>NC_092374.1:105892375-106201783 GCF_030028105.1 Mobula birostris
ACACCACCACTCTCTCTCTCCACCCCCGCTCACTCTCTCTCTCTCAACCATCACTCCCTCTCTCTCCAACTCCACTCTCTCTTTCTTGCAACTCCCACTCTCTCTCCACCCCCACTCTCTCTCCACCCCCACTCTCTCTCTACACCCCCACTCTCTCTCTCTCCCACCCCCACTCTCTCTCTCTCCCCAGTCTCTCTCTCTCTCCACCCTCACTCACTCTCTCTGTCTCGACTCTCACTCCCTCTCTTTTCACCTCCACCCTACTCTCTCTCTCCACCTCCACTCTCTCTCTCTCCACCCCCACTCACACTCTCCCTTTCCACCCCCACTCTCTCTCTCCACCCCCACTCTCTCCCTCTCCACCCCTCTCTCTCTCGCTCCACCCCCACTCTCTCTCTACACCATCATTCTCTCTCTCTCTTTCATCTCTCTCTCTCTCCACCCCCACTCACACTCTCCCTCTCCACCCCCACTCTCTCTCTCCACTCTCTCTCCACCTCACTCTCTCTCTCTCCACCCCCACTCACACTCTCCCTCTCCACCCCCACTCTCTGTCCACCCCCACTATCTCCCTCTCCACCTCTCTCTCTCGCTCCACCCCCACTCTCTCTCTACACCATCATTCTCTCTCTCTCTTTCATTTCTCTCTCTCTCCACCCCCACTCACACTCTCCCTCTCCACCCCCACTCTCTCTCTCCACTCTCTCTCCACCTCACTCTCTCTCTCTCCACCCCCACTCACACTCTCCCTCTCCACCTCCACTCTCTTTCTACCCCCACTCACACTCTCCCTCTCCGCCTCCAGTCTCTCTCCACCCCCACTCACACTCTCCTTCTCCACCCCCACTCTCTCTCTCCACTCTCTCTCCACCTCACTCTCTCTCTCTCAACCATCACTCCCTCTCTCTCCAACTCCACTCTCTCTTTCTTGCAACTCCCACTCTTTCTCCAGCCCCACTCTCTCTCTGCACCCCACTCTCTCTCTCTCCTCCCCCACTCACCCTCTCCAACCCCACTCACATTCTCCCTCTCCACCCCACTATCGTTCTCTCTCGACCCTCACTCTCTCTCTCCTTCACTCTCTCTCTCTCTCTACCCCCCACTCTCTCTCTCTCTCCACCCCCTCTCTCTCTCTACACCCCCACTCTCTCTCTCTCGACCCTCACTCCCTCTCTTTCCACCCCCCTCTCTCTCTTGCAACTCCCACTCTCTCTCCACCCCCACTGTCTCTCTCCACTCCCTCTCCACTCCCCCTCTCTCTCTCCACCTCCACTCTCTCTCTCTCCACCCCCACTCACACTCTCCCTCTCCACCTCCACTCTCTCTCTCCTCTCTCTCTCCACCCCACTCTCTCTCTCTCTCCTCCCCCACTCACACTCCCTCTCCACCCCCACTCACATTCTCCCTCTCCACCCCACTCTCTCTCTCTCCCTCACTCTCTCTCTCTCTACCCCCACTCTCTCTCTCCACTCTCACTCCACCCCCACTCTCTCTCCCCACCCCTCTCTCTCTCTCCACCACCACTCTCTCTCTCTCCACCCCCGCTCACTCTCTCTCTTGACCCTCACTCCCTCTCTCTCCAACTCCACTCTCTCTTTCTTGCAACTCCCACTCTCTCTCCACCCCCATTCTCTCTCTCCACCCCCACTCTCTCTCTCTCCACTCTCTCCACCCCCACTCTCTCTCTCCACCTCCACTCTCTCTCTCCACCCCCACTCTCTCTCTCTTCACCCCACTCTCTCTCTCTCCCCAGTCTCTCTCTCTCCACCCTCACTCACTCTCTCTGTCTCGACTCTCACTCCCTCTCTTTTCACCTCCACCCTACTCTCTCTCTCCACCTCCACTCTCTCTCTCCACCCCCACTCACACTCTCCCTCTCCACCCCCACTCTCTCTCTCCACCCCCACTCTCTCCCTCTCCACCCCTCTCTCTCTCGCTCCACCCCCACTCTCTCTCTACACCATCATTCTCTCTCTCTCCACCCCCACTCTCCCTCTACCCCCACTCTCTCCCTCTCCACCCCTCTCTCTCTCACTCCACCCCCACTCTCTCTCTACACCATCATTCTCTCTCTTTCGTCTCTCTCTCTCTCCACCCCCACTCTTTCTCTCTCAACCCTCACTCCCTCTCTCTCCACCTCCACTCTCTCTCCACCCCCACTCACACTCTCCCTCTCCACCTCCACTCTCTCTCTCCACCCCCACTCACACTCTCCCTCTCCACCCCCACTCTCTCTATTCTCTCTCCAGCCCACTCTCTCTCCCTCCTCCCCCACTCACACTCCCTCTTCACCCCCACTCACATTCTCCCTCTCCACCCCACTCTCGTTCTCTCTCGACCCTCACTCTCTCTCTCCGTCACTCTCTCTCTCTCCACCCCCACTCTCTCTCTCTCCACCTCTCTCTCTCTCTACACTCCCACTCTCTCTCTCTCTCCACCCCCACTCACTCTCTCTCTCAACCCTCACTCCCTCTCTTTCCACCCCCTCTCTCTCTTGCAACTCCCACTCTCTCTCCACCCCCACTCTCTCTCTCCACCCCCACTCTCTCTCTCTCCACCTCCACTCTCTCTCTCTCCACCCCCACTCACACTCTCCCTCTCCACCTTTACTCTCTCTCTCCACTCTCTCCACCCCACTCTCTCTCTCTCCTCCCCCACTCACACTCCCTCTCCACCCCCACTCACATTCTCCCTCTCCACCCCACTCTCTCTCTCTCGACCCTCACTCTCCCTCTCTCCCTCACTCTCTCTCTCTCCACTCCCACTCTCTCTCTCCACCCCTCTCTCTCTCTCCACCCCCACTGTCTCTCTCTCCACCCCACTCTCTCTCTCTCTCCACCCCCACTCTCTCTCACCACCCCCACTCTCTCTCTCTCCACCCCACTCTCTCTCCTTCTCCACCCCCACTCTCTCTCTCTCCACCCCCACTCTCTCTCTCTCCACCCCCACTCTCTCTCTCTACACCCCCACTGTCTCTCTCTACACCCCCACTCTCTCTCCACCCACGCCCTCTCTCACTACACCCCCACTCTCTCTCTCTCTACACCTCACCATTACCCTATTATATCCCATCAACCTCTTCAACCCGCACTCCCTCTTCCCTCCTCTTTCCCCCACCCTCCCCTCTGCCCTTTCTCCATTCCCTCCATCATGCTCTCTCTCTTCTTCCCTGCCTTCCTCTCTCACCCTCACCTATTGTCCCTCCCCCACTCTCTCGCCCTCTCTCACCCCCTCTCACCCCTCTCTCTCACCATCTGGAGGGAACCCATGAAGTCACTGAGAGAAGATGCATCTTGTGTACAGCCAACACCGCTCAAGTGTAGGGAACCAGGATAGAACACTGAGTGCTGCTCCACAGCATTCTTTAAAATCTACTCAACATTTACTTAACTAACATAATATCTCCTTGCATGGCTTGACTTCGCTTTGTTTCCCACTGGGTAATATTTCTCTGAAGCTTCCTGGAATTGTTAGTTACATATTAAAAAGTTAGGTTTTGAGCTTTTTGGCATCAAGACAATTATTTATGGTATATTTTTATTACTACCTGAGATTATTGGCCTCACTCATAACTACAACTTTGAAGTGGCCCATGTTGCTTTGCTGTTGCTTTTATTTTCAAATGAACTTGAGGAGAGAGTAAAGTGAGCTTTAAGTTTTCCCTTCACCTTGAAAATCTGGCAAATGCGCATGCAGTCATTAGCATTTGGGCCTCCTACGTGCAGGGGTACTCTTTATTTGGTTTGGCCTTTCACATGGACACGGTTTTGTCTTGGTGGGCCCAGATCATCACAATAAGTTGCCAACAGAAATGGTCATGACTCAGTAAAAAAGTTTCATCTCTGTTCAGTTGTCATTCTTGCTGTGTGCATGCGTACTATTTGGTGACAAGGATGGGTTCCAAAATCATGGGTCAAAGCCCATCATGCAGGAGAACTTGTTTTGCCAAGGCCTTTCAACCATGTGGGTAATACATAATCAATAAATAGTCAACTAGGGATTCACCGCCTTGTTATCTTGCATATTGGTATCAATGATCTAAAGTTTAAAAATGTACTTTGAACAAGCCTTGTGATAAGGTCATCATCTATGAAAATGAAATTGCTGATACCTTGCCAGAAAAAAAAAAGATAAATAAAGGTAAGTTTAACCCAGGAGTCTCTCACATACAAATTACAGTACAAGTACAGACCAAGCAACAATACCTTCAGTGCTGATATTTATCCATCCATCATTGCAAATAGCGTGACAGTGATCCATCATCTGTTATACAACTCCCAATTTCCATTTCAATTGAGTTCAAGTTAAAATTATCCCCTACAAAATATTTCTACATGTCACATTAGGTTTTGTGTCCTTTTAAATTGACATTATATATTGCAGAACAGAAAGCAGTCACCAGAATCAAGATAAAAAAGCAGGTTATTAAATATGTAGTACAGACAGAGAGAAAAACAGACCATTCTGGTATCATAAATGTTGCAAATCTCTGACAGAATTAGATGTGGCAAACTGTCTTTCAGAAATGGTGATCAGATGTAAAGATCCCTTGCCAGAGAGAAGATCCTCACAAGGAAATGATGTAACAGCTTCTTTAAGCCGACAAGAAGGAAAAACATTAAAACCTAGAAACATAACAGCACCACAGAATGATGCAGCTCAGGAAGACATTTGTCCCCTTGTGCCTATGCTAGCTTTTATAAGGGCTTTCCAATTAATAATGTTTCCCTGTCCTTTCTGCTCTACTCTATTTTTCTTGACATGTGCATTCAGTGGACACTTTATTCAGTACCCAATAAACAGGCACTGAGTGTATGTTCCTGATCCTCTGCTGTGGTAGCCCATCCACTTCAAGGTTTGACGCATCTTACATTCAGAGATGTTCCTCTGCAAATCATTGTAGTAGTGAGTAATTATTTGTGTTACTGTCACCTCCCTGTCAGCTTAAATAAGTCGGGCCATTCTCCACTGATTTATCTCATTAACAAGGCATTTTTGACCACAGAACTGGATTTTTTTTTGTTTTTCACACCATTCTCTGTAAGCTCTAGTGAGCAATATGCATTAAAATCCCAGGAGATATCAGTTTCTGAGATAATAGTCAAACCACCCCATCTAGCACCAACAATCATTCCACAGTCAGTCATTCAGATCACATTTCTTCCCAATTCTAATGGTTGGTCTGAATAACAATTGACCATGTCAGCATGTTTTTATGCTTTAAATTACTGCCGGATGATTGCTTGATTTGTATTAATATTATTGTATTTGTATTAATGAGAAGGTGTACAAGTGTACCTAATAAAGTGTAAAATGGATATATATGTGTATCATGCCACTGGTATCTACAGCAATAGAGCCACACTGACTGTGGATTAAATAGAATCTACATTTTGAATAGAGGTCAGTCCTGGGGCAGGTTTGAGCCAACCATGACAGCTTACGTCATGCTGTCTGAAAGACTGAATCTCCCTTACTTTCCAAGATATCTGAGGGATGGAATGAGGAACTCAATGGATCAGCAGCATTTGTAGAAGCAAAGGGATGGTCAATATTTCAGGTCAAAAACCAGCAAAAGGTTGAATTTGTAAGGGGAAGATAGCCAGAGGGATGGAATGAGGCAGGAGCTGGTGTCATCATCCATAAACTGGATTCTGAAAACTCTCACTTTACACTCATTGCTCACCTTATTTGGTAAGGGGGTACCTACTAAAGTGGACACCGAGTGTATTTCTGCAAGTTCCTGGTCTGCTGCTACTGTAGCACATCCACTTCAAGGTCTGACATGTTTTGCATTCAGAGGTGCTCTTCAGCACAGCACTGTTGTGACATTGGTATTTGAGTTACTGTTGCCTTCCTGTCTGCTTGAACCAGTCTGGCCATTCTCCTCTGATCTCTCTCATTAACGAGGTATTTCGCCAGCAAAACTGCCACTCACTTTTTTTTTTGTTTTTGGCACTGTTACCTCCAGAAACAGTTGTGTGTGAAAATACCAGGAGGTCAGCAGCTTTTGAGATACTCAAATCAACCCATCTGACACCAATAATCATTCCACAGTTAAAGTCACTTAGATCACAATCCTTCAATCCTAATGTTTTGTCCGAACATCTTGACCATGTCTGCATGCTTTTATGCATTGACTTATTGCCAAATGATTGGCTGATTAGATATTTGCATTAATGAACAAGTGTACAGGTATATATTGAGTTCAATACTGACTGCCAACTCCTGCAACATGGCTGGTGCCAAACTGTGTCAGTCTCTGCCATTCCTTTGGGTTCATCAGTTGCTTGGAGAGTGGAAGGGTGCTGCATGGGCAACAGCTTGCTCTCCATATCGTGCTGCCTGGGCTTGCATATCTGGATAGCTTGGGAACAATATTTGGTCACCTCTGACCGATGGAGGCCTCAGACAGGTATAACTAATAAAATAGCTACTCAATGTATTTACCTGAGCACAAGAACAGCATGGTCCCTGTCACCACAGTTTGGAAAACTTAACAACAAAATGCCTCTATTACATGTAATTGACTAGTTGGATACGGATACATTGCAATCTGCCTATCGCCACAAAAGATCAATGGCAGACGCAATCTCAGTGGCTCTCCACATGGCTTTAGGTCACCTGGACAACACAAGCACCTATATCAGGAGTAATTAACTTCAAACTTTTTGCATAATCACTCAAAGAGTTGACCTGTATGCGCATGTAACGAGAGCTGTATAACTCATCTCCTTATACCTTAGGCCACAGACTTATCAATCATCCCTGCTGTAGACACTTTCTGGAGGTCTAAGATCCCTATGCTCCACGACCGCTGGACTAAGTGTGTACATGTAGGAGGGGACTATGTTGAAAAATAACTGTGCTAGATTTTCTAAAACTGACTCCTTTTACCTTAGGCCACAGACTTATCAATCACCCCTTGTAGGTCAGCATTTAATACCATCATTCCCACAATTCTGATTGAGAAGTTGCAGACCCTGGGCCTCTGTACCTCCCTTTGCAAATGGATCATAGACTTCCTAACTGGAAGACCACAATCTGTGCAGATTGGTGATAACATATCCTCCTCGCCATTGATCAACACTGGCACACCTCAGGGGTGTGTGCTTAGCCCACTGCTCTACTCTCTGTATACACATGACTGTGTGGCTAAGCATAGTTCAAATACCATCCATAACTTTGCTGACGATACAACCACTGTTGGTAGAATCTCAGGTGGAGACGAGAGGGCGTACAGGAGTGAGATATGCCAACTAGTGGAGTGGTGCCGCAGCAACAATCTGGCACTCAACGTCAGTAAGACGAAAGAGCTGATTGTGGACTTCAGGAAGGGTAAGACGAAGCAACAGATACCAATCCTCAGAGAGGGATCAGAAGTGGAGTGAGTGAGCAGCTTCAGTTTCCTCAGTGTCAAGAGCTCTGAGGATCTAACCTGCTCCCAACATATCGATGTAGTTATAAAGAAGGCAAAACAGCAGCTATACTTTATGAGGAGTTTGAAAAGATTTGGAATGTCAACAAATACACTCAAAAACTTCTATAGTTGTACTGTGGAGAGCATTCTGACAGGCTGCATCACTGTCTGCTATGGAGGAGCTACTGCACAGGTCCAAAAGGTGCTGCAGAAGGTTGTAAATCTAGTCATCTCCATTTTGGGCACTAGCCTACAAAGTACCCAGGACATCTTCAGGGAGTGGTGTCTCAGAAAGGCAGCATCCATTATTAAGGGCAACCAGCACCCAGGGCATGCCCTTTTCTCATTGTTACCATCAGGTAGGAGGTACAGAAGCCTGAAAGCACACACTCAGTGATTCAGGAACAGCTTCTTCCCCTCTGCCATCCGATTCCTAAATGGATATTGAATCTTTGGACACTTCCTTCATTTCATTTTTTAAAAATATACAGTATTTCTGTTTTTGCACTTTTTTCGTAATCTATTCAATATATGTAATTGATTTACTTGTTTATTATTATTTTTTTTCTCTCTGCTAAATTATGTATTGCATTGAACTGTTGCTGCTAAGTTAACAAATTTCATGACTCATACTGTGATAACAAACCTGATTCTGATTCTGATAATAACTAGTCGTGTATGAACAAATTCCTTAGTTGCGTAATCAGTCATCAATTACACTGTGATAATGCAGGTAATTAATAGCCAGTAGAAACTCCATGTTAAAGGCCAATCATATGTAAAATCTGCTTTGCCTAGCAGCTTAACTTAGGGGGTGATAACCCCAGCCCAGTCAAACTTAAGAAACCTCGTTTGGGTGGATGGTGCACGATGTGTCCCCTGTTACAAATGAGTCCCCTGAAATAACAAACAATACACCATATGTGATTAAACGATTAAGCTTTATAACTCTTACTTTGAATATATGGTTAGTAGAGGAACAAAATGTAAAAGAAAAAGGGCCCAAATCTTATTAAACCGTCTGTGCACACAAAGTTGGAGCTCACGCAGTTCAGTAGTCCTTCTTCCACCATCGATCTCCTCCGAGCATCGCCGATCTTCGGACCCCCGTTTCGAGTCCACCCGGTCCAGCGGTCTACCAAATCTCTCCATCTGTCTTCTCTCTTCATCTCTCCCTCTCCCCCTGGCAAAAGCTTGTGAAATCAACTGCTTCCAGAATCGCAAAACTGGGCAACAAACTCCTGGTTGGCTAACCCCTGCATTCCAAAGCCAAAGCCATAACCTAAACATTGCTGCTACAGAGAAACTGTTACCTCAGCAGTGAACATTACTGAGAGCCATTACATTAGTCTTAGCAGTGAAACATTACAATTAAGCCATTACATTCTCCCCCCACCAAATTTAGTCATGCCTTCATGATGTTGAGATAATTCGCCAACCCTTCCTGCAAAACACAAAGCCCAATCCAGATGCAAAAGGCAGTGGCATAGCTCCCCAAAACAGTAAAGATCACGCCCTGTTCCCGAGGTGCTACATAGGCCAACCTATCCGGTGGTCTCCTAATTATCTGAGACCTCCGTACCTCCTCTCCTAAATCTTTACGCTCAGATGCTACTGGGGATACTTCGGGTCTAATTGGTGGGTCCTCCTTCGATCTACCACTCACGCCCCCCTGCAACTCAGAGTCCTCTGTCCCGTGTCCAGGCCCCGCTTCCTCAACTTCAGGGTCTTGCTGTAACCCAGGCTGCCCACAGATAGCACCCTCCCCACTTCACCTGACTCAGTGGGAGAAGGGCCAGGAGTCTCTTCCTCAATCAATGGGGAGTTAGCAAAAGGCAGTATGTACCACACATCCAGATCATCATCCTCCGAATCAGTATCCCTCTCATGGGTGGGACCTCACCCAGCCTCTCCCGCTGGGGGCCCTGCAGTCGCCCCGCATTTTCGTAGAGTCCTCTTACTAGGTGTAGGCTCCAAGTTGGGCTCTGGGTCTACCTGCACCTCTTGTCCCAGGGGCAACAAGTGGTTCCAATGGAGAATCTTGGCAGGCTCATTGCCATCCTCTGGTTTCACCCGGAAAACCGGTAGGTTTGGCATCTGACTCTCCACCACATAGGGTGTGGCCGCCCAGCGGTCAGCCTACTTGTGCATTCCAGGTAGCCCCAAATTCCTAATGAGGACTCAGTCTTCTGGCAGGATTTGGGAGAACCTTACTTTCTGATCATACCTCCTCTGATTTCCTCGATTCTGCTTAGCGGCCGCGACCCCAGCCAATTCATGAGCCCTTTTCAGCTCCCTCCTCATGTCAGACACATACTTCAGATAAGGCTCCGGTGGTAAGTCACCCTCATCAGTCCTAAAACAAATGTCAGTGGGCAACCTCGCCTCGCACCCAAACATCAGATAATATGGCGAGTACCCAGTAACTTCATTTCGTGTACAGTTGTAACAGTGAACCAGATGCCCAATATGTTGACTCCACCTGCAATTCTTGCTGATCTCCAGGGCCCCAAGCATGTTTAGCAAGGTCCGATTAAACCACTCAGGCTGGGGATTGCCCTGTGGGTGATAGAGCGTGGTTCTCGACTTCTCAACTCCAAGAATGCCCAGTAACTCATAGATGAGTCTGCTCTTGAAGTCTCAACCCTGGTCACTATGTATCTGCCTGGGAAGGCCATAATAAATGAAATACTTCTCCCATAACACTTTTGCCACTGTAGTCGCCCTCTGGTCCCTGGTAGGAAAAGCCTGAGCATATTTGGTGTAGAGGTCTGTGATGACAAACGTTTGCCATGTTACTGGCATTGGGTTCTATGGACAAGAAATACATACACACCAGGTCCAGGTCCAGGGACCCTGCAGTCTGCAAGTGGGACAAAGGAGCTGCCCTCGTAGGCAGTGTCTTCCATCGTATGCAGCGAATGCACGAATTGCAGTATTCTTCAACTTCCGATTTCATTCAGGGCCAGTAAAACTAGTCTCTGAGCAATCCATAGGTCTTTTCATAGGCAATCCAAATGTCCAGAATCATCATGATGTGACTTCAAAGCAATCCTCCGATACTTCTCGGGCAGAACCAGCTGGCAATGCTGGGGTCGGTCCGGGGGTGACGTTAGCCGGTATACTATTTGGTTCTTCAACTTCATCCGAGGCCATTCTCACAGTACTGGAGGCACTGAGGGAGGCGTGTTTCATCTTCTCCGCCTGAGCCATGTCTCCCTTTTCAACCACGTAGCAAATAGTGCCAATATCCAGGTCAGCTCGCTGAGCAGCTGCCACTTCCCCAGAACTCAATTCTGGCAGCTGATTGGTCTTCAGAGCAGTTAGGTTACAGTAAACTGGGGGTATGGCGTTATCAGAAGCTCCCAGTTGATCCACTGCTCAATCCGGCCTTCATGGTGATGGAAAACTGACACATGGCCTTCACCCCAGGGGCAGGAATGCTCTCCCACTCCACGTCCCTGTCCAGTCCCTCATGCACCCGTTGGGACAAAGCATCCGCATCAATGTTCTGGCTCCCCGGCCGTTACTTCAGGCTGAAATCATATGTAGACAATGCCGCCAACCACCAACCTGTGGCATCCAGTTTTGCCAAGGTCAAAGTATAAGTTAAGGGGTTGTTGTCCGTCCTTACCTCAAACTTGGCTCCGTAGAGTTAGTCAATCAGCTTATCCACCACTGCCCATTTCAACACCAGGAATTCCAAATTGTGTGTGAGATAGTTTCTCTCAGAGGGTGACAAATTCTGGCTGACAAACGCCACAGGCCTCAACCCGGTGCCCTGATCCTGATACAGGACGCCCCCTAAACCTTCTCGGCTGGCATCTGTGTGCATACGGCAATCGGGGGTCCGTAAAAGCCAGCACCGGCGCCTGAATCAGCAGCTCCTTCAGCGACTGAAAAGGCTCCTCACATTTTACATCCCACCTCTGTCCAAAGGGCTCCAACGGGTTTAGATATTTTCCACCCTCCTGTCCATTTTTCTCCCTCCCTTTCTTCCCCAAGGGAGGGTAACCACACAGAAGCTGATTCAAGAGGCGATTCACTTTGGCGTAGCCCTTCACGAATCTCCGATAATAACCACAGAACCCAAGGAATGAGCACAGAGCGCTCACAATCTGGGGCCTTGGTCAAGTGGTCATCGCTTCTATCTTAGCCGGGTCTGTAGCTACTCCAACTGTGAGATTATGTGTCCGACATAGCTAACAGATATGGCATTTGTCCAGGGTAAGTTTTAACCCTTCAGCTTTCAGGCGGCCAAGCCCCTTCAGTAGCCTTGATTCATGTTCTTCCAAGGTGGATCCAAATGCTATGAGGTCATCCAAATACACCAACACCTCAAGCAAGTTCATGTCCCCCATCGTCTTCTCCATGACCCGCTGGAAGGTTGCAGGGGCTCCCGATAAGCCCTGGGGCATCCTTTCGAACTGGAAGAACCCCAGGGGACATATAAATGCCGTCTTCTCTTTGTCGGCCTCACTCATAGGGATCTGGTAATATCCACTCCTCAAATCCAGCACACTAAACCACTTTGCACCACTTAGACAGGCCAGTGCGTCTTCAACCCTCAGAACTATATACTGGGAGGGACGGTGCCTATTCAGAGTCCTATAGTCCACACACGTGTACCTTCCTGTTCTTCTTCCGGGCCACTACTATTGGGGACGCATAGGGGCTTCTGGACTCCCTGATGATCCCAGCTTCCTTCAACTTACACAAGTGCTGCCACACGTCTTCCACATCTGCAGGGCCCAGTTGCCGTGACCTCTCTGAAAACGAGGTGTCACCCGGATAGCATGACGAGTGCTCTTGGAACAACTCACATCAAACTCGCCAATGGAAAAGACACCTTCCAATTTCAACATCTTCTCTACCAGCCTCCTTTTCCAACCCGGCAGCACCGGGGAGTCCCTGAAGTTGAATGACTCAGCGATCAACTTTCCCCCCATTTCCAATAGTTTCTCCCTGGCGTACCTCATGAAGGCTCTAGCCATTACCGTCACCGGGAACAAATGCACCAGGGGCATCCCTCTCTTGAAGATGACCTCCATCTTCATAGTGTTACTGACGATCACTGCCATCCAGCTCGCCTGTACAACTGAGGGCTTCTGCAATTCGGGCGTCACCAATAGCCCAGCAGGAAACTCCAACTCCCCCTCGTGGTCGTCCGGAGCATCCACTAAGAGGGTTTCACCCTCAGGCACTCCGGGAAATTTGGAGGTCCCCATCACTCTCGCTACTTCTCCAGGCCGTACCACCATTGGCTTCGACTGGGTGAACTACACAGTCCCTTGTTTAAATTTGGTACCCAGCCCAATGCTGCCACGCACTTCCTCAAAAGCAGCCCGAAACACCAGGTGCATGGACAATGTTCCCAGAAAGGTCTCACCCGCCTTCTCCTTGCAGGCCCCCATGAACCTCTTCACAAGAGGGGTGTTGGTCCCTACCAGAATTGAAACATCATCCTTTTCAACAGGGTCCAGACAAAACAGCACTAATGTATCAAGAATCTCAGACACTCCCACATTGGCCTCTGAGAACTCCAGTTTCACTGACAGATAACCATCATATGGATAATCACCAGCACTAAGCCCCCAGATTTCCAGTGCATTGAATGTTGTCAAGTGTAAATGCTTCAGATACCAGTTGTAAAACGAATGGTACGATAACATGACCTGCGAGTATGGCTTTACCGTAAATACCCTCTATCCGTAGCGGCACATTGGAGCGTGGTCCCACCAAGCCTTCAGGAATAGGGTCTTTTGCTTTCGGGGGTTCCTTGGTACATTGCTGGGAACGTGTTTCCCCAGAGACACCAGGCTGTTCCCTCACTGGGTCTCCTCTAAGTTTTCCCAACGACTCTCCCTGCTGAGATACCCGGGGGCTCACTCTCCTTCTGGTGTGACACCTGCTGCCAGCAGCCCTCCACATTGTCCGTCCCCTTGGGGAATCCGCACCCCCCATCAGCTCCATCACATGGGAGGGCTGGGTCACACTCGCTGATAACAGCCGATCTATCTCGGTTCTCAACTCTGCCACAATCTGCTCTACCGCTTCCCGGGGTAGGCTATCTGTGGTCATTTCAGCACAGGGGACCACTACCGAGGACTGTACCCTGCTGACAGAGGCCTCCCGTGCCTCCGACGTGTCCTCCTATTCCCTTACCTCTCTGATCAGCTCAACAAAAGATGGAGGGGGGCATGACTTATGAAACTGTTGGACACCCCAAGCAATCAGAACCTGGGACTGGGCGCCCATGGCTATCTGGTCCATTCTTAACTGATCCACCTCAGCTGCCTGAATGACCCCTCTGCGCTGCAAGCCATTTAGCTTCCTTTCTAGCTGAAAAATAAAAGCAGAAAGCTTCTCCCCCTTCTCCTGATGCACGTTTTGAATCCCCACCAGGAGCTTCCTTGGGCTTTCAATCGGACCAATAGCATTGCCTATAGCTTGCAGATAATTGACAGCTGACAGTGCGGGATAATTTAGCCTGGCAGCTCTTACAACGTCAGCAGACCACCCATTCAAACTTTCAACCAATCTCTGTTGCTTTTCATCATCCGAGCACTGCCACTCATCTAACAACTGAGAGGTCCGCTCCACCCAAGTCTCATAAGCCTCCTCCCCTTTAGTGGTGGGTGTAATTCCAGAGAATAGGCAGAGCCTGCCACAGCTGGGACTTTGAATCTGATTTTACCATTTATTCGCCAGAGAAGTAAGGGCGGCTACTACCTCAGAATTCTCACTCTTCACTGGGGGACATGGACTATTCAGACATTCCAAATTCGACCACTCTTTCCCCTCACTTCTCAGAAACGAGAGAACCCTGTCTTTGAAATCTCCGCCCCCTCCCAGCTACCTCAGTGAAACAAGAGTTGCGCCCACCATTTTATCAAACCTCCGCTCACAATCGCAACTTCAACAGTACTTAACAATGGAATTAACAATTCATCTGGAGTACAAATATCTGCCCCACTGGTTCATTGCTCAGGGTAATCACACAGCATCCAATGGAAAAAATCCCATTAGGTGGAGTTGTGGAAAATGAAGTAGGTTTTCAAAGTTTGCAGAGAGATTTAGGCCAGTTAGAAGAGTGGGCTGAAAGATGGCAGATGGAGTTTAATGCTGATAAATGTGAGGTGCTACATTTTGGTAGGACTAATCAAAATAGGACATACATGGTAAATGGTAGGGCATTGAAGAATGCAGTAGAACAGAGAGATCTAGGAATAACAGTGCATAGTTCCCTGAAGGTGGAATCTCATGTGGATAGGGTGGTGAAGAAAGCTTTTGGTATGCTGGCCTTTATAAATCAGAGCATTGAGTATAAGAGTTGGGATGTAATGTTGAAATTGTACAAGGCATTGGTAAGGGCAAATTTGGAGTATTGTGTACAGTTCTGGTCACCAAATTATAGGAGAGATGTCAACAAAATTGAGAGAGTACAGAGAAGATTTACTAGAATGTTACCTGGGTTTCAGCACCTAAGTTACAGAGAAAGGTTGAACAAGTTGGGTCTTTATTCTTTAGAGTGTAGAAGGTTGAAGGGGGACTTGATAGAGGTATTTAAAATTATGAGGGGGATAGATAGAGTTGACGTGGATAGGCTTTTTTCATTGAGAGTGGGGGAGATTCAAACAAGAGGACATGAGTTGAGAGTTAAAGGGCAAAAGTTTAGGGGTAACATGAGGGGGAACTTCTTTACTCATTGGCTAATCCCTGCATTCCAAAGCTCCGTTACCTCTAGCCATAACCTAAACATTACTGCTACAGAGAAACCATTACCTAAGCAGTGAACTTTACAGAGAAGCCATTACACATACTCCAGAATTAGCAAAGTATCTGACCAATAATAATTGTCATACTAGAATCCTTTGTTTGCATCCTTATCTTGTCTTGGCATACCAAATGGCTCTGGTCATCTGCTGTGCAAAGAGAAGCAATGCTGTTCTAAGACCTCTCTTCAAAATGTGTGCAGTCTATGGAATAAGGTCAATGATCTTGTAGCACAAGTAGAGATTAGCAGGTATGATGTTGTGGGCATCACTGAGAGAGCTTCACATTCAGGGATATGCATTAAATCAAAAGGACAGGCAGGTAGGCCAAGGGAGGTGGGGTGGATAAGTTGGTAAAAAAAATGAAATCAGATTCTTAGAAAGAAGTGACATATGATTGGAAAATATAGAACTCTTATGGGTAGAGTTAAGAAACTGCTTGGGTAAAAAAATCCTGCTGGGAGTTACATACAGGCCAGGATGTGGGCTACAAATTACAATGGGAGATGGAAAACATACGCCAAAAGGGTTAATGTTATGATAGTCATGGGAGATTTCAATATGCAGCTGAATTAGAAAATCAGGTTGGAGCTGGATCCCAATTTGTAGCATGCCTTTGAGATGGCTTTTCAAAGCAGCTTGTGGTTGAGCCCACTATAGGAAAAGCTGTTTTGGATTGGATGTTGTGTAATGATCCAGATTTGATTAGAGAGTTCAAGGGGGCCAGTGATCATAATATGATAGAATTCACCCAGCAATTTCAGAAGGAGAAGCTAAAGTCAGATGTATCAGTATTAAAGTGAAGTAAAGGGAATTACAGAGCCATGAGAGAGGAGCTGGCCAAGTAGATTGGAAGGGAACACTAGCAGAGGTGATTGCAGAACATTAATGGCTAGATTTCTGGGTGCAAATTGGAAGGTGCAGGATGGATACAGCCCAAAGAAGTATTCTGAAGGCAGGATGACGTAACCGTGGCTGAGAAGGGAAGTCAAAACCAACTTAAAAGAAAAAGAGAGGGCATATAATAGAGCAAAAATTATGGAATGTTGCAGGATTTGGAAGCTTTTATAAACCAATATAAAGCAACTTAAAAAGCCATAATGAGAGAAAGATAAACTATGAAGGTAAGATAAATCAAAGTGGAACCAAACACAACCTAAAGATGTGATGTGGTTGACTTGCAGTTGTCACCTTGCATTCAAGAACCAACATAGCAAGCCCACAATGTTCAGCAAACAACAGCAACAAAACAAAAGCAGAAAATGACACCTCCATCCACCCACTTGCATACACAGATAGATCTCTTTTATTAAGTTGTGCCGGTGCTGGGGGCAAGGGTGTAACAAGAATCAGCTTCATAATCAGTGTGTCCTAGTTTTCTGCTGCAGTTAATTTACTTGTTTAGAGATACAGCACAGAACAAGCCCTTCCTGCCCACAGAGCCTCACCACCAAGCAACCTACCGATATAACCCTAGCCTAATCACAGGCCAATTTGCAAACCTATTAACCGATTTGTCTTTGGACTCTGGGATGAAACTGGAGCACCCAGAGAAAACCCATGCACACAAAGAATCTGTGGAATCCATTATCATAAGGCTGTGCAGGCCAAGTCAATGGGTATTTTTAAGGTGAAGTTTGATAAGTTTGTGATTAATCAGGGCATCAAAGGTAATGGGGAGAAGGCAGGAGAATGGGGTTAAGAGGAATAATAAGTCAGCCATGATGGAGTGGCAGAGCAGACTCGATGGGGTGAATAGCCCATTTCTGCTCCCATGTATTGTGGTCTAAGATTGGTACCAGAGATGTGACTGGTTGATATGTTTGCAGTGATTGGCTTATGGACTGTTAGACTCTTGAATGTGCAGGGAATGCAGAGATGTGAATGCAGAAGCGATTAGTTTAGTTTGGCATTTAATGACTAGTTTAATTAGTTCATTGTAGACCAATGGGCCTAGTTCTGCTGTACTATATGTTCATCCTCCCTCCTTGCCCTACAAATATCCATTTCCCTCTATCATTCTCACTCTTTTTCTCCTATTTTCCCACTAGCTCTTTCTGCCTCCTGCTCTCTGTTCCTCCCATAATTCCTATTACTTCTGTCTCTCTCTCCATCTCTAGGATGTCCCATGGGGTGGGGATGTCCCATTCTGAATCCCGGTTTCTTTGTCCATTGGCCCACTGGTACCTTCTCTGTCCGTTGGGAACACCCTGTAGTGCAGTGCTGACATT
This sequence comes from Mobula birostris, assembly GCF_030028105.1. Taxonomy (NCBI): domain Eukaryota; kingdom Metazoa; phylum Chordata; class Chondrichthyes; order Myliobatiformes; family Myliobatidae; genus Mobula; species Mobula birostris. Next base: position 105,909,802 of record NC_092374.1, read on the forward strand.
TCTGTACACAACGCCTCTCCGTTGTGACACCAGGCGAGCATTGGTTTCTTTTTGGAAATACACATTTTGTTTCACTGCAACACCACTTATCATGAGACAGCCCTGCCACCTTGAGTTTGGCCCATCCCTTATTGGTCCCCTTGGTTTGGGGAAGTGTGGGGGATGAATTGTCCACTTCCTACACTCACCCCTCACCCGTCTCATCACTATTTATGGGGAGAGAGGGAGGATCATCCAAAGCTTGTCCCTGAGAGGCAGCCAAGGGAGACTGAGAGAAAGGTGAGGAGGAAGTGGTGCCAGAGGAATGATAGGAAAAAAGGTGGGGGTGCAGTGGGAGGGATGAAGGGCTCACTCAACTCTGAGATACTAGGCAAGGCCATTTCTTCCAAACAATCAGTTTACTGTTTAGTACACCCTCTCCATCCCACCTTCCCACTACCTCTCCCCTCTCTCCCTCCTGCTTTTCCCCCTCTCCATCTGCCTTTTTCACTCCTCCTTGCCCCTTCCCACGATATCTTACTTATCACTGCTACCACTGTTGCTTCCCTCTCCATCTCCATTTCCAACTCCTACCCACCCACCCCCACCCCCTAAAAACCCACAGAGGGTCACCAAGAATAGAAAGCAGCCTGTGGTCTCAGCTGACTGGTCTCAGATGGGGCCTGATGCTAAAGCTTCGCTCCAACGTTCTCACTTCTTTTTTACAGCTCCATGAATCAATTATTTCTCTGAGCGGGGAATTTTACACGGCCTAAAAACTGTGAGGCACTTTAGTATTTTTTTAATATGCATAATATGATTATTTAGAATGAAAATTTAAAAATCACATGCTTTTGATTTTATTTATTAATTGAAGAGTATAATGAAATGCAGTACAATAAAGAAAATTTTCCTCATTTCATAAACATTTTCTGGTGTGACAGCATTGATGTTCAGCAGGCTGGTGGTTTATTAACAATAAGTTTCCATTCTGTGTTTATTTTTACAATTTGTAAGTGTTATAACTTGAAGCATTGACAAAGTAAATATGTTTAAGCTCCAAAATGTTTTGAAGTAAAGGTTACATTTATTACTTAGAAAATTTATGAATTATATCTGTTAACATATAGTTAAATACATGATATTTCACAAGTACATTTAAATAGATTACAAAATTAGATTAGCATGAATTTCAAAATTATACTAACATCATATAAAATAAAATTCCAGCTGCGCGTAAACAAAAGCTATGCACATGGGAGCAGTTCAGGTACTGCGCGGTGGCACAAGTGCACAACTTAGAGGGAACGGTGCTTTGTTTCCCCCGTCCCACATTGGTTCTACATTGATGTTCAGTTCTTTTTGTGGAATGGGCCCCTCATGACTGACCCTACAGGGTCCTCTGGTCTTGGCAGCCTGCCAGGTAGCTGTGGTCTTCAGCCAGTGCTACCTCAGCAGCCTCCACAATGCCTCCATTCCTCCAGATTGTTATGATGGAGGCCCTGTGTGCAGTTATCTCAGTCTGCTCTTGCAACTGGAATCCTTGATCTGAATCTTGTCCAGATCACTTGGCCCATCCAGTTGGTGGCTTGGGTTGCCTCATCAATTGGGCTTGGGTTTAGGCCTTTCCTCTTAGCATCTCAGTGGGTCCTCTTCCCTTGGATGGAAGGCACCAATGGTGAGTACTATCCTGGGCTCAGATGTGGAGGGTCAGGCCTCACCAGTGACCTGTTGCCATGTTGAACCGGTCTAGTGTAGGTCTGGTAAGGCCCAAAACACAACTGTAGGTATCCCTGGATCCTGGAACTCCTGGGAGATGTGCAGTTGTAGGGGATGTTTGGTGAGGGTCAGAACAGAGGTGATAAAGCAATACGAACCGCCGTGCACTGTCACCAGTGTTGTCCTCACTACCAGGACCTGAGAGGCCCTAAGATAAAATGGCCACCTGACAACAGCCAAAAGGGAACATCAAGCAGAGTTGGAGAATAATCCCCACCCAGGTACCATCCTGGGGACTGGCCAGGGATGACAACAATTGGTGGAGTGTTGTCAGCAAGTTGCAGTCAGATCTTTGGAGAGGAGAGAGAGGTTAGAATATTCAAATATTAAAAAAAAATCCCACAATTCCCACATGTATGGTTTGGACCAATGGGATACAGAGACAAGATCAATGCACAGTGCTCACAGTGTAGTTCTGATTCAGGGATACAGAGTTGGCAACCATGCATGGTGTTCCCAAGGGGGGTCTAAACCAGGTATATGGAAGCTCTTAATGTCTATGGCACTCCCAGTGTTGATGTGACCAAAGGATTCCCGGAATGAATGGCTTGTCATATGAAGAGCATTTGATGCCTCTGGGCCTGTGTTCACTGGAATTCAGAAGAGTAAGGGGTGACTTAATTAAACCTATTGACAAGTGAAAGGCCTTGATAGAGTGAATGTGGAAAGGATGTTTCCCATGGTGGGAGTGTCTAAGACCAGTGGCCACAGCCTCAGAATAGACTGGAGATGAGGAGGAGATTCTTTAGCCAGAGAGTGGTGAATGTGTGGAATTCGTTGCCACAAGGAGCTGTAGAGGCCAAGTCTTTATGTATATTTCAGGCAGGGGCTGATATATTTTTGATTGGTCAGGGCATGAAGAGATACAGGAGGAAGGCAGGAGATTAGGGCTGAGAAGAAAAATGGATGAGCCATAATGAAATGTCAGAGCACAATTGATGGGCAAAATGGCCTAATTCTGCTACTATACCTTAATGTCTTATGATACAGAAGTGGGAAATATGCATGGTACTCCTGGTGTTGTTCTGATACAGCCTTTTCTGGATTTAACTCACATTTGACAATCCCACTGCCCAAGCTTCAGAACCTGTAACTGGTATTCTGTGGGTATGTGCATAGCTTCAATTATCCATGCTGGTAGGTGCAATGTAAGAGATTTCTGACATGGAATAATGGAAGGTCTCATTGCCCTGCTTCTCGTTCTTGGGAATTGCAGATGCAGCATTGGGATCCCTGTGGGAAGAGATGGCAAAGTTGCAGAATTGTTATACTGACTGTGACTTTGCTCCTAGTGTACCTTGACCCAGAGATATGGGGACTGTAATGATCCCCATATCTGAAGCTGAGGTATAGCATTGGTCAGAGTGTTGGCATTATCTCAAGTCTCACATGGGAAGATGAAAGGAAAAACATTAAGAAATATATGAATGCAGAATGTGGCAATAGTGCAGTAAAGCAGACTGATTTTACTGAGTTACTGCCCACCGGTTGTAGGAGGGTGGGGGAGGATTTCCTATGTCAGGGTGTGCTGAATTTTTGGATAATTCAATCCCTGTATCACTTTGGGGGACAAGGAATTGGAACGGACTCTTCAGCCCATGATGTTGTGCTGAACCAGTAATTAGATGGCTGACTAAACTAATCCTTCCTGTCTATATGTCTCCATATTCTGTACATTCATTTCTATATCTAGGAGTCTCTCAACCACTTATTGTATCTGCTTCCACCACACCTGGCAGTGCATTCAGATGCCCACCATTCTACGTGTTGGAAACTTGCTCTGCACATCTCCTGTGAACTCATCTTAAATGCAGAAATATCTTCTATTAGACACTTTCACCCAAGGGGAAAAAGGTTACAGCTGTCTACTCTATGCCTCTCATAATTTAATAAATTTCTATTCAGCCTCCCTTCAGCCTTCAGTACTCCAGAGAAAGCAACCCATGTGTTCAACTTCTCATTGTGGACAATACCCTCTTGTCCAGACAGCACCCTGGTGAACTTCTTTAGCACCCTCTCCAAAGCCTCTAAATCCTCCTAATAATAGGGTGACCAGCACTGAATACTGAAGTTGTATCCTCAGCAGGATTTTAAACAGCTGCACTGTAACTGTTTGATCCTTGAACTCAATAAAGGCAAGCACGTTATGCGTCTTCTGTACCAGCATCAGCCTGTGCACCCACCTTCACAGTCACCAAGGGCCTTTTTGCCCCTTTACAAGAGCAGATCTCAGGTAAGCCTGCAGTAAATACAAACATGAGGAATTCTGTAGATGCTGGAAATTCAAGCAACACACATCAAAGTTGCTGGTGAACGCAGCAGGCCAGGCAGCATCTCTAGGAAGAGGTACAGTCGACGTTTCGGACCGAGACCCTTCGTCAGGACTAACTGAAGGAAGAGCTAGTAAGGGATTTGAAAGAGTGAGGGGGAGGGGGAGATCCAAAATGATAGGAGAAGACGGGAAGGGGAGGGATGGAGCCAAGAGCTGGACAGGTGATTGGCAAAAGGGATATGAGAGGATCATGGGACAGGAGGCCCAGGGAGAAGGAAAAGGGAGGGGGGGAACCCAGAGGATGGGCAAGGAGTATAGTCAGAGGGACAGAGAGAGAAAAAGGAGCATGAGAGAAAGAATGTGTGTATATAAATAAATAACGGTAGGGTACGAGGGGGAGGTGGGGCCTAGCGGAAGTTAGAGAATTCAACGTTCATGCCATCAGGTTGGAGGCTACCCAGACGGAATATAAGGTGTTGTTCCTCCAACCTGAGTGTGGCTTCATCTTTACGGTAGAGGAGGCCGTGGATAGCCATATCAGAATGGGAATGGGATGTGGAATTAAAATGTGTGGCCACTGGGAGATCCTGCTTTCTCTGGCGGACACAGCGTAGGTTTTCAGCAAAATGAACTCCTAGTCTGCGTCGGGTCTTGCCAATATATAGAAGGCCACATCGGGAGCACCAGATGCAGTATATCACCCCAGCCAACTCACAGGTGAAGTGTCGCCTCACCTGGAAGGACTGTCTGGGGCCCTGAATGGTGGTAAGGGAGGAAGTGTAAGGGCATGTGTAGCACTTGTTCCGCTTACAAGGATAAGTGCCAGGAGGGAGATCAGTGGGGAGGGATGAGGGGGACGAATAAACAAGGGAGTCGCATAGGGAGCGATCCCTGCTGAAAGCAGAGAGAGGGGGGGAGGGAAAGATGTGCTTAGTGGTGGGATCCCGTTGGAGGTGGTGGAAGTTACGGAGAATAATATGTTGGACTCGGAGGCTGGTGGGGTGGTAGGTGCGGACCAGGGAACCCTATTCCTAGTGGGGTGGCAGGAGGATGGAATGAGAGCAGATGTGCGTTGTGACAAAAGATGTTGTTATCAGAAGATTGATGCCGATAAGAGGACAATGGGGGAACATGCAAGGTGCTAATAAGAGAGAGACGAGAGAGATTACCGAAAGGAGACACGGTTCCGAGTATTGTCAGAGACCGGTGGCTTTGAACCCTGAACTGTTTGAAATTTGATGGACAGGTGATACCCCAGCAGGGGGATAAAAAAGGACAGGTTCACTAAGGCAACAGACACATGACTCCACGAGGTAATGAGACCCTGGAAGCGGTGTACCCCCACAAGTTGGTTGGAGTTTATTAGTTCTGGTCGCGGGACCAGCCATAGACGCACAGGGTAGAAAGATACGGTCGGCGGGAACCTGGTGTGTGTGTCCGCCCTTGCCTGGGTGCCGGGTTCACCGCAGAAGAACGGTCGTATCTGGAACTGAGAGGTCACAGTCGGTGACCTCAGAAGACATTACAAAGGGCTCTCCCGAAAGCTAACTGCGAGGAATACCGAAGGTCTGTTTGGAAACCGATTTGCATATTCATTCATTCTCTCTCTCTCTCTCCAAAACGACACAACGGCGACTACTGCGAGCTGAATTAAACTGAACTCTGTGTCACTTGATGACTGATCATTTTACCCCTAGACTGCGATAGAGCTTGATTGATCCTATTATCCTAGTTCTGTGTACATGTGTGTTTATTCATTGCTAACCTGTTGCATTTATATCCTTTTGATTAGAGTACCGTGTTGCCTATTTCTTTAATAAAACTTTCTTAGTTCCAGTAATCCAGACTCCAACTAAGTGGTCCATTTCTGCTGGTTTGGCAACCCAGTTACGGGGTATGTAACAGCGTGAAATTGGGGAGATGCGTTTCAGAGCAGAGTTGATAGTGGAGGAAGGGAAGCCCCTTTCTTTAAAAAAGGAGGACATCTCCCTTGTCCTGGAATGAAAAGTCTCATCCTGAGAGCAGATGCGGCGGAGATGGAGGAATTGCGAGAAGGGGATGGCATTTTTGCAAGAGACAGGGTGAGAAGAGGAATAGTCCAGATAGCCGTGACAGTCAGTAGGCTTATAGTAGACATCAATGGATAAGCTGTCTCCAAAGATAGAGACAGAAAGATCTAGAAAGGGGAGGGAGGTGTTGGAAATGGACCAGGTAAACTTGAGGGCAGGGTGAAAGTTGGAGCCAAAGTTAATGAAGTCAACAAGCTCAGCATGCGTGCAGGAAGCAGCGCCAATGCAATCATCGATGTAGCGAAGGAAAAGTGGGGGACAGATACCAGAATAGATTTGGAAAATAGATTGTTCCACAAAGCCAACAAAAAGGCAGGCATAGCTAGGACCCATACGGGTGCCCATAGCTACACCTTTAGTTTGGAGGAAGTGGGAGGAGCCAAAGGAGAAATACAGACTTGTTTAACGTGGGTGAAAATCGGTCACGATGTGTTGACGGTTCTGATGCAGGGTGGAGTTAATTTCCTGGATGTGCTGTGGTTACAGTAGCAGGGGCTGGATGATCAGAATCATAGAGAGTGTACGAGACAGAATGGGCACAGTCAGTAGATGAAGTTCTTCCTCTCACTCTTACTGGACAGCATCTTCAGCACCCATTCTCAGAGGAAGAGATGGCAGTATGTTTGGCACCTGCTCACAGATGGAGAGAGGACAGTGTGTCTGACACTAAGTTCTAGGAGAAGAAGGATACATCAACATTGTCTTTTGTTACATACCTCAAGGACAGCTGTGATTTTTTTTTCTAAGAATGATATAATGGTCTTTTGGAGGTCACCTGATGTAATTTTCCTGCCGATGTGAGGTCATGTGAGGACATGTTCACCACGGGTATATAAGGGAAGACCTCAGATGACGCAGTTAGTTTTTAGTTTTTAGTTTTCCAGCTAGAACGTTAATGTGCCTCCGTTCCTGTTGCGTATTTGTTTTTATGACACAGTTTCATTTTTAATACGGTGTATTACGTTCTGTTGCAAGGTACAATAGTGCTGGATTGGCAACTTTTGCTAGATGTGTTGATGTACCTTTTTCCAGCAGTATTGGAGAGTGAATTCTTTATTGAAGTACAGGACCCGAAGGATTAAGAGAAGTTGGTATCCTTCGGCAGTTTAATAAAGGATTGACCTTATTGAGTCTTTGTTAAAGAAGTAGCGACCTGCATCAAAGATAACTCTTGCCAAAAAGAGCAAGGTATTTCATGCGGGATTTGATCTCTAGTATTTATGGTCAGTTGTTTTAAACTGTTTATTTCCTGCATCATGAATCCTTTGGACAGAGCCAACAGGAAAGTCGTACCTATGAAGAAATCCTTCTCCAAAGAAGTCTCTCCCAATTGAATGTATAAATCTGTTGGACTTTCAAATTTACCATTTTAAGAACTATATCTGACTTTACCACTTTAAGAACTGCTTTTGCTTTTAATGTTTTAAGAACCAGTGCCAAGTGACGATTCGTTGAATGTCTGCATAGCGGTTAACTTCCGCTTAAGGTTTTCATTTGTTTTTTTATTGTTTATCCGTGTTTAAATAAATGTTTGGTTGTTTTTATATAACCTGTCTCGATTGATATTCATTGTTGCCAGTTACGTAACACTTTGTTGGCCATTTCTCCCATTACTGTGGTTGGGAAGAATGTATAGGAGCTTCAGGACCCACTCTACCAGGTTTAGGAACAGTAATTACCCCTCAACCATCAGACTCATGAACCAGAGGGGATAACTTTACTCACCCCATCACTGAACTATTCCCACAAACTATGAACGCACATTGATGTCCTTGATATTTATTTATTTATAATTATTATTTTTATATTTTCTCAGCTCAAGCTGATAAAACCTGAGGTATGGGCAGAGACAAGCATGCTCATTTAGTACAGTATTGTGGTTTTCTGGAAATTTATGTAAATATTTCTGTGTAGCCCTAATTGTTTAATACTACTGTGTAGTGGCTTTGGGATGATACCAGTTGTAGATATTACTATTGGGACAATGTATACTGTGTTCATGTTCCATAGTCTTTCAATTTCCTCTTTTAACACTACATATTTTTGGTGTTTTTCTCTTATTGATTTCTGTCTGTTACGTTTTTGGAATGGCTCTGCCTATTAAGTAAGTTTGTTCATCCAGTAAGTTGCTAATGTGTGTAGATGCAGCAGTTCTCAGGGGCTAACCAAAGGTGCATTTTTCTTTATTTTTTTTTAATAAGACTATACTGGACTCTAATAACAATGGGTACAGCAGGTCTGCACAAGTGAACTGTTCATTGTTTGGAGACGGCCAGTGGGCCATCATAGGAGCTGACCTGGGTGCAGACTGTGCTGTTACCTGCCACTAAAAAGAACCAGAGTTGGTGCACAAACGTGAATGCAGTGAAGCCGTGAGCGGCTGTCTTGGATATTACTTTTGTGATCGCAAGACCCAGTTGAACATTGATTGCCACAGGTCTGTTTCCCTTGCTTGGTGCTGAGACAGGTTGCAAGGCAGCAGTGACATCTCAGCTGTAGAGGGGACGAGGCCTCAAGACAAGGGCTTGCCTGCTGCTACAGTCCAGGTGACAAGATACAGGGGGCTATGTGGCATGAATTGCATGCTCGGTCTTGGGTGGTCTCTACCATTGGTGCTGCCTTCCAAAGTCGAATTAATTTGGGGTACTTGTCACTCAGGGTCTTTTTCTTGCATGACCATGTTCTTTTCTTCTCTTTCTCGTTATTTTGAATGAATTTTATGTTTTTGCACCTTGGCCCCAGAGGAATGCTGTCTCATTGGCTGTATCCATATATGGTTGAATGATAATTAAACTTGATTTGATTTGAGCTGATCTTGTTTGTTTATCCTGTAATATTATACCCAGATGGTTATTATAGTTTGTCCTATCTGTAATAAATGGAGAGGTTTTAATATTATTTGTAGGACTCTTGACTCTATCACTGGATCAGGCTTGTATTTATAATAAGGTGCAGTATGGTGTCTTTTATGGGTTTGTATTTTAAGGCAGGATTTTAGTGAATGATGTTTGCCACTTTATTGTGCCTGTATTCGTGTTATTATTATTCATTTTTTTCCTTCTTTCTGTATTTGAAGTGTTTCTTTTGCAATTTGATTGTCTGTCTGTCCTGTTGGGTGCGGTCTTTCTCCATGCGCATTCATCCACTACAGTATACTTTCTGCCTCCATGTGGAAATGCTATGCACTACTTCTCTCCATTAGCAAGAATTGCCCTGCCAGACATTTGACACTCCCCTCCAGTAATTCCCCACCCACTCGTCTGTCCAGCTCCTTCACCTTACCTCTGTGTCCTGGAAGGCAGGTTTGTCTAATCTGAGGCAAGTTTGTTTTCAAAACTGGGTCTCGGCTGGATGGGGAGAGGCGCTGAGATGCTGCTTACTCTCTGGGCTCACCCAGGGAATGCCTGTTTCAAACTTCACCTCAGTGCCTGCTGCCAGGGTGTAGCTGCTGGGCAACATCACAGAGAGGTAGACTTCCCTTTGTGAGCTCACCGGGGAGGGAGGGTATTGAGGAAGTAGTCCCAACACCTCTCCCTCCCCTTAAAACATTGTCTTCACCTGCATTTTGCTCCCCAAATGCATCTTCCACCCATTCCCTTTGTTGTCCACCCCATTCAGCATGAGACAAGGCACATCATTCTCTGTTCTCCTTCCTCCCATCAGACACAATCTTGAAAATCACATACTATCAAGCTTAAGGACAGCCTCTACTCTGCTATTAAAGGCTATTTAATGATTCCATGTATGATATAAAATGGACTTGACCTCACAATCTATCTCATCATTGCCTTTGCACCTCATTCTCTGCATTGCACTTTCTCTCTAGCTGTTACACTTTATTCTACATTCTGTTATTGTTTTCCCTTGTACTATCTCAATGCACTGTTGTAACAAAATCTGTATGGATAGCATAGAAACCAATGTGTTTCTCTGAACCTCTCTTTATGTAACAATAATAAACCTTTTTTTGGATATTGCGTAGACAGAAGAAACTAGTTTAGTGAGACAATGAAGTATTTCAGAACAGCACTGTGGACCAAAGGTCCTGTTCATGCAATGTACTTTTTTATTATCTATAATTTATACTTCTGTTTCACGTGTGAAAATTGCTTATCGGATGCTTTGTGCCTGTAGTGCCGCTGTATGCAAGGTTTTCATTGCAGCTGTGTATACACAGACCCGGCAAAGACTGTAAGTTCGACTGACTGCCAAGACAGTTAGAACGGGATCTCCTAACTCATGCACTCCATACCCAGTGCCTCTCTTACATCAGGAGAACAACACAGAAAGCAGTTCCCCAGGTGAAGTCTCTCCATCGTCCCTGAGGAAGGGATCACTCCTGGAGACATTCCAGGACATTCCCAAGTGGACCTTGCTCCAAATTATCCAGCTCCCTACTGGGATGTTCTTTCTGGATGACAGATAAACAGAAGTTTGTCCCTGACCCTCAGGACAGTCGGTGACAATAATAAAGCAATTTAACAAGTAGTTTAAAACGCCAGGTTCCCTCCTCTTCTGTCACTCGAGTTTCTAGGATATTGATGAATCTGGCCGTGAACGGTTGGAGGGGAGATGAATAGGAGGTGGGAATGATTGACAAGGAGACGAGAAGTGTGAGTGGCTGTCAAATCATAAACAGAGGAGATTCTGCTCGACATCTTGATCAACACAAAGTGTTGGAAGAACTTAGCAGGTCGGACAGCAGCTATGGAGACGAATAAACAAACAACATTTCGGACCAAGACCCTTTCCCAGGACTGGAAGGAAAGCCAGAATAATAAGATAGGTGGACAGGGAAAGAGGAGAAGTGTACAAGTTGACAGGTGATAGGTGAGACCTGTTTTGGGAGAAGGTAGGTGAAAGACAATGCTGTGTTAGCAATTGTTTTGAGAGGACTAGAATATAAAAGCAAGGATGTAATGCTGAGGCTTTACAAGGTATTGATCAGGCTGCATGGAGTATCATGAACCCCTTATCTAAGTAAGGATGTGCTGGCATCGGAGAGGGTCCAGAGGAGGTGGTTCACAAGAATGATTCTGGGAATGAAAGGGGTAATATACGAGGAGCATTTGATTGCTTTGGGCCTATACTTAGAGTTTACTGTATAAGAACGGTGGGGTGGGGGAGAATCTCATAAATCTATCAAATATTGAAAGGCTTTGACTGAATGGATGTGGAAAGGTTGATTCCTATAATGGGGAAGTCTAGATCAGAGGGCACATCCTCAAAATAGAGGGATGTCACTAAAGAACAAAGATGAAGAGGAATTTCTTTAATCAGAAAGTGGTAAATCTGTGGAATTCATTGTGACAGACGTCTATGGAGGCCAGATCATTGGGTATATTTAAAGTGGAGGTTGAGAGGTTCTTGATCAGTAAAGATGTGAAAGTTAAAGGAGGATTAGTAAGGGAGAAGGCAGGAGAATGAAGTTGAGTAAATCAGCCATGATGGAATGGTAGAGCAGATTTGATGGGCCAAATAGCCTAATTCTGTTCCAATGTTATGGTCTTGTATGTCATGAAAATTTGTTCTCTGGGAGCAATGTTACAGTCCAAAACACAAAAATAGGTATATATTTACAAAAATAAAGTAATAAATAATACGTAAGTCAAATAGGTAAGACTCATGGACTGGTCAGAAGTTTGGGGTATGGTATGCTGTTCAGACAATTTAAATGCCAGCCCAGATAGATTGAAAAGACAGCATGTCAGTCGGAACAAGAGCCGATTTCACTCTTTCTCTGCGATGGTCATCTCCATGGCACTGAAGCTGTGTATACTTCTCTGGCTGCTATACTCCATACCCCCTAATATGATGAACTGATAAGCGAGGCTTTAGGCCTGCTCTGGGTTGCTCCAGGGTTCGGATCTGAGGGCTTAATTTTGGTTCAGAATCCTGTTGTTCGCTTCAATTGTTTGCACAATCTGTATATTTTTTTCTCTTACGCTTCAAATGTTGGTCTTATTTTTATTTTTCCCCCTTTAATTGGATTATCTTGGGCTTCTGGCTTTGTGGCTACCTGTGAGCAACAAATCACAAGGTTGTATAATTTGTATGTTCTTTGATAATAAATTAATCTTGAATCTCTTTTAGACTGCTTCCAATGTGAGCATGTTTTTATTAAGCAAGAGGATGAAAACTGTGTGCAGTACTCTTGGCTTTAATTATATCCTATACAGTTGCAATCCTCTTTCCATTGCTACACTGAAGAAATGTTTTATCAGAAGTGCCTTCTGAGTAAGAGTGTAAACCACGGTCCTCCCCCCTCTGACAGATGGATGTGATTAATCCTTTGGCAATATTTCAAAGCAGAGAGGCAGAATTTTCCCCAGTGACCTGACCAATACTTATCCTTTAATCAACTTCACAAAAGACAGATTACCTCATCATTGTCACACTGTAGTGTGCAAGCTTGTTGATCTCAACTGACTGCTTCATGTCTTACCTTACAATTGTGATCAAGGTATTGCTCACTGTATTGGCTCTAGATTTTCTTAAAAGAGGCTCCCTTATCCATATTGTCCCTTTACCCCTTCTCTTTCTCCTCCCTTGCCCTCATGACTTGCCTATCACTTAGACATTCCTCCCATTTCACTTTATTTCATGGTCTTCCCTCCTCTAAGAAACTCCTTCTTCATCAGCCCTTGGCCTCTACCACCTATTGCCTCCCAGCTTCTCACTTTATTTTTTTCTTCCTCACTCTCACCCCCAAGTCTTCTCCTTCTCTCCTGGATTCACCAGTCACCTTGCCAACTCATGATCTTTCCAGTTTACCCGTGGCCTCCACCCTTTTATTTGGTATTGACCCTCTTTCTCTCCAGTCGGTTTGAAGGGCCTTGGCAAAAAATGTTGTGTTCATTTCCCTCCACAGAAGCTGCCTGACATACTACGTTCTTCTACCACTTTCTGTGTGTTGCTCCAGATTTCCACATCTGCAGTCTCCATGTTTACAGATACAGGTGTTCCTTTCTTTGCTAATTCTAATCAGCAAGGAAGATTCATTTGGTAGTATTTGATACAGCTTTTTAACAACAACAGAGAGAAAAATCCTGACAAGTGTGTCCACCTGAAGTTCATATTTCCTATCTGGCTGACTGTGCTTCTTCTGGGTGCTCCAGTTTTCTCCCACATCTCAAAAATATACAGAGTTAGCAGATCACTTGAGCAATGAGGCATAGTGCCAAGGAGTCAGAGTAATAGAGCACTGAAACAGAACCTTCAGCTCAACTCGTCCATGCCAACCAATATGCCCATCCAAACTAATCCCATTTGCTGCATTTGGTCCATATCCCTCAAACCTTTCCTATTCACATACTTGCCCAAGCATCTTTTAAATGTTGAGCAACAATATGCTGGATGAACTTTGTAACCGAGCAGCATGTATGGAGGAGGATAAACAGTCAACATTTTGGGCAAAGACTCTTCATCAGGACTGGAAAGTATGTGGGCAGGAGCCAGAAGGAGGAGGTGGGGGCAGGGAAAGGAATAAGAGCTGGCAGGTGATGGGGTGAATCAGGAGAGGCAGGTGGGGGGATGGGGGAGGAGGGTAAACTACTGCACCTGTGTCAAGCATTTCCTCTAGGAGAGTCTGGGGAAAGTTGATGGGAATGTGGTGAGAATAAATCCAAAGGTTCATGTAACATTAATATAAGTGATGGCTGATAGTACAAACTCAATGGGCTGAATGGCCTGTTGTCTTGCTGTATCTCTCAGTGACTGATTCACTCACTAAGATACTGGAAGAAAACTGTTGATTAGAACTTGAATTAATAAATTCAAACAAATTGTCATTAACTACAAAAGTATCTTGCATTGTACAAACCAGTGCATTTACAGATACAGTCAAACATTCAGGGAAATTCTACACTAAAACAATCTATTACCGACACAGAGCAGTTGATTACTTGCTTCAATTCTTAGATCAATAGTGTTGCTATTGTTGTAAATGTCAATCTTATCTGTTCATTGAAAGCTGCACTCAATGCTAGCTAGGGATTGGCCCATTTAAAGAGCAATGCAGCCCTTCCACTGGTTACCGTTTGGTGCCGCGGTGCCAGCTGATGATACAAGGCTTCTGGCAGAACAAAAATCTTGCTAGCTGAAAGCATCCGGTCTTTTGCTTAGGTGACTCACTGGTGGATTGGGTGGCAACCAGTGCTGTGGGAACAAGTGCACTGCCGTGAGAGAGGGCTCAAGGGCACACTTTTGCAATTTTCCAGTCCTCTGGCACCATGCCAGAGTCCAATGATTCTTGAAAGATCTTTACAAATGCCTCTACCATCTCTACCACTACCTCTTTCAGAATCCTAGGGTGCAGTTCATTTGGTCTGGGTGACTTGTGTCCCATAGGTCTTTCAGCTTTATGTGCAGCTTCTTCCTTGTAATGGTAACTGCACTCGCTTCTCTTCCTTCATACCCACATTGAAGATTGATGCAAAATGCTCATTTAGTTCATCTGCTATCTTCTTGGCCCCCATTATTATTTCTACGGCCTCATTTTCAGCGGTCCTATATCCACGTTCATCTCTTTCTTTCGTTTTTACATACTTGAAGAAGCTTTTACTATCCATAGTATTGTTTGCTAGGTTGCTTTCATATTTCATCTTCTCCCTCCTATTGATTCTCCTCAGTCTCTCCTCAGCTGGATCCACCCATCTCATACCAGCCTCTCATTATTCTCATTCTCCCTCCATCTGTCCGTCACCGCTCCTCACTTGGATCCACCCATCACCTACCAGCTCTTCCTCCAGTCTTTTATAGCAGCCATCTCTCCAGAACAAGGATCTTGACCCAAAACGTCAACTGTCCAGCTTCAGTCAGGTTTTAGAACAGGGTTTCCCAATCCAGGGTCCACGGAGCCCTTGGTCAATGGCAGGGGACCATAGCATAAAAAAGGTTGGAAACCCTTGTTTTAGGACAAGTCATAGTTTACCAACAACCTTCAGCTCAGTATTGATGCCAGAGTCTCAGTTCTAATTCTTCTCGATCTGAAGCTGACTTTGACAGAATTGACCACAACATTTGCCTAGATATGTTTGAGAATAGGGTTGGCCTCTCTGGTAGTGCCTTTCATTAGTTTCCTTCATACTTCTTAGAGTGAAATTCTCTGTCGATCATGGACACCAGTTTCCTAAGAGAGGCAATGTATGTTTTGGTGCTGCTCAGGAAATTGTCTTGGTCTCCTTCTACGTACTCCTCTTTGGAGACATTACTGAAGAGCATAAACTTGATTCCTGTTATGCAGATGACACACGATTGTATATCTCAGTTGAGCCTGATGATGATAACACACTATCTTCTCTGACTTCTGGTCTGGCAGCAATAATCAAAATGGATGAGCAATAATTTCCTGAAACTAAAATACTTTTGATTGGTCCCAAAGCTAAAACAGATAAACTTCTAGATAAACTCGGGAACATAGCTCCCCTTGTAAAATCAGAAGTAACAAGCCTGAGCGTTATCCTTGATTCAGATTTGAATTTTAAATCCCACATAAAGAAAGTGACCAGAGCAGTATTTCTACACTTAAATATTGCAAACTTTCATTTCTGTCATTTCATGAAGCTGAAAAGAAAACTAATTCACACCTTTACATCAAATAGACGAAGATTACTGTAATGCACTTTTTACTGGCCTTCCAAGCAATCCGTAGACAAACTTCAACTCATTCAGGATGCTGCTGCTAGATTTTTTTTTCCAAAACCAGGATGACGGAGCATATTGCTCCCATATATCTATTCTTCATTGGCTTCCTGTATCTTTTAGAATGGATTTAAAAGTTCTCTTTCTTGTTTTTAGAGCTCTCAATTGTCTGGGACCAGAGTACATCACAGAATCATTTTCATTTTATAAACCTGCTAGACTTCTCAGGTCTTCTTCTGGCAGTCCCTTAAATTTAAACAATCTCACTCAAAAGATAATTGGTCAGTCAGCTTTTTTGAACTATGCTCCTAGCATGTGGAATTCAATACCTCAAACTATAAGGGATGCAGACTCAACTGACACTTTTAAACACCGGCTCAAAACCTATTTATTTAACCTTGCTTTTGACTAACATCTTGGTCTTTTATTTGCATGTTTATTCTTTATTTTTTTCCATGTTTGTACTTTTATCCCATTGTAAAGGACTTTGCACTACATTGTCTGCACAAAATCTGTGCTATAAACAAAGTTACTATGATTATTAGGGGCAGCACAGTAGCATAGTGTTCAGCACAATACTCCACAGCACAGGCGACCCGGGCTCAACTCCTGCCACCGTCCACAAAGAGCCCCATAACAGTGTGGATTTCCTCCAGGTGACTGTAAGGTCATAGGATAAAAGAGCAGAAGTAGGCCATTTGGCGCTCCGGTTACCTCCCACAATCCAAAGACGCTCCGGTTGGTAGGCCAATAACTGCAAAGTTTCTAGTGACTAGGCTAAGATCAAATCCGGGTACTGCTGGGCACAGCGGCTCAGCCAGGTGGAGGGGCCACAATAAGGGTATCTCAATAAATAAATAAAATCATGGTCATGGAAAGACCATGGCTGCCCACATCATATGACCGGGAACATAATGATGATGATATAGCATTGTCCTTGTTTTGGGATCAAATGCTTTATAGTACCAGCAACTCAGGTTCAATTCCCATTGCTGCCTACAAGGAGTTTTTATGTTCTCCCCATGGGTTTCCTCCAGGTGCTCCGGTTTCCTCCCACATTCCAAAGCTGTACGGGTTGGTAGGTGAATTGGTCATTGTAAACTGTCCTGTGATTAGGCTAGGGTTAAATCGAGAGTTACTGTGTGGTGTGGCTCAAAGGGCTGGAAAAGCCTATTTTGCACTGTATCTCAATAAAAATTAAAATGGGATTAGCTTCAATGGTCATCTTGTTCAGTATGGAGGAGTTGGGCTTCTCTCTATGCTGTATTATTCTATGACTCTTGCTCTCCTACTTCACAAGATGCTCAACAGCAAGGTTTTATTATATTTTGCAACACTGCCCCTAACATCAGAACTACTCCATGTGTTCATTAACATCTCAGCCAGGCAACCATGGCAATAGTTGCCTTCGACCTTCCAGACTGAAGCAGCTAATAAGTAACATAGCAGCCAGGAAAACAATCCTAATATGTAGGAAAGCAAGAAATCTCCTAAAAAACATTATTCAGAACTCTCAAGATATTCAAAGGCATTTTATACTCAAGAAATACATACCAAATGTAATGATGGGTAAGCCCTAGTCTATTAGTTTATTTATTTCTGTAACATGGATATTGTGTCCATCGGGAAGTAAACAGGAAAGACTTCAGTTTAAGACGTTAGCTGAGAGCAGACAGTGCAGTACTCCCACTCCCTCACCCTGGATCTTCTTCTTTAGCCCATTGCCCTACTGCGCTACAGGCCACCGACAGCAGCTTGCCAGAGTCTACAACCCTAGGCCGATGTTTGATTGGCCCTGTGGCTTCCATTTTCATCATATGACTTCACATATCTTCTACGTGAAGAGCCTTCCTCTCCCAGGGATGAAATCTTTGGAGCTTCTGTTGGCGTTTTTGATGCTCAACAACATGTCCAACCTCTTTCACAGCCAGGCTAGGGAACGTAAGTGGCAGAGGTCCTCAGTCTGGATATGGTTGCTTAATTGTCAGAGGTCTAATTAGACCTCATAACTTTCTGACCTAGAAGTAGGGTTTAAACCAGAAATATCAGCACTTCCTTTCTCCCCACAGATGCTACATGACCTGCTGAGATACCAAAGCAGGCTTTTTGTTACTCCAGAGTCTAGCACCTGCAGTCTCTTGGGGTGGCTTAGTGGCTAGTGTAACATTTTACAGCACCAGCTGTAAGATTGTGGTTCCTTTCTCATTGCTGTCTGTAATGTGTTGGTACATACTCACTGTAACTGCATGAGTTTCCTCCAGGTGCTCCGGTTTCCTCCCACATTCCAAACCTGTACAAGTTAGGGTTAGTAAGTTATGGCCATGCTATGTTGGTGCCAGCAGCATGGAAACGCTTGCAGGCTGTCCACAGCACATCTCAGTCTGCGTTGGTCACCGAGGCACAATAAGTGAACTGGGGTAGCAATATACACAACGTGGTGACAAGAACAGGTCAGATGGTAGGACTCATGTAGCAGTTAGCTCATCTCCTAACTCCCCAAAGTTACAGAGGGTCAAGTCAAAAGTATGATGGAGTATCTGCACTTGGCTGGATGAGTGTAGCCTTAAAGATACTCAAGAAGCTCAAACCCATACAGGACATAGCAGTCGCCCATGGCCATTTACTCATCCATCCATCAGTGCACAATTGTAGAAGTACCAGCTGCTTAACACACTGCAGCACCTCACCAAGACTCCTTAGACACTACCTTAACAGCCTCCACCAGCTTGACTGACAAACGCAGAAAAAGAATGGGAACACCACCACCTGGAAGGTGCCCTCCAATCCACAGACCACCCTCAACTTGGATGTCCCCGAGTCAAAATCCTGGAACTTCCTCCCCAACAAATTTGTGGGTGTATTTACATCTCAAGGACTACAGTGCTTCAGGAAAGTAGCTTACCAACACCTTCTCAACTAGGCATAGGCACTTAAAGTCTGTGCAACCCACATCCCTTTAAAATCTCTGAAATGCAGAAAGACAATAGATAAATGAATCTTCTTCAACCAAAACTGAATTATCTTCAAATGACTTCAAAACTAGTTGTGAATCATCCAAACTGCTATGAGAAATCCAATGAGAAAATCTGAAATTTTAGCTTGGGTTTTTTTTTGAGTACAGGTGTACTTCAATGCATAAATAAAGAAAATAGTTTCAATTTAGCTTGTTTAGTTGAACTTGTGCAAAGAGCAGATTATTCCAAAGTGGTGTTCAGATGATATGCATTACTCATTCAAGTGTGATGTTAATTGATTCTGTCATACTGCATGATTTCCTTTCCTTATAACACTATTTTTTATAATCACCTTTAATGCAGAAAACAGCCTGTCAAACATTACATGGGGGGGGGGAGGGGTGGTGAAGAAAGGGTGTGTGTGTCATAGAATAAAAATAAATGGAAATATACCTTCGGCCCACTAACCCATGCTAACAGGCAAGCACCTATTTACACCAACTTAAAGCTCATTTTATTCTCTACATGCTCATCGGCTCATTCCGCTCACCTGCAATTTACCATGGAGTTTAGTCTGTGTATCCGTGAGAAGTGGAATAGAAGAAAACTAAAGCTTCTAGAGGATCATAAAACTGTACGGCATGGGAACAGGCCCTTTGAACTATGATGCTCCACAGTCACAGGGAGACCAATGCAACTTTGTACATCCTTCCCACCAGCATGCGGATTCCCCCAGGATGTTTCAGTTTCCTTCCACAGTCCAAAGATGTATGGGTTAGTAAATTCATAGAAACATAGAAAATAGGTGCAGGAGTAGGCCATTCAGCCCTTCGAGCCTGCACCGCCATTCATTATGATCATGGCTGATCATCCAACTCAGAACTCCGCCCCAGCCTTCCCTCCATACCTCCTGACCCCCGTAGCCACAAGGGCCATATCTAACTCCCTCTTAAATATAGTCAATGAACTGGCCTCAACTGTTTTCCTGTGGCAGAGAATTCCACAGATTCACCACTCTCTGTGTGAAGAGGTTTTTCCTAATCTCAGTCCTAAAAGGCTTCCCCTCTATCCTCAAACTGTGGCCCCTCGTTCTGGACTTCCCCAACATCGGGAATAATCTTTCTGCACCTAGCCTGTCCAATCCCTTTAGCATCTTATACGTTTCAATCAGATCCCCCCTCAATCTTCTAAATTCCAACGAGTACAAGCCCAGTTCATCCACTCTCTTCATATGAAAGTCCTGCCATCCCAGGAATCAATCTGGTGAACCTTCTTTGTACTCCCTCTATGGCAAGGATGTCTTTCCTCAGATTAGGGGACCAAAACTGCACACAATACTCCAGGTGTGGTCTCACCAAGGCCTTGTACAACTGCAGTAGTACCTCCCTGCTCCTGTACTCGAATCCTCTCGCTATAAATGCCAGCATACCATTCGCCTTTTTCACCGCCTGCTGTACCTGCATGCCCACTTTCAATGACTGGTGTATAATGACACCTAGGTCTCGTTGCACCTCCCCTTTTCCTAATCGGCCACCATTCAGATAATCATCTGTTTTCCTATTTTTGCCACCAAAGTGGATAACTTCACATTTATCCACATTAAATTGCATCTGCCATGAACTTGCCCACTCACCTAACCTATCCAAGTCACCCTGCATCCTCTTAGCATCCTCCTCACAGCTAACACTGCCGCCCAGCTTCGTGTCATCTGCAAACTTGGAGATGCTGCATTTAATTCCCTCATCCAAGTCATTAATATATATTGTAAACAACTGGGGTCCCAGCACTGAGCCTTACGGTACCCCACTAGTCACCGCCTGCCATTCTGAAAAGGTCCCGTTTATTCCCACTCTTTGCTTCCTGTCTGCTAACCAATTCTCCACCCACACCAATACCTTACCCCCAATACCGTGTGCTTTAATTTTGCACACTAATCTCCTGTGTGGGACCTTGTCAAAAGCCTTTTGAAAATCCAAATATACCACATCCACTGGTTCTCCCCTATCCACTCTACTAGTTACATCCTCAAAAAATTCTATGAGATTCGTCAGACATGATTTTCCTTTCACAAATCCATGCTGACTTTGTCCGATCATTTCACCGCTTTCCAAATGTGCTGTTATCACATCCTTGATAACTGACTCCAGCAGTTTCCCCACCACCGACGTTAGGCTAACCAGTCTATAATTCCCCGGTTTCTCTCTCACTCCTTTTTTACAAAGTGGAGTTACATTAGCCACCCTTCAATCCTCAGGAACTAGTCCAGAGTCTAACGAGTTTTGAAAAATTATCACTAATGCATCCACTATTTCTTCGGCTACTTCCTTAAGCACTCTAGGATGCAGACCATCTGGCCCTGGGGATTTATCTGCCTTCAATCCCTTCAATTTACCTAACACCACTTCCCTACTAACATGTATTTCGCTCAGTTCCTCCATCTCACTGGACCCTCTGTCCCCTACTATTTCTGGAAGATTATTTATGTCCTCCTTAGTGAAGACAGAACCAAAGTAATTATTCAATTGGTCTGCCATGTCCTTGCTCCCCATAATCAATTCACCCGTTTCTGTCTGCAGGGGACCTACATTTGTCTTTACCAGTCTTTTCCTTTTTACATATCTATAAAAGCTTTTACAGTCAGTTTTTATGTTCCATGCCAGCTTTCTCTCATAATCTTTTTTCCCCTTCCTAATTAAGCCCTTTGTCCTCCTCTGCTGAACTCTGAATTTCTCCCAGTCCTCAGGTGAGCCATTTTCTCTGGCTAATTTGTATGCTTCTTCCTTGGAATTGATACTATCCCTAATTTCTCTTGTCAGCCACGGGTGCACTACCTTCCTTGATTTATTCTTTTGTCAAACTGGGATGAACAATTGTTGTAGTTCACCATGCAACCTTTAAATGCTTGCCATTGCATATCCACCGTCAATCCTTTAAGTGTCATTTGCCAGTCTATCTTAGCTAATTCACGTCTCATACCTTCAAAGTTAGCCCTCTTTAAGTTCAGAACCTTTGTTTCTGAATTAACTATGTCACTCTCCATCTTAATGAAGAATTCCACCATATTATAGTCACTCTTACCCAAGGGGCCTCTCACGACAAGATTGCTAATTAACCCTTCCTCATTGCTCAAAACCCAGTCCAGAATAGCCTGCTCTCTAGTTGGTTCCTCGACATGTTGGTTCAAAAAACCATCCCGCATACATTCCAAGAAATCCTCTTCCTCAGCACCTTTACCAATTTGGTTCACCCAATCTACATGTAGATTGAAGTCACCCATTATAACTGCTGTTCCTTTATTGCACACAGTTCTAATTTCCTGTTTAATACCATCTCTGACCTCACTACTACTGTTAGGTGGCCTGTACACAACTCCCACCAGCGTCTTTTGCCCCTTAGTGTTACGCAGCTCTACCCATATCAATTCCACATCTTCCCGGCTTATGTCCTTCCTCTCTATTGCGTTAATATCTTCTTTAACCAGCAACGCCACCCCACCTCCCCTTCCTTCATGTCTATCCCTCCTGAATATTGAATATCCCTGAACGTTGAGCTCCCATCCCTGGTCACCCTGGAGCCATGTCTCTGTGATCCCAACTATATCATAATCATTAATAACAATCTGCACTTTCAATTCATCCACCTTATTACGAATGCTCCTTGCATTGACACACAAAGCCTTCAGGCGCTCTTTTACAACTCTCTTAGCCCTTATACAATTATGCTGAAAAGTGGCCCTTTTTAATGCTTGCCCTGGATTTGTCGGCCTGCCACTTTTACTTTTCTCCTTAGTACTTGTTGCTTCTACCCTCACTTTACACCCCTCTGTCTCTCTGCACTGGTTCCCATCCCCCTGTTGTGAACTAACCTCCTCACGCCTAGCCTCTTTAATTTGATTCCCACCCTCCAACCATTCTAGTTTAAAGTCACCTCAGTAGCCCCCGCTAATCTCCCTGCCAGGATATTGGTCCCCCTAGGATTCAAGTGTAACCCGTCCTTTTTGTACAGGTCACGCCTGCGCCAAAAGAGGTCCCAATGATCCAAAAACTTGAATCCCTGCCCCCTGCTCCAATTCCTCAGCCACGCATTTATCCTCCACCTCATCACATTCCTACTCTCACTGTCGCGTGGCACAGGCAGTAATCCCGAGATTACTACCTTTGCGGTCCTTTTTCTCAACTCCCTTCCTAGCTCCCTATATTCTCCTTTCAGGATCTCATCCCTTTTCCTACCTATGTCATTGGTACCTATATGTACCACGACCTCTGGCTCCTCACCCTCCCACTTCAGGATATCTTAGACACGATCAGAAATATCCCGGACCCTGGCACCAGGGAGGCAAACTACCATCCGGGTCTCTGGACTGCGTCCACAGAATTACCTATCTGACCCCCTTACTATCGAGTCCCCTATCACAACTGCCCTCCTCTTCCTTGCCCTACCCTTCTGAGCTACAGGGCCAGACTCTGTGCCAGAGGCACGGCCACTGTCGCTTCCCCTGGGTAAGCTGTTCCCCCCCCCCCCCCCAACAGTACTCAAACAGGAGTACCTGTTGTTAAGGGGCACAGCCACCGGGGTACTCCCTATTACCTGACTTTTCCCCTTCCCCCTCCTAACTGTGACCCACTTGTCTGTAATTAGGCTAAGATTAAATAGGTGGGTTCCTGGGCAGTGCTGCTTGTGAGATGGGAGGAGCTTATTCCACACTATATTTCTAAATAAGTAATAAATAAGCTTACCAACTTATTTTAGGATAGGGCACATTAAAAACTGTACGATATACTCCAGATGTGGTCCTATATTGCTGGGTACAATGGATAATGGCACATACTCACATTCTTGACAGCAAAAAGCAGCTTCGTCTTTGCAAAATTATTGTTTATATTTTACATGCACTCGGAAATAAACCTTTACAGTTGTTATATATTGAATACACAGAACATTAAAACTAATGAATTACCTCATCCTTGCCTGAACTATTGGAAATCAGAATGGTGTGTCTGCAATTGCAGTGACCTGAAGAAAGATTGCTCACCACTTTGTACTTGTAGGTCATGCAGACAAATTGCCATTAAATCACTTGCGAAACATTTTGTAGAACACATCCTTTTTACCAAATGTCATTTAAAACCACTGGACTGTTCATAAATAGGGTCTCGTGTTTTAAAATGTCCTGAAATCCCATTGGTGGACTGTATATTGAAGGGCAATTGGTTTAATCTGCATTGCAGCAACCAGGTACATTCAATGTCCTTTGCAACAAATACATTAATTGCACATTTTAGAAAGTTAGCCTCTTGTGATAGGTGGGTGTTCATTTATATTGGAAAGTAGCACCCATTTTTGGTGTAATACTCTATACTATAGAGTCTATAGGGTACAGCAGAAAATGGCTATTTTTATAGTCACTTTTGAGTTCTAACAGGGCAGTCTGAAGTTCACTCGGAAGTAAGCCTCCAGATCTATTTCAATAATTTCACCCTGTTTACATGAAGCTTATCCACTGAATAGAGTTGAATTTCAGTCTGTTTGCCAACATTAGTCCATTGTATTTTCAGCAAGTAAGGTAAAACAAGCAATGTGCTGGAAGAACTCAATGGATCCAGCAGCATCTGTGGGAGGAAAGGAGCTGGCAATGTTTCAAATGTTGAAACTGGGCAGTAAGACTGATACCGTGGTCAATAATCTTTCTTCAGGTCATTCCAATTACAGAAGCACCATTCTGCTTTACAGTTGTTCAGGCTGTTCAGTTGTGGAGGATGTTTTTCAGCTCTAATGCTCTGTGTGTCAATGTTCAAAGACTGCAAAGGCTTGTTACCGAGTGTCTGCAAAATATAAACAACACTTTGTTGGGGGGGCTGAAATCTGCATGTAGTCCTGAAGCAATATTTTGACTCAAAATATTGACAATTCTTACCCCCAAAGTTTGCTGCTTGTCCCATGTCACAGATAAAGCCCTCCCAACCACATGAAATGCTGTCGTAGGAAAGCGGCGTTCATCACCAAATGTTCTTGCCACCCACACCATGCTCATTTCTCACTGATGCCATCAGGTAGAAGGTACAAGAGCCTCAGGACTAGCACCATCAGGTTCAAGAACAGTTACTACCCCTCTCTTGAACAAAAGAGGATAATTACACTCATCCACTGAGATGTTCCCACAACGAATTATCTCACTTTAAGGACTCTTTATCTTGTTATTTCATGCTCTCATTACTTATTGTTATTTATTTATATTTGCATTTGTACGGTTTGTTGTCTTCTATTCTCTACTTGCTCTTTCATTGATCCTATTTATAGTCACTATTATACAGATTTGCTGAGTATGCCCGCAGGAAAAAGAATCTCAGGTTGTATGTGGTGACATGTATGTACTCTGATAATAATCTTACTTTGAACTTTGAACTAATGCTTGCCTTATTGAATTCTTCCAGCAGGTTGTTGCTTAAGATTCCAGCAACTATAACTTCTTGCACATCCAAGGTAAAACATGATGTGATGAGATTGCAGGGAGCCAGGGACAGGCTTGGAAATAGGCCAAGAGCAGATGGTGAGAAGGGTTATGCATGTATGGTTGTGTCTGGCCTGAGCTGCTTCTCTTCAATCAACAACTACATTTAAAAGGAAATATATAGACATTTTTGTTTTGGTTACCAGTCCCTCTCACTCCCAGTTATCACTCCAAAACTCAAAGCCAGTTACATAACCCCAGGAGCAATTGTGTGACTCAGATGCATCCTGATAATCCATGAGAAAGAAATTAAATTAATGCAACTGTGAAAATAGCAAACAAGTCCGTCCACAGGCATCAGCTTTTACATTTCAGGTCAAAGGAAATTGTTGCTGTTGTGATGTTGGGAAGTATGTAAATTAATTTTCCAGAGTTTTATGAACTGTCCTGAAGTAGTCATATAATGAGTGAACATAGAGGACTTTCAAACTGTTCTTCATGTGTCAGCTAATTGAATAAGCTACTGAACTGGTTACACTCCCCTGATCTTCACAAAGAGTCCTGCAGCAAAAAGCATTTGTCACAGTTCTAACATTCTGTGTAATGATATCAAGCTTCAAAAGACTTGCATCATGTGTAAAGTCTAGAAATAGATTATTTGTTTAGTGCATGCACATTTGCACTACCTCAAGAAGAATTAGCCTCTTTAGTCCACAATATCTATGTTATTACCCCTCAACTATCATGCCCTTAAACCAGTAGAAATAACTTCACTCACCCCTTCACTGAACTATTCCCATAAGCGATTGACTAACTTTCAAGGACTCTTCATCTCATCTTCTTGATATTTAATGCTTATTTATTTATTATGATTTATTTTTTCCTCTGTGCATTTGTGCAGTTTGTTGCGTTTTGCACATTGGTTATTCGTTCGCCCTGTTAGCTCAGCCGTTCATTGATTCTATTGTTTTTTTTTTCGTATTTACTGTGAACACTCACAAGAAAGTGAATCTCAGGATGGTATATGGTGACATAAATGTACTTTGATAATAAATTTACTTTTCACTTTGAATGTCCTCATGATGCCAATTTGAGCTCTGCCCACCTAGCTGTACATAGTCTACACACTGCCTCTTCATGTGCCTGTCCCAATACCTCTAGACATTGCTATCATATGCTTCCAGCATTGCTGCCAAGTGCTGCCACTACCTCCCTTGGCAGCATGTTGCAGGCATTTACCACTTGGGAGCTTTTTTATTACAAAAATATTGCAACACAATTCTCCATTAAATTTTCCCTATCTCATTTAAAATCTGTGCCATCTTGTATTTGATATTTCTACCTGGGAAGAAGACTCTGACTACCGATACCTCCCATAATTCTATTATGGGAGCCTCAGCCTCTGATACTCCAGAGAAAACAATCCAATCTTGTCCAATCTCTCCCTATAACAAACATTATCCCATCCAAGCAAGATCCTGGAGAACCATTTCTGCACCCTCTCCAAAGCCTCCACACCCTTCCTGTAATGTGGTAACCAGAATTGGACATAATACTCCAAGTGTCTCTAACCACAGCCTTATACAGATTTTATACTCAATGCAGTTCCTTAAGGTTCTCACAGCCAGCGGGTAGAGGTGTGGTAGT
This sequence comes from Mobula birostris, assembly GCF_030028105.1. Classification (NCBI taxonomy): domain Eukaryota; kingdom Metazoa; phylum Chordata; class Chondrichthyes; order Myliobatiformes; family Myliobatidae; genus Mobula; species Mobula birostris. Next base: position 105,936,592 of record NC_092374.1, read on the forward strand.
GGGGATAAACTCCTACTATCTACTAAATGCTCCCAGTGGTGTGTATCTTAAATAGCTTCTGATAAGCAAGTTCAGCTCCTGGCCTTCACGTGTGGCCTAGTTACTAAGACCAGCAGAACGGTTTCCATCGACAGAAGGGGCAAAAGTGGTTACTGGCACCTTAAAACTAGTCGCTTCAGCTAGATAGAGCCCTGGTTCGCACCTCACCTAGGAGAAGGAAATCTCTGATCTGAAACCTCCACTGTCTTGCAGCTATACCCACTCATGGGGAAGGCTTAATGAGCAAACCCTGAGGAAAAATCTGGAGCTGGAGTCCCTAAGGCAGTCCTACATTGAGTTCAACACTGACTGGCAACTCCTGTGATGCTGCTGGTGCCTAACTATTGGCCTCTTCTGTTTCTTTGGATTCATCAGCTGCGTGGAGAGGGGGAACGCTGCAACAGCTTGCTCTCTGTATCATTCTGGTCTGGCTTGTGTATTCACTACAAAGACACCTAGGACCCCAACATGGAGGGCCTCCATACTCAGTGCCCTGATTTGTGGAGGCAATTATGCTATATCCTTATTTATATGTGCTGCCATTTTCTCCTGCGTGGAATTTTGTTATCACAATGAGTTAATTTTTAATGTTTTCTACACAATGGTGATCTCTATGATATCTACTTGACGGTCACAGAAAAAAGAGCAGTACAGCTGATTGTTGCACTTCCATTTTGACTGAGTTGATGACCGATGAACGGTCTCTTTTTTGTTGACTACGTGGAATTGTTAGTACTTTTATGATAAAGAATAAATAATATAATAAAGCACATCTATGCTGAGGTAACAAGAATTCAATGATTTTCTTCACGAGGTAACCAGTTTCCTATTGAATCTGTACCTTCTAGGTTTTCGGGCAGTTCAAATCACGAGCAAAAGATCTTTGATGTTAATGGGTTCTATTGATGTTTCAGGCCGAGACCTTTCTTCAGGACAGGATTTTGACTTGAAATATCCACCGTTTATTCTTTTCCATAGATGCTGCCTGACCTGCTGAGTTCCACCAGCATTTTGTGTGTGTTGCTTTGGATTTCCGGCATCTGCAGACTTACTCCTGTTTATAAAATAAACATGATGTGGCCCTCTACTGGTAGAGTCTGACCATGGATGTAGCAATTTACATTGTTGGTGCAGTGCCATCTAAGGCTGACAAGACCAATGTGAGAGTGACAGGGTCTGTTGCGAAGATCGCATCTACAAGTGGCCTCAGCTCTGCTGAAGATGCAGAGGCCTATTTGTCTTCTGCCATCTTCAAGAGTTTTTCTCACCTGACTTAATGTTTTGTTTCAGGGTGGTTCTCCACCTGTTGTGGTTTGCAGATGGCAACAAAGCTATCTATTCCATCATAAAAGTCATTGATATATAGCATAGAGAGAAGCGGTCCCAACACCGACCTCTTCAGAACACCACTACTCACTGGCAGCCAACCAAAAAAAGGATCTTTTAATTCCTAACAACAGGAATTCTGCAGATGCTGGAAATTCAAGCAACACACATCAAAGTTGCTGGTGGACGCAGCAGGCCAGGCAGCATCTCTAGGAAGAGGTACAGTCGACGTTTCAGGCCGAGACGAAGGGTCTCAGCCTGAAACGTCAACTGTACCTCTTCCTAGAGATGCTGCCTGGCCTGCTGCGTTCACCAGCAACTTTGATGTGTGTTCCTTTAATTCCTACTCGCTGCCTGAGATGAATGAACCAATGCTCTAACCATACAAGTAACTTTACTGTAATACCATGGGCTCTTAACTTGGTAAGTAGCCTCATGTGCAGCTCACTGTTAAAGGCCTTCTGAAAGTTCAAATATACAACATTCATTGCATCTCCTTTATCTTTCCTATTTGAAATCTCCTCAAAGAATTCCAAAAGTTTCCTCAGGCAAGTTTTTCCCTTAAGATAAGCATTCTGACTTTGTCTTATCTTGTCTTGTGTCACCAAGTGCTCCATAACCTCATCCTTAACAATTGATTCCAACATCTCCCCAACCACTGAGGTCAGGCTAACTGGTCTATAATTTCCATTCTGCTGCCTCCTTCCTTTCCTAAAGAGTGGTGTGACATTTGCAATTTTCCAGTACTCCAGAATCATGCCAGAGTCCAATGATTCTTGAAAGATCAATCCTAATGTCTCCTCAATCTCTACTGCTACCTCTTTCAGAACTCTAGGGTGCAGTTCATCTGGTCCAGGTGACCTTAGGTCTTTCAGCTTTTTAAGCACCTTCTCCCTTGTAATAGTAACTGCACTCACTTCTCTTCCTTCACACCCTTCAACATCTGGCTCACTGTTAGTGTCTTCTACAGTGAAGGCTGATGCAAAATACTCATTTAGTTCATCTGTCATCTCCTTGTCCTCTGTTATTACTTCTTCAGCCTCAATTTCTATGGTCCTATATCCACTCTCATCTCCCTTTTATTTTTAAAATACTTGTAAAAAGTTTTACTATCTACTTTGATATTGTTTGCTAGCTTGCTTTCATATTTTCCCTCTTAATGACTCCTTTTGTTGCTCTCTGTTGGTTTTTAAAAGCTTCCCAATCCTCTATCTTCCTATTAATTTTTGCTTTGTTGTATGCCCTTTCTTTTGCATGTGCATTAGCTTTGACTCCCCTTACCAGCCATGATTATACTAGTTTGTCATTTGAGTATTTCTTCATTTTTGGAATACATATACAGTATCCTGCACCTTCCTCATTCTTCCCAGAAACTCAAGCCTTTGCTATCTCTGCTCTGCTATCATCCCTGCCAGCATCTCCTTCCAATTTACTTTGGCCAAATCCTCTCTCATACCACTGTAGTTTCCTTTACTCCACTGAAATACTGCTACATCAGACTTTTCTTTCGCCCTGTCAAATTTCAAGTTGAACTCAATCAGATTGTGATCACTGCCTCCGAAGGGTTCTTTTACCTTAAGTTCTTCAATCACCTCCGGTTTATTACATAACACCCAATCCAGTATAGATGATCCCTTTAGTAGGCTCCACAACAAACTGTTCTAAAAAGCTATCTCATAGGCATTCAACAAACTCACACTCTTGAGATCCATGACTAACCCAACTTTTCCAATCAACCTGCATGTTGAAATTTCCCATGACTATCATAATATTGCCATTTGATATGCCTTTTCTATTTCCCATAGTCCACATCCCATCTATTGTTGGGAGGCCTGTATATAGCTACCATCAGGGTCCTATTACCTTTGTAGTTTCTAAACTCAACCCACAGGGATTCAACGTCTTCCGATCCTATGTCATATCTTTCTACTGTTTTGATGCCATTCTTTACCAGCTGAGCAATGTCACCCCCTCTGCCTACCTTCCTATCTCTCTGATGCAACTTGTAACCTTGGACATTCAGCTCCCAACTACAACCATCCTTCAGCCATGATTCAGTGATGGCCACAACATCATACCTGACTATCTGTAATAGTGCAACAAGATCATCCACCTTATTTCTCAATCCATGCATTGAGATATAACACTTTGAGTACTGTATTTGCTACCCTTTTCATTTCTGCATCCTTTATGCACTGATATTCACCCTGTGGGCTACAATTTTGTCTTATCAACTTCCTACCCTTTCTGACAGTCTGACTGCATGATATCTCTGCTTTTTTACCATCTGTCCTATCCTGAGTTCCATCACTTCTGTTCCCACCACGCGCCCCCCCCTGCCAAATTAGTTTAAATGCTCCTCTGCAGCTCTAAAAAATCTACCCTCAAGAATATTGGCCCCCCTTGGGTTCAGGTTCCTTTTGTACAGGTCATATTTCCTCCAGAAGAGATCCCAATGATCACAGAACCTCAAGCCCTGCCCCCTCCACCAGCTTCTCAGCCACACGTTCAGCCAGATCATCCTGTTTCTACCCTCAGAGTCACGTGGCACAGGTAGCATCCAGAAATTACTACCCTGGTGGTCCTGCTCCTCGGTTTTCTGCCTAGCTCTCTAAATTCTCTCCTCAGGACCTCATTGCTTTTCCTTCTTATATCATTGGTAGTGATACATACTAAGACATCTGGCTGCTCTCCCTCCCTCTCCAAAAGCACGTGGATGCAATTCGAGACAGCCTTGACCATGGCAGTTGGGAGGCAACGTACCAACCAGGTGTCCCAGTCACATCCACAGATATCCCCACATGCGGCAGACAACGCTCCCTGAGCAGGGAGTACACAGTAGGGAGACCAGCACAAGAGGGTTCCTCAGCATTGGCTACCCTGTCTCTGCAGGAAATGCCCAAGATGAGAAGAAGGGACCTTAAATAAAACTAATTTAACTTAAATTAAAAGCAGCATCATAGGCACAAAGCATTACATTATCAACATTCATAAGGAAGGCATATATTAAACATAAATTATGAATAATTTTTATAAGTAAAATACGATTAAAGCAATAAAGGCAAAGTATATATTTGTACTGTGGTCAAAGTGATTAGGAGATAAGAGATATCAAATTGCGTTAACAAATTTTCCTTTTATGAAGGACTAAACACTTCTAAAAAAACTAGATTATAGGGCAATGGAATAAGCAATGGGCAGGAACTGAGTACGTGGACCTGACAGGGAAATTGGCAGTAGTTACGATCATTACCCTGAGTAAATGACAGCAACTTTGAGACACCAATGCCTAATTAAGTGAACATGGAGATTTTATGGCTGCTGTCAATAATTCACCATCAGTCACCAGGCCCCACCCTGCTGACAGTCCTCAGAGAGCTTGGGACATGTACATTGGCTTAATATAGTTCACTCATGCGGTGGAATTCTACAATAAGCCTGAGGAAATATAAATGCGTATTCTCCCCGCATGGGAAGAAGGCTGGGGAGTGGAAAAAGGATCAAGTCTGATTGAATGGCGGAGCAGACTCGATAGGCCAAATGGTGTAGTTCTGCTACTGTGTCTTATGGTCAAGACACAGAAAGGTTATGAGGGGTTTGGTAAAAGTTTGTGATTTAAAATATTTTTTTAAGATTAGTTATTATTTTAAAATATCTTTTCATCTTTCCTAGCATTCCTTGAACCAGATCTCCAAAGTTCCCTCTAATTTTTTTTACAGCCATGTGGACCAACCATTGCTCTAAGTAGAAATATTTACACACCCTGAAAGCTGTGAGGTTCTTTAAATCATTTTTTGTAATTACGCATACTATGAATATTTAGAATGAAAACTGAAAAATACTTTTGATTCTAGGGCTTAATGATATCCAGTCCAACAAAGAAAATCTTCCAGTTTCTAGCTACATCCAATTCCAGCTGATCAGGAACAAAGGCTATGTGTGTGGGAGCACTGCGGTTACTGCACTGCCACACACTCACGCAGCTTAGGGGGAACAGTACAGATTGCTCGGAGATAAATGAGCCTCCTCAATCTTCATGTCTAATGCATTACCTCCCAGCCTTACAACACATTCTCGCCACCAAGACAAATCCATATATTCCACCCATGTATTACTGTAGAAGTATCTGCACTACCCCATACACAGAATTGCTCTGACAGTTTGTTAAGACACCCACTGCAATCTGTAAGCAGTTTACACGTACTCCACTTGACCCCATGGGTTTCCTTTGGGTAGTCCGTCTTCCTCCTACATTTCAAAGATGTACAATTAGTGTGGCGACACTTCTTAACATAATCCCAGCGTCCAGGCCACGGTGATTTCTTTTGACGAAAGCGACACGTTTCACCATATATTTCAATATACATGTGCCAAATAAAGCTAATATTTAATATTTAATCTTTAGATGTGTCTCCTGGCTTAACCACTGCCAAAGTTGTTAACAATCTGAAGTCAATGGAATGAACTTTGGAGGTAATGCAACTAAACAGTACTTTTGGTTCTGCAGAAAGGGAATAAGTTTCCAGATAAATATGACTGCATTAAACTTCCTGTACATCTGGGCTATTTGCAAATGAAATCTTTCTCATTGTTGGGAATAATCTGTTTGAAAATCTACAGCTGCCTTTTTAAACCTCAGTTTTACAAACAGTGGCCTGAAGAACCCCAACCCATCACCGAATATGACATCCTAGTCAAGTAAGTTTAGTAATTGCTAATTCTGTTACAAGCACTTTATATTAAGAACAACTTCTACTATTAATCATGAGCAGCCTGCTATTAGCAATGCATTCATGCGTCATCTGGTTATGTGACATTTAATAAAAGCAGAAGAATTATGTATGGTTATCTTAGTTTACATAACTCATCACTTATGTCAGAGTCAAGTTCATCGTCAGCAGCAGGGATGCAGAAATCCAATGTCATAAAGTGGTGCTACAGAATAAAATGTTGTTATTTGTATGCAGTCTGTGGAGTTAAACATGCAGAAGCAATTCATACAAAATGCTAAAGGAACTCAGCAGGTCAGGCAACATCTATGGGAATGAATAAACAGCACTGTTTCAGGCTGAAACCCTTCATCAGGACAGGAAAAGAAGGGAGAAGACTCCAGATTAAAAAGTTGGGGGCAAGGGAAGGAGGACAAGCTAGAAGATGATAGGTGAAGCCAGCTGGGTGGGAAGGAAAAGGTCTGGAGAAGAAGGAATCTGATAGGAGACGAGAGCGGACATGCGAGAAAGGGAAGAAGGAGGGGCACCAGGAGAGTTGATAGGCAGCGAAGGAAGGAGAAATCGATGTTCATGCCATCAGGTTGGAGGCTACCTAGACGGAAATATAAGGTGTTGCTCGTCCATCCTGACAGTGGTCTCATCATGGCATAAGAGAAGTCCAAGGACTGACATGTCGGAATGGGAACGGAGAAAAACTGTCGATGTTTCAGGCTGAGACATCGACTACCGAACGGTCTCGGCTCAAATTTTGATTGTTTATTCCCTTCCATAGATGCTGCCTGACCTGCTGAGTTCCTCCATTATTTTGTGTGTGTTGTTAGGGTTTCCAGTATCCACAGAAACCCTTGTGTTTATGATGAAATAGGCATGACGGCACCATTGAGATAACCTGCCTATTTCCCATCTCATTTTCCACAGGGAGTGAGCATAGACTTGATGAGTTCAATAGTTTACTTCAATCCTACGCTTCTCTCTAGTTCTTCAGGAGAGAAGTAGGATGCCCCAGAGTGAGAAAAATGGTACTGGATGTGCTTATTATCTGTGACAATGTGAGAGAGGCAGGATATTGGATGGAAGTTAATGTTGGCACTGGCTGGACGAATAGAACAGAACGGGAAAGGGATGATTTGGTGTGTGAAATAACATACTGAATTAGACATAAAAGGGCAAATTTAGTAATATACACAACAGGATGTAGATCATGTTCTCACTACATTCTGAATTGATAGCATCACTGAACAGTTTGCAGCAATGACAGTCATTGTGTGATTCAGTACTGAAGCAGGTTCTAACTCTGTGACTGACAACCAACAAGTAACAATTTACACTAACCTTATACTAATCTCATATTTTAGAAACATAGAAAACCTACAGCACAATACAGGTTGTTCGGCCCACAGAGCTGTGCCGAACATGTCTTTACCTTAGAAATTACCTAGGGTTACCAATAGCCCTCTATTTTTCTAAGCTCCATGTACCTATCTAAGAGTCTCTTAAAAGACCCTCTCGTATCTGGCTCCACCACCATTGCTGGCAGCCCATTCCACGCACTCACCACTCTTCTGCATAAAAATCTCATCCCTGACGTCTCCTCTGTACCCACTTCCAAGCACCTTAAAACTGTGCCCTCTCGTGTTAGCCATTTCAGCCCTGGGAAAAAGCCTCTGACTAACCAGACGATCAATGCCTCTCATTATCTTATACACCTCTATCAGGTCACCTCTCATCCTCCAACCTATTCCCATAAGGCATGCTCCCCAATCCAGGCAGCATCCTTGTAAATCTCCTCCACACATTTTCTATGGTTTCCACATCCTTCCTGTAGTGAGGTGACCAGAACTGAGCACAGTACTCCAAGTGGGGTCTGACCAGGGTCCTATATAGCTGCAACATTACCTCTCACTCTTAAACTCAATCCCATGATTGATGAAGGCCAATGCACCGTATGCCTTCTTAACCACAGAGTCAACCTGCACAGCAGCTTTGAGTGTCCTATGGACTCAGACCCCAAGATCCCTCTGATCCTCCACTACCAAGCATCTTACCATTACTACTATATTCTGCCATCATATTTGACCTACCAAAATGAACCTCCTCACACTTATCTGGGTTGAACTCCATCTGCCACTTCTCAGCCCAGTTTTGCATCCTATCAATGCCCTGCTGTAACCTCTGACAGCCCTCCACACTATCCACAACACCTCCAACCTTTGTGTCATCAGAAAACTTACTAACCTATCCCTCCACTTCCTCACAGAAACATAGAAAATAGGTGGAGGAGTAGGCCATTCAGCCCTTCGAGCCTGCACCACCATTCAGTATGATCATGGCTGATCATCCAACTCAGAACCCTGTACCTGCCTTCTCTCCATACCCCCTGATCTCTTTAGCCACAAGGGCCATATCTAACTCCCTCTTAAATATAGCCAATGAACTGGCCTCAACTGTTTCCTGTGGCAGAGAATTCCACAGATTCACCATTCTCTGTGTGAAGAAGTTCTGCCTCAGCTCAGTCCTAAAAGGCTTCCCCTTTATCCTTAAACTGTGACCCCTCGTTCTGGACATCCCCAACATCGGGAACAATCTTCCTGCATCTAGCCTGTCCAATCCCTTAAGAATTTTATACATTTCAGTACGATCCCCCCTCAATCTTCTAAATTCCAGCGAGTATAAGCCTAGTCGATCCAGTCTTTCATCATATGAAAGTCCTGCCATCCCAGGAATCAATCTGGTGAACCTTCTTTGTACTCTCTCTATGGCAAGAATGTCTTTCCTCAGATTAGGGGACCAAAACTGCACACAATACTCCAGGTGTGGTCTCACTATGGCCTTGTACAACTGCAGTAGAACCTCCCTGCTCCTGTGCTCGAATCCCCTTGCTATGAATGCCAGCATACCGTTCGCCTTTTTCACCGCCTGCTGTACCTGCATGCCCACTTTCAATGACTGGTGTACAATGACACCCAGGTCTCATTGCACCTCCCCTTTTCCTAATTGGCCACCATTCAGATAATAATTTGTTTTCCTGTTCTTGCCACCAAAGTGGATAACCTCACATTTATCCACATTAAATTGCATCTGAGATGAACTTGCCCACTCACCTAACCTATCCAAGTCACCCTGCATCCTCTTAGCATCCTCCTCACAGCTAACACTGCTGCCAGCTTCGTGTCATCCACAAACTTGGAGATGCTGCATTTAATTCCCTCATCTAAGTCATTAATATATATTGTAAACAACTGGGGTCCCAGCACTGAGCCTTGCGGTACGCCACTAGTCACTGCCTGCCATTCTGAAAAGGTCCCATTTATTCCCACTCTTTGCTTCCTGTCTGCCAACCAGTTCTCTATCCACATCAATATCATACCCCCAATACCGTGTGTTTTAAGTTTGCACACTAATCTCCTGTGTGAGACCTTGTCAAAAGCCTTTTGAAAATCCAAATATACCACATCCACTGATTCCCCCCCATCCCCTCTACTAGTTACATCCTCAAAAAATTCTATGAGATTCATCAGACATGATTTTCCTTTCACAAATCCATGCTGATTTTGTCTGATGATTTCACCGCTTTCCAAATGTGCTGTTATCACATCTCTGATAACTGACTCTAGCATTTTCCCCACCACCGACGTCAGACTAACCAGTCTATAATTCCCCGGTTTCTCTCTCACTCCTTTTTTAAAAAGCGGGGTTACATTAGCCACCCTCCAATCCTCAGGAACTAATCCAGAACCTAAAAGGTTTTGAAAAATTATCACTAATGCATCCACTATTTCTTGGGCTACTTCCTTAAGCAATCTAGGATGCAGACCATCTGGCCCTGGGGATTTATCTGCCTTTAATCCCTTCAATTTTCCTAACACCACTTCCCTACTAAAACGTATTTCCCTCAGTTCCTCCATCTCACTAGACCCTCGGTCCCCTATTTCTGGAAGATTATTTATGCCCTCCTTAGTGAAGACAGAACCAAAGTAGTTATTCAGTTGGTCTGCCATGTCCTTGTTCCCCATAATCAATTCACCTGTTTCTGACTGTAAGGGACCTACATTTGTCTTAACTAATCTTTTTTTTTAGCATATCTATAAAAGCTTTTACAGTCAGTTTTTATGTTCCATGCCAGCTTTCTCTCATAATCTTTTTTTCCCTTTCCTAATTAAGCCCTTTGTCCTCCTCTGCTGAACTCTGAATTTCTCCCAGTCCTCAGGTGTGCCACTTTTTCTGGCTAATTTGCATGTTCCTTCTTTGGAATTGATACTATCCCTAATTTCCCTTGTCAGCCATGGGTGCACTACCTTCTCTGGTTTATTCTTTTGCCAAACTGGGATGAACAATTGTTGTAGTTCATCCATGAAATCTTTAAACGCTTGCCATTGCATATCCATCATCAGCCCTTTAAGTATCATTTGCCAGTCTATCTTAGCTAATTCACGTCTCATACCTTCAAAGTTACCCTTCTTTAAGTTCAGTACCTTTGGTGCTGAATTAACTATGTCACTCTCTATCTCAATGAAGAATTCCACCATATTATGGTCATTCTGACCCAAGGGGCCTCGCACGACAAGATTGCTAACTAACCCTTCCTCATTGCTCAATACCCAGTCTAGAATGGCCTGCTCTCCAGTTGGTTCCTCGACATGTTGGCTCAGAAAACCATCCCACATACATTCCAAGGAATCCTCTTCCTCAGCACCCTTACCAATTTGGTTCACCCAATCTATATGTAGATTGAAGTCACCCATTATAACTGCTGTTGCTTTATTGCACGCATTTCTAGTTTCCTGTTTAATGCCATCTCTGACCTCACTACTACTGTTAGGTGGCCTGTACACAACTCCCACCTGCGTCTTCTGCCCCTTAGTGTTATGCAGCTCTACCCATATCGATTCCACATCCTCCAGGCTAATGTCCTTCCTTTCTATTGTGTTAATCTCCTCTCTAAGCAGCAATGCTACCCCACCTCCTTTTCTTTCATGTCTATCCCTCCTGAATATTGAATATCCCTGAATGTTGAGCTCCCATCCTTGGTCACCCTGAAGCCATGTCTCTGTGATCCCAACAATATCATATTCATTAATAACTATCTGCACATTCAAATCATCCACCTTGTTACGAATGCTCCTTGCATTGACACACAAAACCTTCAGGCTTGTTTTTACAACACTCTTAGCCCTTATGCAATTATGTTGAAAAGTGGCCCTTTTTGACTTTTGCCCTGGATTTGCTTGCCTGCCACTTTTACTTTTCACCTATTTCTGCTTCTACCCTCATTTTACACCCCTCTGTCTCTCTGCACTTGTTCCCATTCCCCTGCCACATTAGTTTAAATCCTCCTAAACAACAGTAGCAAACGCTCCCCCTAGGACATTGGTTCCAGTCCAGCCCAGGTGTACACCGTCCTGTTTGTACCAGTCCCACCTCCTCCAGAACTGGTTCCAATGCCCCAGAAATTTGAATCCCTCCCCCTTGCACCATCTTTCAAACCATGTATCCATCTGATATATCCTCTTATTTCTACTCTGACTAGCACGTGGCACTGGTAGTAATCCAGAGATTATCACCTTTGTGGTCCTACTTTTTAGTTTATCTCCTATCTCCCTAAATTCACCTTGTAGAACCTCATCCCGTTTTTTACCTATATCGTTGGTAAATGACCTACATCATCCAGATCATTTATAAAAATGACCTATATTATAAATGGCCTATATCATCCAGGTCATTTATAAAAAGCACGAAGAATAGGGGTCCCAGAACAGATCCCTGAGGCACACCACTGGTCACCGACCTCCATGCAGAATATGACCCTTCTACAACCACTATTTGCCTTCTGTGAGCAAGCCAGTTCTGGATCCACAAAGCAAGGTCCTCTTGGATCCCATGCCTCCTTACTTTCTCAATAAGCCTTGCATGGAGTACCTTATCAAATGCCTTGCTGAAATCCATATACACTACATCTACTGCTCTACCTTCATCAATGTGTTTAGTCACATCCTCAAAAATTCAAGCAGATTCGTTAGGCACAACCGGCCTTTTACCAGCCATGCTGACTGTTCCTAATCATAATCTGCCTCTCCAAATATTTATAAATCCTGCCTCTCAGAAACTTTTCCATCAACTTACCACCCACTGAGGCAAGACTCACTGGTTTATAATTTCCTGGGCTATCTCTACTCCCTTTCTTGAATAATGGAACAACATCCACAACCCTCCAATGGTCCGGAACCTCTCCCGTCCCCATTGATGACGCAAAGATCATTGCCAGAGGCTCAGCAATCTCCTCCCTTGCACGTGTGTGTTAATCAGAGTGCAGCAATTTCCTCTGCACTCTCAATAACACACACACACACAGATATGGGAGGAAGCCAGAAGACCCAGAGGAAGCCATGTACATACATCTATTGATGCTGCTGGACACATCTTCAGTGATGTTCCTGGAATCATCGGGTGTTTCGGGTCTTTCAACATCATACACCCTCCTCCAGGTGACCCAGCCGGGGCTGTTCAGACCCCAGCTTGTGTCCAGCTGGCTAGCTACTTATGACTCCACGGCTCCTCTCTTTTGAGCCACAGTCATCTTGAGGCCCTCTCTGCCACATCAGTGGTACTGCGGATGGCTCTCCTCCTCCTGTCTCCCTTGATGCCCAAAATGCTGAAGGCTCTAACTAAAGAACGGGCTATGAATCCCCTACAACCAACCTCCACTGGGAGATAACTCGCTCCCCATCCAGCCTGCTGACAGTTGCTGACCAGTCCTGCGTACTTGGAGAGCTTCCTTTCAAAGGCCTCCTCCAAGCTATCTTCCCATGGGACTGTCAGCTCCAGCAGCACCACTTGCTTAGTAGACTCAGACACTAGGACAATGTCTGGTTGCAGGGTGGTGGCTGCGATATGGTTGGGGAACTTCAGCTGCCCTTTGAGGTCCACCAACAGCTGCCAGTCCCTTACAGAGGTCAGAATGCCTGCAAATGTTCTTTTGGCAGGTATTGGCTGCTCCCCAGCTCTGACAAAGGCAATGGTCTGCTTGGAGGGTCGGGACCGCTTCGCCCACTCAACTCCTGCGCTGACGGCTTCAGCGATGGCCTCCAGGACCTGATCATGCCTCCACCTGTACCGTCCCTCACCAAGTGCCCTTGCACAGCCACTGAGGATGTGCTCCAGAGTTCCTCACTTGGAGCACAGTGGGCACGCAGATGACTCTGCCTTGCCCCATGTGTGCAGGTTTGATGGGCTTGGAAGCACATCGTCCACTGCCTGGATGAGAAATTGGATGTGGTGTGGTTCGGCTTTCCAAAGATCAGCCCAGGTCACTTTCCTCTCAACCGCATTCTCCCATCTTGTCCAAGCTCCCTGTTGCTTCATTCCCACCGCCTTGCAGGCTCTCATCTCCTCCACTACTGCTCTCGCCTCCTCCTGAACTAGACAACGCCTTTCCTTTCCTCTGGTGTCCATTTGAGGAGTTGGAGAGGGTCCTAGCCCAGCTCGGCCTTGTGTGACCACTCCCACCAGCCTCCTGTGATGCAGCCTCGCCTCTGCCTCCTGAACAGCTTCCTCTGCCCTCCACTTCCTGCCAGTACTTACTTGGATCCCTGCTCTAGCCACCTTCGGGTCACTTGAGTCCCTATACTGTAGCACTTCTCTGGCTCTTGTTACCTTGAATTCTTCCTCCAAGGATTTGAAGGGCAGTTGCAGTTTGTTGTTGATGCTGCTCAGGCTCTTTGGCAGCCCCAGCCATCTCCTGAGGTGGTTGCTAACCCTCCTCTCTAAGGTTTCGACTGTCAAGATCGGAACTGCATAGACGAGGAGGGTCCACAGGATTCTGGGAAGAATGCCATGCTGATACACCCAGGCTTTAAACTTCCCAGGTAGGCCAGACTTGTCCACAGATTTCAGCCAGCCATCCAACTCGGTGCAGGTTGCCTGAATGGATGTTGTGTACTTAAAGAGCTGTCAAAAACTTTGCCTAAGCTCTTGACTGGCTTTTCTGTGATGGTTGGGATGGCTGTGCCTGCGATGCTGAACCGGAACTTGTTCTCCACCTTCCCTTTCCTCAGCACCATCGATCTTGATTTGGCAGGATGAAATGCATCCGAGTCCACTCCTTTTCAAGCCCTTGCAGAATCCTCCGGCAGCCTGGGACTGATTCTGTGGTGAATGTGAGGTCATCCATGAATACCCTGATAGGTGGTTGCCGTTGAGCGGAATTCATTCTGGGCCCTCTGCACTCTGGTTCAGCAGACTTAGTGAGCATGTTCATGGCTAGGGAGAACAGTGTCACTGAGATAGTGCACCCAGTGATGATGCCGATCTCCACCTTGTGCCAGGTTGATGTAATTGCTCCTGAAGAGACCCTCATCCTGAAATTGCTGTAATAATCAGCAATAAGATCACTGATTCTGCTGGGGACGTGATATTTGGTCAGTGTGAGCTGCACCAGCTTGTGCAGAATGGAGCCATATGCATTTGCCAGGTCGAGCCACAACACTGACAGGTTTTCCTTGTTCTCTCTGGCCTCCCTGATGAGCTGTGTCACCACACCGATGTGCTCCAGACAGCTCAGCATCCCTGAAATGCCACCCTTCTGGACTGATGTATCAATATACGTAGTCTTTGCTAGGTAGGTGCACAACTGGTTGGAAACTGCACTGAAGAAGATCTTCACCTCAACACACAGCAGGGAGATGATGCGAAACTGATCTATCTGTGTGGCATTTTCCTCCTTCGGGATCCACACCCCTTCAGCCACTCTCCACTGTTCTGGGATCTTCCCTCTTCTCCAGAAGATTCTCAGGATCTTCCACAGACGCAGCAGGAGTCTGGGGCAATTCTTGTACACTTTGTACAAGGTGTTGCTTGGTCCTGGAGCCGAGCTTGCCCTTGCTTTGGGGACGACCTCTCTGACTTCCTTTAGTTGCAGCTCTGACATGTCGAACTGCACATCCGGTTCAGGTGGGTCTATTAGGATGTCGCACTCTCCCAGCTCCTGCTCTCTTTCAGGATCATTATATATCTTCTTCAGATGTTGGTCTATGTCTTCCTGCAAAAAGGCCAGTTTCCCACTGCGCTTCTCCCCCAGCAACTCCTTGGTGAACTTGAAGGGGTTGGCGATAAAGGCAGCACGTTTTCGAGCCCTTTCATGACGCCGCCTCCGATGCCACTCTGCCTGGCGGAGGACCCTGATCTTCTTTCGTAGTATGCACATCAGCTGGGCCAAGCCAATGCGCTCCTCTTCTCCTGCCTCCTTGTATTGGGACTTCAGCGCTTTCATCTCCTGCCTGATGTTATGGATCCTCAATGCTCTTTGGTTCTTCGAGTAAGATGTTTTGGAGCCTTCCTTCTCCTCTTCTCCGAACCGTTCAGCTGCGATTCTAACAATAATTGTTGTCATGGTTTGCAGCTTCCTATCAACCCCTCCCTTTGCCGTTGCCTCCCAAATTTGGTTAACATCGTCATCAAACTGCTTCCACAGTGAAGTCATGTTAGCTGCAGGCCATTTGATCCGCCTCCTGTTAGACTTCATGTTCGAGGGATTAGTTTGCAACACTTGGAGGTTCCGGGCACTATGGGGTGACTCCGGGCCTGGCCCCTCCTTCGTCTCACCAGGTTGGACACCTGCGCGTTGTGCTGCTCCTGCTCCCGCCAAACACTTCATCCTCGCTTGGTGGATCTTCAAGCCGCGATCGTTCTTGCAGATCTTGCCACATGCACACTGCTTCCTCATCGTCGTCTGTTCATTGCCTGGGTCTGATGTCGTTGTGTCCATCCGACTGGGGTTCTCATCCTCCCCCTCTCTCGGGCACCCCTGGGGGTATCTTTTCCTTAGATTCTTTGTGGCTTTTGTGGGAGTCCTCCTCTCGGAGGACGCAGATTGGGTTGCCAGCCCGTTCTGCCCTGGTTGCCGTCTCTCCGGGCTGTCACTGACTCTCCAGTCATCACCACTCTTTTCGTGGTTGTCACCCAGTCTTTCCTGGTTGTCACTGATTAACTCAGTGTGTAAGCTGTGTACATATATCTATTGATGATTCTGGACACATCTTCAGTGATGTTCCTGGAATCATCGGGTGTTTCGGGTTTTTCAACATCATACAACCTCCTCCAGGTGACCCAGCCAGGGCTGATCAGACCCCAGCTTGTGTCCAGATGGCTAGCTACTTATGACTCCATGGCTCCTATTTCCTCTGCAAACACCATACAGAGAGCACTGGAAGTCAGTCCAGGTGATAGGAAGAGCTTTATGTGACACAAGAGTGTGCCCAAACTGCCTCAGCTTACTTCTCTATCTCACCTCCAATCAGGAAAGAAACACAATGTTCCTTATACAAGTTATACAATACCTGACATAAATGGGGAGGGGGATGCTTTGTCGAGCACCTCCATTCCCTTCACTAAGAGTAGAATTTCCCGGTGGCCAACCATTTTAACTGTGATCCCAATTCCCTTTCTGACAAGTTCGTGTATGGACTCCTCTCCTGCCAAGATTAGGGCACTCTTAGGGTGGAGGGGCAACACCTCATATTCCATCTAAGTAGCCTCCAAACTGGTGGGATTAACGTCAATTTCTCTTTCTGGTATTTCTTTTCCCCTTACACATCCATCTTCTTCTACTCCCCACTCTGGCCTTTTAGCTTCTCTTCACCTGCTTATCACCTCCCACTGATTCCCCTCCTTCTTCCTTTTCTCCCATGGTCCACTCACCTCTCATACCATATTCCTTCTTCTCCCGTCTTTTTCCTTTCCTACCCAGCTGGCTTCACCTGTCACCTACTAGCTAGACTTCCTCCATTTCATTATGTAGTCTTCCCTCTTCCTTTTCAGTCCTGATGAAGGATCTCGACCCAAAACATTGAGTGTTTATTCAGTGCTGTCTGACCTGCTGATATCCTCCAGTGTTGTGTCTGTGTAACAGCATGTTCACATTGGCTTTTACAAATCACACCATGATATCTATCAAGAACTTCCTATATCTTTGGACAATCTTGACACATGAACCAGCTCTGAAATCTACCAAATTCCAAGGTTCCCATGTGCTTACTCTGATGAATAGATCTGAAGGAATCACGTGTCTCCTTTTTGCTGTAGTTCAATCTCAACGCTATCCCATCTGATCCCTTCTCTGAACCTCAATCAACTCAATGTGAGCAATCCCTTCCATTCCGTATCATTTTTTACCTTATTGCACTCCTGTGTAGAGTGTTAGCAAAACTTAATTTATAAATGGAATGAGGGAAAATGCTTACTTTTCCTGTTTAAACTAACAGTTTGCTTATTGTAAAAACTATGAGGAAAAATATGCAAGAATTCTCCAATCATTTCAAAGCCGAACTCTGCCAGGGAGTCAACACACCTCCAATTTATAATATTCAGGCCATATAGTTAACAAAGGACAGAAGATTTTAATTAAAACAATTCATTCTATGATTCAGTTGATGTCTTAAATGACCGTACACAGACAATTTTAAATGGATAAGTTTCTTTATGGAAGATAAATGTTCCAGTGATCTTCTGAAAACGAGATTACATTAAAATATAAAATTAACAGTGGCGTATGTCATTAACCTGACATTTTTAATTATGAATGGAAAAATTGTAAAAAAAAATCAGTTATTACTCCTATAACTATTTCCTTGTCATTAATTTTTCCATTTAAACGCTGCCTGTACTGCAGAAAGGAACTAACACTTGGGTAAATGCAGTTTTGTATTATTATTATCTGGTTTTAATATTCACCATGTGCTTTAAGGCCTTATGTTTTATTCAAAACATGAAATCATTCAACAGCACAAGGTGTGGTTTATAAATTATTTCAGGCAGGGCTTTATGCTCTTGCCCTCTACCTTTTTAAAGGTAAGCAAGGTAATGTTAGGAAGGAAATGCTAGGAGGAGGGAAGTGTTAAGGCTAGGAAGATTGCCACATTTCACTCTTGTTTTTTTCAGGTTTACTGACTCCCAAATTAGTCCCTGGTGTAACTATTCCAAAATTCAATCTGAATTTGTAATCTTGAGGCATTTTGGAAAATGCTAATTGCACCCCTTGGGTTGTCAAACACTCTTCAACCAAAATGGGTTATAAATAGTGATTAAGTGCCTATTACTGAAGCACCTCCAGCTGTATAGTGATCTGCATGAGGTGAACTGTAAGTGAATGAATTTGAGACTTGCTCTTATAACCTGTGCACTGCCGGCAACTCTTGTAATTATTACAATTATAAGTTAGATGAATTAATAAACTGTCTCATTGGTTATCTATGCTTGCTTTTGTTACAACCACTTTTCCTCTACATTACTTATGTATACAAGTAAATGCAAAAACACTGAATCTTAAAATAGAAACATGAGAAAGTATTTGCCTAAGGAATCAGAATTATTTCAATGGGGAGACAGAAATAAATGTATGTGTCCTCTAGACTGATCACTCTATATTGTCATGGGAAAAATACCAGGCAGAAAGACGAAAGGTTTTAATAAACACACAATATTATGCAGATACTGGAAATCCAGAACAACACACACCAAATGCTGGATGAACTCAGTAGGTCAGGCAACATCTATGGAGAACAATAAAGGGTTGAAGATTTGGGCCTTAACCCTTTTAATGATGTATTCACAGGACCCTTGAGAAAATACAACATCCACATTACTTTTGGGAATTCCTGGCTCATGATTGCCTGAGTGGAGAAGAAGCATTTTGGGATGGTATTAAGAACCTTGAGTCATTTCATCAAGTGATTGTGAGGATCACAGCATTTCACAAATATCCCACTCACCCAACATATCAAGCACCATTCTGACCCGTCAGAGGAAGAATTTATTGTTCCTATACTGGTCTCACCTGCTATCTCAGCTACAAAACAGCAGTAGAAACAACTGATCCTCTTCCAAGAGAGCGGCAATTAAACAGAAAGTTTCTTAAATATAATTGTGGGTAGGCTGGACTAATTTGAAGAGATGTCTAAAATAAGTACATCATTTAACACATTCTATTTTACCTCTCCACTATCTCTGATGCTTGATTAACAGAATGCATAAAATATAGTGTTACAGTTCCAGTTACAGAGAAAGTGCAAAACAATAATAAAGTAGATTGTGAGGTCAAAATTCCATCTTATCTTACAAGAAGTCTGTTCAATAATCTTGTAAAGGTGGGATAGAAGCTGTCTTTCAGCCTGGTGTCAGGTGACTTAAGGCTTAGGTATCATAGCATTACAGTATTGGTGGGGGGGGGGGAAGCAGTGAAGAAAGAATGTCCAGGGTGGAAGGGGTCTTTGTTAATGTTGGGTGATCATCTGAGATAGCAAGAAAAGTAGACAGAGTCCATGGAGGTCAAACATGAATGTTACGGGCTATCAGAGAGTTAAATTTGCCACAGGTGTATGAATGGAATCTATCTGTTGAACTCAGACTTGCTTGACTCCCTAGGACTATGGCCAGGAATCACCCACCTCTCATTCTAAACTAGACATGGGGTCAGATTGGACTAGATGCTTGACTCCATTGATTCTAATCATGGATGAAGGGCCTGTGGATTCCGATGTAATGGGTAGGTAGTTTACTTAATATTAATTAATTAATTATTTCAAATTAGTTCAATGTGTCTAATTGTTTATAGGGTTTTAAGTAGGTTTTATTTATTTAATATCCTTATATTTTTATTCCTTCCGATTATGAACTTCAACTTAAACAAAGTTATAATAATCAAAGACCTTCCCACCCCTGACAGTCTCTTTTCTTTCTCCTTTCCACTGGTCAGGAGAGGGTAGAAGACCACGGAAGAAAGGAAAGGAGTGGAACACCAGAGGGAGGTGATGGGCGGGTTAGGAGATAAGGTGAGAAATCTTGAAAGTGCGTACCATCAGGCCACCTTCTATCCTGCTGTTATAAGACTTCTGAATGGACTCTTTGTACAAAACAATGGGTTCTTGACCTCTCAATCTAACTTGTCATTAACTTTGCAACACACACACAATGCTAGAGGAACTCAGCATGCCAGGCTGCATCTATGGAAAAGAGTTAACAGTCAACATTTCGGGCCAAGGCCCTGGAAAAGAAGATGAGAAGTTAGAGGAAAAGGGTCGGGGAGGAGAGGAAGAATTACAGGGTGGTAGGTGATACATGACCCAGCTGGTGGTGTAGCGGCGTCAGCACTGGACTTCAAGGCAGATGGTCTTGAGTTCAAACCCAGCCGGGTCCCAACCAATGGGAAGGAGGAAGAAAAGAGAATGTCAGGGGTGGGAGGTCTTTGATTATTATAACTTTGTTTAAGTTGAAGTTCATAATCGGAAGGAATAAAAGTATAAGTGTATTAAATAATTAAAACACATATAAAAACTTATAAACAATTAGACACATAGAACTAATCTGTAATAACTAAATAATTAAGTAAAGTACCTTCCAGTTACATCGGAATTCACAGGTCCTTCATCCATGATACAGCAGTATCTCTGTGGAAGAAAGGCTTGCCAATCTACTTATGTATCTTGCCATGAAAACCCTATGAACCCTATGGTTCATGAGGTCATGAAGAGTCAGTGACTAAATGACTGAACAACAAGTGATAAGTGAAACTGAGAGAGGGGAAGGGGTGAAGTAAAGAGCTGGGAAGTTGATACATGAAAGAGATACTGTAAAGGGTTGGAGAAGGGTGATTCTGATAGGAGAGGGCAGAAGACCATGGAAGAAAGGAAAGGGGTGGAGCACCAGAGGGAGGTGATGGGCAGGTTAGGGGATAAGATGAGAAAGGGAAATTGGAATGAGAATGGTGAAGGGGGGCACTTACCAGAAGTTTAAGAAATCAGGATGGAGGCTACCCAGATGGAATATAAGGTGTTATATTCTGTCTGGGAAGCCTCCAACTTGATGGCATGAACATCAATTTCTTGAACCTCCAGTAATTGCCCCCCTACCTCTTCACCTTTCTCATTCCTGTTTCCCTCTCTCACCTTATCTTCTTACCTGCTCCTCACCCTTCCCTTTCTTCCATGGTCTTCTACCCTCCCCTATCAGATTTCCCCTTACCCAGCCCTTTATCGCTTTCACCTATCAATTTCTCATTTTTTTTAGTCCTGATGAAGGGTCTTGGCCCGAACCATCGACTGTTTACTCCTTTCTATAAATGCTGCCTGGCCTGCTGAATTCCTCCAGCATTGTGTGTGTGTTGCTTTGGATTTCTAGCATCTCCTGTCTGTCATTACCTTTATTGTCTGCCCGCACTGCACCTTCTTGGTAATTGTAACACCATATTCCGCATTCTTGTAGTAATTTTCCTCTTACTACCTTGACGTTCTTCTGTTTTGAAATGATCTGTATGGATGGCTTGCAAAACTAAGTTTTTCACTGTACTTTGGAGAACGTGACAATAATAATTACCAACAACCAACCATTTACTGATTTTCTTCTGAATGTTTATTAGGTATCTCTTGTTGCTTTACAAGCAAGTACACTAAAGATGGAGCTTTACAAGATCAAGAATGTTAGAGGGGTACCAAGTGTCCTTCTGTCACTGAGCCCATACCATGACAACCCAGGATGGATTGGGCCTGCGATTTTGGCCTTCTTCATACGGATTGATAGAAAATTGCTATGACAAGACTGCAGGTGTTGATTCAATAAGGGTACTGAGTGTGCATACTTTGAATCAATACTAAATATCCAAATTTACCTGACCCCCATTAATTGTCTCACGATGGTTGTCGAGAGTTTTATATTACATAATCCACAGCACAAAAATGTCCATTTAATCCAAAGGGTCTCTACAATGCACCTCTGTTCATCTAAACACATTCCATCACTCATAGTTGTACAATGATAAACTAGCGTCTCCTCAGTTGACTGCTTCTATGCTTCCCACTGCCTTTGGCAAGAACCCCTGCCACAGTGCTCAGTCTCTTTCTCCCTCTCCTATCAAGCAGAAGATAAAAAATCTTGAGAGCACGTACCACGAGACTGAAGGACAACTTCTGTTCCACTTTTGTCAGGATTTTCAACAGGCCTCTCATTAGCTGAATGATGAACTCTCAAACTCTCAACCCAGCTCATCATGGACCTTACAGTTTATTTGTCTACCTGCACTTTCTCTGCAACTGCAACACTATATTATGCTGTTTTCCTTTTATTACCTCAATATAATTATGTTCTTTATGGCACAATCTATCTGGATGGTAGTCAAAACAAACGGTTTACACCATCTTGCTGATGCCTCTGTAGGTCAGGGTCGACCACTGACGTTGTATCCTAACTGCCTGTATGTAAGCCGGGGTAATAAGATATGGAGAGTAGCAGGTTTCTTCTCTCTGCAAAGGAACAGCAGGGACCTATAATGTTTGGCAGCAGCAGTGCCTCAATATATGTAGGACTGCCTTATGGCCTCCAGCTCCAGATTTTTCCACTGAGTTTACTCCTCAGACCTTCCCCATGAGTATATCCTCAAGGCAGTGAAGGTTTGAGATCAGAGTTTTCCTTCTACATGAGCTGCCAACCATGGCTGACAAGCCTCATCTGCCTGAACTGACTGGTTTTAAGGCACCATTAACCCGGCCTTGTCCCTTCTCCTGTGAGTGGAAATGGTTCCACTAGGCTTAGTAGCTAGCCACACGTGAAGGCCAGAAGCTGGTCTTGGTTGTCAGAAGCTATTTGAGACGTATACAGTTGGGAAGCTTATCCCACTACCGCACCTGGCTATGACAACCTTAAGGAACCAGTGTCTTGCTACATCTAATAATAATATGTAATTAGCATCACAGCGTCAAATAGCACAAAAGCTGCTGCTTAGCCCACCAAGTCTGTGCTGATCATCAAGTACCCATTTACACTAATCCTTCATGATTTCTTCTATTTTAATTCTCCCTACACATTCCATCAAATTTCCCCAGATTCTACCACTCATGAACACAAGAATCTAACAGAATCTAATTTACAGTGGACAGAATCAGAATGTCACTAAAGACTTGCACAAATTTCTCTAAATGTACCATGGAGAACATTCTAACTGGTTGCATCACCATCTGGTATGGAGGGGCCACTGCACAGAACCGAAAAAAGCTGCAGAAAGTTGTAAGTTCAGCCAGCCCATCAAGGACAGTTGCCTCTCCAGCATCCAGGACACCTTTAAAAGGCGATGTCTCGAAAAAGCAGCATCCACCGTTAAGGAGACCCATCACCCAGGACATGCTCTCGTCTCATTGCTGCCATCAAGGAAGAGGTGGTAGAGGAGCCTGAAGACACACACTCAACACAAGGAACAGATTCTTTCCCTCCACCATTTGATTTCTGAATGGTCAAAGAATCCTTGAACACTACCTCCTATTTTTCTCCAGCATTACCTGTTTAATTTAATTTAAGTGTCTATATGGCCAGCTGGTGGCATAGTGGCATCAGCACCAGACTTTGGAGCGCAGGTTCCCGAGTTTGAATCCAGCCGGTTCCCTTGCACGCTTTCCATCCATGCTGGGTTGTGCCTCGTAAAACTAAGAAAGCCTGCTAAAAGAAACGCCATCATGACAGCGTCCCGATGACTCTGCTCGGGAGTTAAGGGCTTTCTTCTTCTTCTGTCTATATACTTATGGTAATTTATAATTTTTTATGTTTTGTATTGCAATGCACTGCTCTGCAAAACAATAAATTTCACAACAAATGTTGATGATATTAAATCCTGATTCTGAGTATTTGCAGCCATCACATGGGCAAGATCAGAGGTCAGGCTTGAACTTGGACTGCTGGAGCTAAGAAGTAGCAGCTCTCTATGCCAATGTACCATCTTACTTTCCAACTTCCTTCCAAACCTGCCTACTTCAGTGCATATGGTAGAGATATTTTTCCCAACTTTTTGTGAAAGAGGGTTCGCAGAATTTCCATTTTTTGACCACAATCTTATATTTAATACAAATAAAAACCACAGATTTTGGAAATCTGAAATTTAAAACAAGAACAAAAATCACTGTAAAATCTCAGGAGACTAAACAAAATCTATGGGAACCCACAGCCAACCTAAGATAGCCTTTCCCTGAGGAGGAGCAAGTACAAGCCACTCTAAAAAGCCATCTTGTAGGCATCCAACAAATTTCCTACATGTCCCACAGAAGTAGTTCACAAATGGCAGGGGTAGAGAATCTAGACTGACAAGGGAAGTTAAGGACCGCATAAATGCCAAGGAAAGGGCATGTAATACAGCAAAAGTTAGCGGGAAGTTGGATGATTGGGAAACTTTTAAAATCCAACAAAAGGCAACTAAAAGAGCTTTAAGAATGGAAAAGATGAAATGAGGGCAAACTAGCCAATAATATAAAGCAGGATACCAAAATCATTTTCAGTTATATAAAGAGAAAAAGGGAAATGAGAGTTGATATTGGACCATTGGAAAATGATGCTGGTGAGGTAGTAATGGGGGACAAAGAAATGGTAGATGAACTTTATAGGTACTTTGTATCTGTCTTCACAGTGGAAGACACTAGCAGTGCGCTAGAGTTCCGTGACTGTCAGGGAGCAAGAGTGACGGCCATTACTACTAGAAAGGAAAAAGTGCTAGGTGAACTCAAAAAGTCTTAATGTTGATGTTACTTGGACAAGATGGACTATATCCCAGAGTTCTGAGAGAGGTTGCTGAAGAGGTAATGGTCATGATCTTTCAATAATCATTTGATTCTGGCATGGTTCCAGAGGAGTGGGAGAGAGCAAATGTCACTCCACTCTTTAAAAAGGGAGGAAAGCAAAAGAAAGATATTATAGGCCAGTTAGCCTAATGTTAGTGGCTGGGAAGTGTTGGAATCTATTATCAAGGATGAGGCTTTGGGATACTTGGAGACTAATGATAAAATAAGTCAAAGTCAGCATGGTTTCTGAAAAGGGCAATCTAGCCTGACAAATCTTTGAGGAAGTAACAAGCAGGGTGGAGAAAGGAGAGGCAGTGGATTTTCAGAAGGCATTTGATAAGGTGCTACACATGAGTCTGCTTAACAAGATAAAATCCTATGGCATTACAGGAAAGGTAGTGGCATGAGTAGAAAAATGGCTGAAAGGCAGGAAGCAGCGAGTGGGAATAAAAGGGACATTTTCTGGTTGGCTGCAGTTGACTAGTAGTGTTTCTCAGAGGTCATTGTTTGAACTGCTACTTTTCACATTGTTTGTCAACGATTTGGATAGTGGAATTGATGGCTTTCTGGCAGAGTTTGCAGATGATAAGAAGATAGGTAGTGCTGAGGAAGCAAGGTGATTGCAACAGGGCTTAGACAAATTGGAAGAATGGGCAAAAAAGTAGCAGATGGAATAGAGTCGCAAACAATAGGAGTTCTGCAGATGCTGGAAATTCAAACAACACACATCAAAGTTGCTGGTGAACGCAGCAGGCCAGGCAGCATCTGTAGGAAGAGGTGCAGTCGACGTTTCAGGCCGAGACCCTTCATCAGGACTTACTGAAGGAAGAGTGAGTAAGGGATTTGAAAGTTGGAGGGGGTGGGGGAGATCCAAAATGATAGGAGAAGACAGGAGGGGGAGGGATAGAGCCAAGAGCTGGACAGGTGATAGGCAAAAGGAGATACGAGAGGATCATGGGACAGGAGGTCCGGGAAGAAAGACAAGGTGGGGGGGGGGGGACCCAGAGGATGGGCAAGAGGTATATTCAGAGGGACAGAGGGAGAAAAGGGAGAGTGAGAGAAAGAATGCGTGCATAAAAATAAGTAACAGATGGGGTACGAGGGGGAGGTGGGGCCTTAGCGGAAGTTAGAGAAGTCGATGTTCATGCCATCAGGTTGGAGGCTACCCAGACGGAATATAAGGTGTTGTTCCTCCAACCTGAGTGTGGCTTCATCTTTACAGTACATGGATAGACATGTTAGAATGGGACTGGGATGTGGAATTAAAATGTGTGGCCACTGGGAGATCCTGCTTTCTTTGGCAGACAGAGCGTAGATGTTCAGCAAAGCGGTCTCCCAGTCTGCGTCGGGTCTCGCTGATATATAAAAGGCCACATCGGGAGCACCGGACGCAGTATATCACCCCAGTCGACTCACAGGTGAAGTGCTGCCTCACCTGGAAGGACTGTTTGGGGCCCTGAATGGTGGTAAGGGAGGAAGTGTAAGGGCATGTGTAGCACTTGTCCCGCTTACATGGATAAGTGCCAGGAGGGAGATCAGTGGGGAGGAATGGGGGGTGACGAATGGACAAGGGAGTTGCGTGGGGAGCGATCCCTGCGGAATGCAGAGAGAGGGGGGGAGGGAAAGATGTGCTTAGTGGTGGGATACCGTTGGAGGTGGCGGAAGTTACGGAGAATAATATGTTGGACCCGGAGGCTGGTGGGGTGGTAGGTGAGGACCAGGGGAACCCTATTCCTAGTGGGGTGGCGGGAGGATGGAGTGAGAGCAGATGTACGTGAAATGGGGGAGATGCGTTTAAGAGCAGAGTTGATAGTGGAGGAAGGGAAGCCCCTTTCTTTAAAAAAGGAAGACATCTCCCTCGTCCTAGAATGAAAAGCCTCATCCTGAGAGCAGATGCGGCGGAGACAGAGGAATTGCGAGAAGGGGATGGCGTTTTTGCAAGAGACAGGGTGAGAAGAGGAATAGTCCAGATAGCTGTGAGAGTCAGTAGGCTTATAGTAGACATCAGTGGATAAGCTGTCTCCAGAGACAGAGACAGAAAGATCAAGAAAGGGGAGGGAGGAGTCGGAAATGGACCAGGTAAACTTGAGGGCAGGGTGAAAGTTGGAGGCAAAGTTAATAAAGTCAACGAGTTCTGCATGCGTCGCTACATCGACAACTGCATTGGCGCTGCTTCCTGCACGCATCTTTCCCTCCCCCCCCTCTCTGCATTCCGCAGGGATCGCTCCCCACGCAACTCCCTTGTCCATTCGTCCCCCCCATCCCTCCCCACTGATCTCCCTCCTGGCACTTATCCGTGTAAGCGGAACAAGCGTTACACATGCCCTTACACTTCCTCCCTTACCACCATTCAGGGCCCCAAACAGTCCTTCCAGGTGAGGCAGCACTTCACCTGTGAGTCGACTGGGGTGATATACTGCGTCCGGTGCTCCCGATGTGGCCTTTTATATATCAGCGAGACCCAACGCAGACTGGGTTGGTGAACAAACATTCAGCTTTGCTGAACATCTACGCTCTGTCCGCCAGAGAAAGCAGGATCTCCCAGTGGCCACACATTTTAATTCTACATCCCATTCCCATTCTGACATGTCTATCCATATACTGTAAAGATGAAGCCACACTCAGGTTGGAAGAACAACACCTTATATTCCGTCTGGGTAGCCTCCAACCTGATGGCATGAATATCGACTTCTCTAACTTCCGCTAAGGCCCCACCTCCCCCTCGTACCCCATCTGTTACTTATTTTTATGCACACATTCTTTCTCTCACTCTCCTTTTTCTCCCTCTGTCCCTCTGAATATACCCCTTGCCCATCCTCTGGGTCCCCCCGCCCCCGTCTTTCTTCCCGGACCTCCTGTCCCATGATCCTCTCGTATCCCCTTTTGCCTATCACCTGTCCAGCTCTTGGCTCTATCCCTCCCCCTCCTGTCTTCTCCTATCATTTTGGATCTCCCCCTCCCCCTCCAACTTTCAAATCCCTTACTCACTCTTCCTTCAGTTAGTCCTGACGAAGGGTCTCGGCCTGAGACGTCGACTGCACCTCTTCCTACAGATGCTGCCTGGCCTGCTGCGTTCACCAGCAACTTTGATGTGCGTTAGATGGAATAGAGTGTTGGGAAATGTAGGATACTGCATTTTGGTAAAAGGAAAAATAGTGCAGACTATTATTCAAGTGGGGAGAAGGTTCAAACATCAGAGGTGCACAGCTCTTCGGTGAAAACGATAAATAGAGGCCGTGGACAATTCTGATTTGATGGAGAATGGACGTGAAAGCACAGAGGAACATCTGGAGAAATTTCTGAAACACTCGTTCGCTGCTGTCATTACTGTGTTGTCGGGAATCTTTCGGAGGATAGGCCTCAAAATACCCGGCCTTGCCTGCTTTTGGCGGCCGAGAAGGAGGTCGAATCGTTCGGACAGAGATAGCGCTCAGTACTCGGTGTCAGGAGCTGATCAGAGCTCAAAGTTTTTGGATGACTCAGAGTCGGCTTGTGGTCGGCATGGCAGGGAGAGTTTTTCTTCCTTCTCCCGTCTGCGTGAGACGTGGGACATTTGTGAGACTTTGAACTTTACTGTGCTCATGGACTTCTTCATCAAGTTATGGTATTGTGTGCACTGTTGTAACAATACGTTATAATTATGTGGTTTTGTCAGTTTTTTCAGTCTTGGTTTGTCCTGTGTTTTGTAATATAACACCGGAGGAAATAATGTATCATTTCTTAATGCATGCATTACTAAATGACAGTAAAAGAGGACTACGTGTCTTCATAATCATCATCATCATCACTTAGGAGACCTTGTGCAAAACTCCCAGAAGGTTAACTTACAGGTAGAGTCTGTGGTAAAGAAGGCAAATGCAATGTTGACATTTATTTCAAGAGGAGTAGAATATAAAAGCAAGGAGATAATGCTGAACCTTCATAAACCGCTAGTCAGGCCGCACTTGGAGTATTATCAAGAGTTTTGGTCCCCATATCTCAGAAAGGATGTGTTGTTATTGAACAGAGTCCAGAGGAGGATCATGAGGATAATTCTGGGAATGAAGGGGTTATAGACAATAGACAATAGGTGCAGGAGGAGGCCATCCGGCCCTTCGAGCCAGCACCGCCATTCACTATGATCATGGCTGAACATCCGCAATCAGTATCCAGTTTCTGCCTTATCCCCATAACCTTTGATTCTGCTATCTTTAAAAGCTCTATCCATCTCTTTCTTGAAAGCATCCAGTGACTTGGCCTCCACTGCCTTCTGGGGCAGAGCATTCCATATATCCACCACTCTGTGAGTGAAAAAGTTTTTCCTCAACTCTGTTCTAAATGGCCCACCCCTTATTCTTAAACTGTGGCCTCTGGTTCTGGACTCACCCATCAGCGGGAACATGCTTCCTGCCTCCAGCATGTCCAATCCCTTAATAATCTTATATGTCTCAATCAGATTCCCTCCCATCCTTCTAAATTCCAGTGTATTCAAGCTCAGTCACTCCAATCTTTCAACAGATGACAGTCCCGCCATCCTGGAAATTAACCTCGTGAACCTATGCTGCACTCCCTCAATAGCAAGAATGTCCTTCCTCAAAGAATTACCTCTTTGCTCCTATACTCAATTCCCCTTATGAAGGCCAGCATGCCATTAGCGTTCTTCACTGCCTGCTGTAGCTGCATGCTTGCTTTCAGTGACTGATGTAGAAGAACACCTAGATCTCATTGTACTTCCCTTTTTCCTAACTTGACTCCTTTTAGATAATAATCTGCCTTCCTGTTCTTACCACTAAAGTGAATAACCTCACATTTATCCACATTAAACTGCATCTGCCATGCATCTGCCCACTCACCCAGCCTGTCTAAGTCACCCTGCATTCTCATAACATTCTCCTCACATTTCACACTGCCAGCCAGCTTTGTGTCATCTGCAAATTTGCTAATGTTACTTTTAATCCCTTCATCTAAATCATTAATGTATATTGTAAACAGCTGCAGTCCCAGCACCGAACCCTGCGGTACCCCACTTGTCACCGCCTGCTATTCCGAAAGGGACCCATTAATCGCTACTCTTTGTTTCCTGTCTGCCAACCAATTTTTAATCCATGTCAGTACTCTGCGCCCAATACGGTGTGCCCTAATTTTGTCCTGGGCCCAACATACTGACACAATTACAAAGAAGGCAAGACAGTGGCTATTTTTTTTGGAGTTTGACAAAACTTGGCATGTCCCAAAGATACACGAAATTTCTACAGATGTACTGTGGAGAGCATTCTAACTGGTTGCATTTCCATCTGATATGGAGGGACCACTGCACAGGATCGGAAAAGGCTACAGAAGGTTGTAAACTCAGCCAGCTCTGTCAGCCTTAGCCTCCCCATCATAGAGGTGATGTCATGTGCCTTAGCCTCCCCACCTTCATAAGGTGATGCCTCAGAAAGCTGTTACCCATCATGAAGGACCCCATCACCCACAATATGCCCTCTTCTCATTGATATCATCCGGTAGGAGGTACGGGAACCTGAAGACACACTTTTCAGGAACAGCTTTTTCCCCTCAGCCATCAGATTTCTGAATGGACAATGAATCCATGTGCACTACTTCACTATTTTTTACTCTTTTTGAATGACGAATTTAATATTTCTTATTGTAATATATAATTTTTTAATTACTATTTACTGCTTTTGCAACACAACAGATTTCACAACATAGCCATTGATGTTAAACCTGATTCCGATTCTGGGTCATCACAGAAAGGGAAGGAGGAAGGACATGAGAGGGAGATGATCAGCAGGTGAGGGGAAGAGAAGGGGTACGAGGGAAGCCAAAAAGGGGAACAGTGAAGGACAGAGAGGCGGGGGAGGAGAAATTACTGGAAGTTGCAGAAATTTAATGTTCGTGCCATTAAATTGCAGGCTACCCAGATAAAATATGAGGTGTTGCTCCTCCAGTCTGAGAGTGGCTTCATCATGGCAGTAGAGAAGGCCTTGGGGACCAATAAGTCGTAATAGGAATGGGGAGTCAAATTAAAATGTTTGGCCACTAGGAAATCCTCCCTGTCGTGGACAGAATAAGTACTCAACAAGCAGCCAGCCAGTCTATGTCTGCTCTCACCAGTGTGAAGGAGGCCACACTGGAACAGTAGATGACCCCAGCAGACTTGCAGGTGAACTGTTGCCTCACCTGGAAGGCCTGTATGGAGCCATGAATGGTGATGAGGGAGGAGGCAAATTGTATATTAATATTAGTTTTTATTTCCCATGTTCTCATGAACTCCTCCCAGCTTTTATCACACATCTACTTGCTTTGGGTAATTCACAAAAGAGACTAGAGCACCAGGTGGCCTATTCCTGCTACTATTTTGTATGTTCTCACCCGGAGGAAACCCATTCAGCCATAGGGAGAATGTGCAAACTCCACACAGGATCAGAGGTCAAGATTGAGCCCAGGTCTCCATGGCCATGTGGCCGTAGCTCTACGAAATGTGTCACTTTCCAGTTAAGTAACAAAAGAATCAAATCTGAGCTGCAGGTTGCAGGGATACAAGGAAATGGGGATCGGGGGGGGGTGGGAGGGGGGAGGGATTAATGGAATTTCTCTACTGGCAGCTGTATCAGGTCATTAAGCCACAGGAGCTGCATCCATATCATAATATGCACATTTCAGACCACTGATTTATATGCTTACAACACTAATTACCCTGCTATCTCCTTTGATTCATTTTCCTTATTAAGGTACCAGCATTTACATGAGAACAAGATACACAACTCGACTCATCCAGTCAGGAAGTGATCAATGTGGTGAAGGGTGAAGCGTTTACTTTGGAAGGTTGAACTTGAGTACAGGGTTAATCCCATGATAAACCCATCGGCACTGTGGAAGAACAGAGGAATCATGGGAACACATCCGTAGATCTCTCAAGTTGCCTCGCAAGTTGATAGGATTGTTAAGAAGGTGTATGTTGTGTGGGCATTCATTAGTTGGGGATTGTGCTCAACAGCCACAAGGTAATGTTGCAACTCCACAAAACCCTGGTTAGACCACATTTGGAGCACTGTGTTTAGTGTTGGTTACCTAATTAAAGGAAGAATGTAGAGGCTTTAGAGGGGGTGCAGAAGAAATTTACAGGATCCTGGCTGGATATGAGAACCTGTCTTATGACAGAAGTTTGAGGAAGGTAGGGTTTTTCTCTTTGGAGTGAAGGATGATACAGGTGACGACAGAGGTGTATACGATGATAAGATAGATAGAATGGAGAGCCAGTGTCTTTTTCACAGATTGAAAATAGCTAATTCAACAGGTCAAAATTAAAAGGTGACATGGGATTGGAAGTTGTACAACTGGTGCGGGCTAAGCTAAGAAACTGCAAGGGTAAAAAGATTCTGATGGGAATTATATACAGACCTCCAAACAGTAGTAAAGATGTGGCTTACCATTTTCAACAGGAGGTGGAAAATGTATGTCAAAAGGGCAATGTTCTGACAGTCATGGGGGATTTCAATATCCAGGTAGATTAGGAAAATCAGGATGGTGCTGGAACCCAAGAGGGGTAATTTGTAAAATGCCTATGTGACAGCTTTGTAAGAGCAGCTCATGTTTGAGTCCACAGGGAGATCAGGTATTCTGGATTGTGTGTTGTGAAACGAACCAGAATTGATAAGAGAGTTCAAGGTAAAGGAAACCTTAGGAAGCAGTGATCATAATATGATTGAATTCACCCTACAATTTAAGAAGGAGAAGCTAAAGTCAGATTACATTGTTGTAAAGAGAATTACGAGGGCATGAGAGAGGAGCTGGCCAGATTTGATTGGAATGGGATACAAGCAGGGATGATGGCAGAGCAGCAATGGCTGGAGTTCCCAGGAGCAAATGGAAGGCACAAGATGGATACAGCCCAAAGAAGAAGTAGTATTCTAATGATAGGATGACAAAACTATGGCTAACTAGGGAAGTCTTGATGAGAAGTCTGTGCTCAATTCTGGTCGCCTCACTACAGGAAAGACGTGGAAACCGTAGAAAGGATGCAGAGGAGATTTATAAGGATGTTGCCAGGATTGGGGAACATGCCTTATGAGAATAAGTTGAGTGAAGTCGGCCTTTTCTCCTTGGAACGACGGAGGATGAGAGGTGACCTGATAGAGGTGTACAAGATAATGAGAGGCATTGATCATGTGGATAGTCACAGGCTTTTTCCCCAGGGCTGAAATGGCTAGCATGAGAGGGCATAGTCTGAAGGTGCTTGGAAGTAGGTACAGAGGAGATGTCAGGGGTAAGTTTTTTACGCAGAGGATGGTGAGTGCATGGAATGGGCTGCCAGTGGCGGTGGTGGAGGCGGAAACAATAGGGTCTTTTAAGAGACTCCTGGATGGATACATAGAGCTTAGAAAAATAGAGGGCTATGGGGAAAGCCTGCGTAGTTCTAAGGTAGGGACATGTTCGGCACAGCTTTGTGGGCCGAAGGGCTTGTATTGTGCTGTATGTTTCTGGAATGGCTTGGACCATAATGCTGGAATATCCATGGAAAGAATATTGAGGAGAACACACAAATTGGCCTTCAAAATGAGACATTCCGTGTGCTAAGTGCCTTAAAGTGTGGTGAGTGGCCTCTGCTCACGTCAAATGGTCACTCCACTCACTCAGTCTTTTAGAGGCAAGGCATCTTAGAGGATATTCCATATCTTGGTTCACCCGCCCTGTTTGGCTGTTGGACTGTGAGTGAAACCCAGAGGAATGAGCGCTGTTGCCCCAAAAAGTTTCTCAAACGCCATCCAGAAATGTGAAGTAAATTGTGGACTTCGATCCGACACAATGTCCACTGGAAAACCTTGGATCCCAAAGACCTACTGCAGGATCATTTCAGGTGTCTTTGCCGCAAATGGGAGTCTGTCCAAGGTGATGAATTTAAAAAGTGATCCACAATTACCATGATAAGGTTCTTCCCCTTATCATGGAAGGAGGAAGATATGTGACAAAGTCCATGGAGGTGTACCCCCATGGTCTTTGCGGAACAAGCAGAGGGTAAAGGAGCCCAAGGTTGGGTGTGGGGCTCCTTGCTGTGGGCACACAGCTCGCATACCAGCACATATTGATGGACCTCCCACGCCATTCCAGGCCACCAAAATCTTCTATTAATGAACTTGAGAGTCCTGGCAATCTCTGGGTGAGATGTCAATCTCAATGCCTGTCCCCATTGAAGAACCGAGACCAGACATGACTAGGAACGAACTTCTGACCCAGAGAGCCATTCTGAGGAATCTCCCCTTGTGGTTGAGCCATGCGAACAAGTGTGTCGATCTCCCAACAATTTGACGCTACCACCTTGGCTTGGGGCTTAATGGTGGTACGCTGCTCCTCTTGTTCGGGTTCGTTGAACTGATGGGGCAAACATCTGGCTTCTGTTTCTTGGATCCCAGTCAATAGGACAGGATGAAATAAAACGGTTAAAGAAATGAGACCACCGGGCCTGCCTGGAATTCAATTTCTTGGCCTCGTGAATATGAGCCAGGTTCTTGTTGTCCATCCAAATGATAAAAGGTTTCTTGGTCTCCTCGAGCTAGTGACGCCATTCATCCAGAGCCATCTTGACTGTGAGCAGCTCTCTATTCCCAATGTCATAATTCACCCCTGCCAGGGATTGTTGGCTGGAAAAGAACACACATGGGTGCAGATTATTGTCCGAAAGTGTCCATTGAGACAACACCGCACCCACTCCGATGACTGAGGTGTCTATTTCCATGATGAAGGTAAGGTCTGGGTTAGGTGTGACCAAAAAGGGAGCTTTGGTGAACCATTGTTTGAGCTCTGCAAAAGCAGCCTCCACCTCAGTAGTCCAAACAAAAGGGCTCTTGGATCTCTCAGTTAGTGCTGTCAGTGGAGCTGCCACAGAGCTGAAGTTTCTGATAAACTTTCAAGAAAAGTTGGCAAATCCCAGGAATCACTGGACCTGCTTCACATTGGATGGTGGTGGCCAATCTCCGACTGCCTGCTTCTTATTAGGGTCTACCTAAAGATTGCCATCAGAGATGATGAAGCCCAAAAAAGAAATGGTGGTTACATGAAATTCAGACCTCTCCAGATTGAAGTCAAGTCCAAAATCAAGAAGCCTCAATAGGATATCTCTGATGTGAGGAACTTGTTCCTCCACGGACTTTGAGAAAATCAGGATGTCATCCAAGAAGACAAAGATGTACTTATGGAGAGCATCCTGGAAAACTGCTGGACATATTCAAGGCTAGAGGGCATGACGACGCACGCATAGTACCCTTTCGGTCTGTTGAATGCAGTCTTCCACTTGTCAGCCTTTTTTGTACGAACCAGGCTGAATGCACTCGGCAAGTCCAGCTTCCAGAATACTCGTGCGGCTTGGAGAATCACGAAGGCAGTGTTCATGAGTGGAAGAGGGTACCGATTCTTAACCATTACGTGATTCAGCCCTCTGTAATTAATGCAAGGTCGCAGACTCCCACCCTTCTTCTGTATGAAGAAGAAACCATCAGCAGCTGGAGAAGTGGAGGGCCAAATGAATCCCAGGGCCTCTTTAATATACTCCTCAATAGTGCTTTTCTCTGGGTCTGCGAGCATGTATACCCCGCGGAGGACACATACCTAGCAGTAGATCTACTTTATAGTCATTGGGTCAGTGTGGTGGAAGAGTCGAGGCCTTTCCCTTATTGAAGACCTCTCCCAAATCCTTGTAATCGGAAGAGATTTCCACCAACCTGGGTGCTGCAATTACCCCTGAACCTCCCTCCGAGGATGATTTCTGTGACTGCATCGGTAGCAAGGCTGCTTCAGCAAACCCCAGGGTCTCCCCGATAGGTTCAAAGAGTCTTTAGTGAAAGCAGAAGCCAGATCAGAGTTCAAATTCTTATCTGTCTCCTCAGACATAGGCAGTGAAGTGCAACAATGGTTCCTGGAACTAGGTTCCAAGGATCTCCATCATAGAGTCTTCCCCTTTAGTCAGGACCTGGAAACTGAAGCCCCTTGGCTTACCCTATAGAGTTCCAAAATGCTTGAGTATTTCCTTGGTTTGTTCTTAAACTAGAGATCTCATTGCAGTTCACTTCTGACTGAACTGGGTCAGGACTCACACAGGCTAACTGGCTGTGGCCAGCTTGTCTCCCCTTGAAGGTAGGACTGGGCTTCCTGAAGGTTCAGGGTTACACTGAGCAGAAGTATGTCCTCTTATTGGCTGCTAGTCTCAAGAGAGTCTGGGTATCAACACACTAAGCTGAAAAAAAAAACACTTACAATGCCTGGACCAAGCAGTCATTCTCTCCTCTCCCTTGTCCACAAATAGGTTATGCTAAGACAGCCAAGGGTACCTGAGGATCAGGGGTATGAGCGCAGAGTCAACAATATAGAAACTAACATCTTCCACATGATCCCCCTCCTCATTTGCAGAACTGTTGCTGGATCTGCCCGGAATCTAGTGGGCAGTCATCCAAGACAATTCCGGTCAAGGACTGACTCAATTCTTGCAGCGATACATCAAACCAAAGGGTTGTTTCCCGATCCAGTAAATTACCCGTAGTCCCTGAGTCCACAAAAGCCTACACCTGCCTCAGGTTCTTATCCCAGGTAAACTCCACCTTCAGCACAAAACCAGACTGTATGAGGTTGAGCATAGTGGCTGTTACCATCACAGTCCTCCTGACATTGGACAGCCTTAGCAGTTCCGGAGGAGGCTGCAGTTTTGGCATTCGGCCCATGGGTAACTTGCAACCCCGCAGTAAAGGTAGCAACCTTGACTCTGCCACCGGGACCTCTCATTGTCGGAGAATCTCGTGCAATCGATCTGCAAGGGTTCAACTGGATCTCGAGCAGGTGATGAGCTGGTTATGGTCTGAGTTTGGAGAGTGGAACAACAATGTGCTGAGTCTGGGATCAGGTTAGCCGTCCTCAAACTCATGATGTAGTATTACTTTCGCTCTGCCAGACGATTATCGAGACAGATGGACTGGTCGGTGAGAACCTCCAAGTTCTTTGCTGGCTCTCCCATAGCGAGGATATCCTTCAGTTTATCTCAGAGTCCAAACATGGTACAGCATCGCCAAGGCCTCCCCGTTCCAAATCTGAAATTTGATCACGGAAGTCTGCAGGATGGAAGTATGAGATGGATCTTAAAATAGGCTAAAAGGTGGGCACAACGTCATAGGCCAAAAACTCTACTGTGCTTCCATGTGCTGTTATGCTATGTGCAAAGTGGAGAGAGTGAGTAATTTCAAGTTCCTGGGTGTCAAGATCTTTGAGGATCTAACTTGGACCCAATATATATCAATGCAGCTATAAAGAAGACAAATAGTGGCTATATTTCATTAGGAGTTTGGAGAGATTTGGTCTGTCGCCTAAAACACTCGAAAGCTGCTATAGATATATCTTGGAGAGCATTCTGGCTGGCTGCATCACTATCTGGTATGTGGGGGGAGGGGAGAGGCTACTTCACAGAACTGGAAGAAGCTACAGAAAGTCGTAAAATTAGTCAGCTCCATCTTGGATACTAGCCTCCAGAATATCAAAGATACCTTCATTGCCCCCATTATTAAGGACGCCTATCACTCAGGGGATGCCCTCTTCTCATTGTCACTGCTGGAAGAAGGTACAGAAGCCTGAAATCACACACTCAGTGATTCAGGAACAGCGTCTTCCCCTCTGCCATCCGATTCCTAAATGGACATTGAACCCATGAATACTACTTCACTATATATAATTTCTATCTTGCGCTATTTTTAATCTAACTATTTAGTATACATATTGTGGCGAGCATTTAGTCCATAATGACAGACGAGGAAGTTTGCTAACTCAACAACCGTTTCATTGTGATAGACACAAAACAGACCGGGTACCGTGACCCGGAGAGTGAACCCAACCAGTCTCACACAGACGGGGGAGGTGACCATCACACACCCGGGTTACAGTCAGGGTGACCCACAAATACACAAGTGAATAACTGTATAACCCAAGCTAAAATGTAACAATAAATGAACAGGAACTTCCCACTATAATCCCACAAAACCATTTTAACACAAGAACAGTAAACAGTGCTAGTCAGTAGAAATGCAGGGGCGAGCTGTAGACCACGACCCCGACCCCAACCCCAACCCCAACCCCACCCCCACCCCCAGAGCGTCACAATGCCCCCACCCAAGGGGTCAGCTATCCCCAGCAACCCCAGACACGGTGCCAGCCGGTCCCGGTGCAGCACGACTGCCTTCCGCTGCTCAGGTAACCGTATCCAACATACCACATCGGAGATACGGTCGAGCACCTTTCCCGGCCCCTTCCAGTGTCTTCCAAGCCTGGGGGATAGTCCCTTCTTCCGGGAGGGGCAGTAGACCCATCATGGGACCCACACCATGTACTGCTGCATTGACACCCGAGATTGGGACCAGCCACTTCTGGGACATGCAAGCGTCACATCGGTGCATGAACAGCTCCGCGTCCTGCCTGTACCCAGGCCAGTAGAAGCGTTCACGCAGCCTGCCCAACGTCTTTGCAACTCCGAGAAGTCCGGCCCCCACCAGCCCGTGCACCGACCGCAGCGTCATGGCGCGGAGCTCCCGGGGGTTCACCAGCTGCAAGAGTCTGTCACCATCGGACAACTGCCACCGCCTGAACATCAAGCCGTTGTGGATCTCCAGCGTTCCCCACCGCGAGTACAGGACTTTGGTCTCTGAGTCCAGGGCGGTGACCTCTGCCCACTCCGGCCGTCGTCCCACACTCCGCCATCCCCTCACCCGGGTCAGCACGGGATCGCTCACCTGTTCGCTACACAGCTGCTGCTCCATGGTGGGGAGGTGGTCGCTGGCCGTCACTGTCGCTTGTCCCTGGTTCAGCTGTGTTGTGTCGGGCCACTGCCGGGTGTGCTGCACCGCCCCGGGCCACTGTGAAACCGGCGGTGGTTGCTGCTCCCGCTGGGACCGCTTCCTGGAGCTGCCCTGCCGGAGAGCCACGGCTTCAGTGCCGATGTAGAGTGTTGCCCCCGACACATCCACACGGGCCCTCCAGTGGGACAGCAGATCCAGGCCGAGGATGCAGGACTCTCGGATGTCGGCGAGCCACACCTCGTGCTCCACCGTGTTTTCCCCCACTGCGATGCGCAGCCTCCTCTTCCCTCGCATCGCCGCACTGTCACTGGTGACCGTCACCAGCTGGACCGCCGTTGTTGTCTACCCAGGCGGGGAAGGCTGATCCATGTTGGGGAGAATGATAGTGATGGTTGACCCCGTATCCACTAACGTACGGCATCTGCTGCCCTCCATCACGCAGTCCGCGTCTAAACCTCGCTCTTCACCCAAACAGCCCACCCGGAGGGGCGACAACGGACGGGTTCTGCTGGGGTACTCGGGCGGCGCTGCCCGCTCGGCGTTTCCCAATGGCTGCGTTGGGCCGTGGCGTGGTGCTGGTGCGAGCCAGTCCCGGGTCAAATGACCTGCCTCACCGCACCGGTAGCAGAGGTCGTTTCGTGGCCGGCGGCGGGGTCGGGTCGGCGCGGCGTTGGTCGGACCCGTCCCACAGGTCAGTTTCCTCCTCCGCCTCGGTGACACAGGCCCGGGTTCACTGCGTGCGGGGCGACGCTGGAGCACCTTGAGGGGCTAAAATTGTCTCTGCTCTCTCCGCCTCGGCCAGCGATGATGGCGGTGTCAAGCGGACATGCTGACGAAAGCGCTCCGGCGTCAGCGCCTTTACAAAGGCGTGGAGGGCAGGTTCTTCCTGGGCCGCGAGAGGAACTGGGGGTGACCATGCCGAGTACGGTGGCGGAGATCCGCTGCAAGTGCCCCCAGACTTTCTCCCAAACGGCGCCGTCTGCTGCAAAGATTTTCCCTCATTGCTTCCACCAACAGCCTCTACTCGAAAAGCCGCTCCAGCACAACTACGAAGGCAGTATTGTCATGCTGCTCCGCCGGCGCTGGGTCGAGTAGGACGTCTCCCTCCAGTACCGGGGTAAGGTGTACCGTCGTCTCGGTGGGGCTTCACTCGTTGTGCCATGCAACAAGTTTGACGCACCAGGTAAAGCTCCGTCGTATCTGGGGAGCTTCAGAGTAGACCTTGCGGCGCAAGTTGTCGAGTCCCTTTGGTCTTCCTGTTGCTCAGGCGGCGTCTGCCATGGTGCCCATCCCCCCATGGATGCGGCGTCTTGGATTCCCCGGTGCGGGTCGCGACGGAGTCGAGTGATGCGCTCCGCTCTGTCCCCCGGGTTGTGGAGCCTGGGTAAGCTCACTCAGTCGGGACTCCATGGGAAGGCATGTTGCACGGTTCCCGGGTTCTTCCCCGAGTCACGACTTCTTAAGCTGTGCCGCGGGTATGGGGGAGGCATACCGCTCGGTCCCTCGTTTATTCCCCGGGTCTTAAGGCACTCTATCCGACGTCATAGCTCTTTAGTCTCATCAATTTCGCATCCCACTCCTGACACCAATGTGGCGAGCATTTGGAAGATGGTTGAACTCAACAATGGTGTTACTGCGATAAACACAAAACAGTCCGGGCACCAGGAGCCGGAGAGTGAACCCAACCAGTCTCACACAGACGGGGGAGGTGACCACCACACACCCCGGTTACAGACAGGGTGACCCGCAAATAACTGTATAACCCAAGTCAAATTGTAACAATAAATGAACTGCAACTTCCCATCATAATCCCACAAAAAGAACAATGCGGGGGCAGGCTGCCGACCACGCCCCCCCCCCCCCAGCATCACAATATACATAGATAGATGTATATACTTACCTTAATTGATCTACTTATTTATTCCTTCCTGTTTTTATCATGTATTGCATTGTACTGCTGCGGCTAAGTTAACAAATTTCACAACTCATGGGAGTGATAGAAACCTGATTGTGATTCTGTTCTATGCAGGGAATGAACTAGTTGAGATTTCAGGCCAAGGCTTTTCAGCACTGGAAAGGAAGGCGACAGAAGCCAGAATAAAAGTGGGGTGGTAGAATACAGGTCAGCATGTAAGTCCGGGTGAGGGGAAAGGCATCATGGTAATAAATGATGTGAAAATATAGTAAATCATAACTGAATTAGGTAAAGGGCTGATGATGAAGGAATCTGATGGGACAGCAAGAACACCATGGAATAAAGGGATGGAGGTGGGGAACTAGAGGGAGCTGGTGGGCAAGTCAAGAGGGTGGGGGGAAAGAAGTAAGGAGATGGTGTAAAAACGTGGGAAAGCAAATTGGAGGAGGAGACAGTTCGTGGTATTACGTTGAATAGTGATGAAGAGAGAGAGAGAGGGAGAGATTTGAGTCTTCAGGTGAGCTGACACCGTCGATCTTCTCGTTGTCCTCCGAAATCCTTTAAAAGTCACCGACTGTGACTTCAACAAAGGGGACCGGTTTTCCTGTGGTGGAGCTATCATCCAGGCAAGGGTGGAAACATGGACAACTTCCCACCGGTGACTGCCTTTCCTTTTCACTGCAAGAGCCGCTGATCGATCTACCAGATCAATCCTCCAAAAACCCACTTTTTCTGTGGGCACATAAAGCTCATTCAGTGTCCAAAACATGTGTCTGAGGTCTATCCTCTGACCTCCTATTCATCTCACCGTACTGGATAACTCCTCCTCCTCTTCTCTGTGTAAAGAAAACACAAGCAGTCGAATGTCCTTGGGAAGTATCAACACGCTGCCGGAAAATCATAACATTGAGTGTCCATCAAATGATGCTGCCTTCACTCATCATAGCAACTTACGACCTGCTTGGTGCTGTCTCCAACTCAGCAGAAATCTAAAAGTTAGCCAGTTCTTTCTTGTGCCTTAAAGTGACAGTCCAACAGTTAGTCTTCAACTCTCTCTCTCTTTTCAAAACAAGGTATCGGTGGTAAATACCTCTCTCTCTGTCTTTTCAAAAGCCCAAGTCATAAGGGTAATTCGGGACCCCATCACAACCTTATTATTTGTCAATTTATTTGTGATAATACCTTATTTTCCATGTAAAGAGTGTCAGTTATGTGTACTATGTCATGCACCTTGGTCCGGAAAAAACTGTCTCATTTGGGAGTATATATGTGTACAGTTGAATGTCAATAAACTTGAAACTATCAACCAGTTTGAGGTGTGGCTCATTACTTATCAGATGACCTAGTTCTGACCTCTGTGAAAACCTCCTGGTTTTAAACAATATTGAATGTTTAACATTTAAGGTGACAACGAGCAGCCTCCTGCATTTTCTGGCTCCAGCAAAAAGTTTATCCTGGTTTTATGAAAAGCCATTAATTATTTCATGGAATATGTAGTTCTAACAATGAATTCCACTTCTTTTGAGTGCAAGTTTTAATGACAGTCTTTAGATAACCTACTTTTCAAATTGGCTTCCAATTTCAATTGCTTGTTCAGAAAAATAAGGCCTGCAGCTTATGCACTTTACATGAATTGATTTGTGAACATGTCAAATGGACCTCTCTTCCATATAATCTTGGCTGACAGGGCAGTAAAAGTAGTTATTTGCATTGTTGGAGGTAAATGCTGCCATCATTTTGCCTTACCGTCACTCAATTATTAATCCTCCCTTTGTGAATGGATTTACCGGTTAGAATGCTGCCCTACAGCTCTAGTGATCCAATGGTATGCTCCAAGTGCTCCAGTTTCCTTTCACATCCTGAAAACACAGGGTAAATTCTGCCCACCGTAACTTCTTCTTTGTGTATGGGGAGGGGGGGGGTAAGTAGCTGAGAGTGTAGGAAGTAATAAAATGGAATAGCATAAGAATATACTAACTCTCATCAGAATCAGGTTTAATATCACTGATATATAGTTTGATGTTCTGTGGCAACAGTATAGTGCAAAATATTTTTTTAAAACTGTAAATTACAATGAGAAATATATCATAAAGATAAAATTAAATAAAGTGTATAAAGAGAGCAAAACTAGTGAGTTAGTTCATTGTTGTTTCAGAAATCTGATGGCAGAGGGAAAGAAGCTGTTCCTAAAATGGAGTGTGAGTCCTCAGGCTCTTTTACCTCCTCGCTGATGGTAGTAGTAAGAAAGGAGCATGTCCTGTGATGGGTCCTTAATGACAGATGCCGCCTTTTTGAGGTATCACCTTTTGAAGATGTTCTTAATGCAGCGAAGGTTAGTGCCAATGATAGAGGTGACTGAGTTGCAACTCTCTGCAGTTTTTCCGAACCTCTGCAGTTACTCTGCAGCCTCCATACCAGACAGTGATGCAACCAGTTAGAATGCTCTCCACAATATATTTGTATAAATTTGCTGGCATTCCAAATCTCCTCAAACTACTCATGAAATATAGCTGTTGACATGTTTCTTTGTAATTGCATTAATATGTTGATGCCAGGAAAGATTTTCAGAGAGGTTGATAACCAGGAACTTGAACCTGTTCACCCTTTCCACTGGTGATCTCTTAATGAGGATTGGTGTGTGTTCCCTTGATTTCCCCTTCTAAAATCCTTGGTCTTACTGAATCAGAGTGCAAGGTTGCTGTTGCAGCACCAGCGTAGCTACCTCACTCTGTACACCTCCTCGTCACTACCTGCAATTCTGCCAACAACAATTACGTAATCAGCAAATTTCTAGATGGTGTGTGAGCTGTACCTAGTGTTACGTACCCCGTAACTGGGTTGCCAAACCAGCAGAAATGGACCACTTGTTGGAGTCTGGTTTAACAGAAACTAATAAAGTTTTATTAAAGAAGTAGGTAACACAGTACTCTAATTGTAAAGATATAAATGCAACAGGTTAGCAATGATAAAACACACATGTACACAGAACTAGGGTAATAAGAATCAACCAAGCTCTATCGCAGTCTAGGGGTAAAATGATCAGTCTCAAGTGACGCAGAGTTCAGTTCCGCTTAGTACAGTTTGCAGTAATTGCTGTTGTGCCGTTGGAGAGAGAGAGAGAATGCAAATTTTGATTCTAACAGACCTTTGATGTTCTTCGCAGTTATATTTCGGGCAAACCCTTTTATGTCTTCTGTGGTCACCGACTGTGACCCCTCCGTTCTGGATACGACCGTTCTTCCGTGGTGAACCCGGCACCCAGGCAAGGGCGGACACACACACCAGGTTCCTGCTGATCGTCCCTTTTCACCCTGTCAGTCTATGGTCGGTTCCCTCGAACCAGACCTCCAACTCCCACCAACTTGGGGCACACCGCTCTTCCAGGGTCTCGTTATCTCGTGATCTCATGGTGTGTGTCATGCTTTAGCGAACCTGTTCTTTCTATCCCCCTGCTGGGGTATCGCCTGTCCATCAAACTTCAAACAGTTCAAGTTCAAAGCAACCGGTCTGTCAATATTCTGAAATGTGTTTCTTTCTCGTTAATCTCTCTCTTCTCTCTTATTAGCATTTTGAATGTTTCTCCATTGTCTTACTTATCTCTCTCTCTCATTAGCATCAATCTTTTGATAACTTGGTTTTTCATCACACCCCTATCCTTCAAAGGATTTTCACCAGGGTAAAAATTATGGGCA
The DNA here is from genome assembly GCF_030028105.1 of Mobula birostris. Lineage (NCBI taxonomy): Eukaryota > Metazoa > Chordata > Chondrichthyes > Myliobatiformes > Myliobatidae > Mobula > Mobula birostris. The sequence goes on from NC_092374.1 coordinate 105,980,677, forward strand.
TGAATACATTGTTAAATACACACAAATATACAGGGTCATCAGCTATTCGGCTAATACAGAGAACTTTAAGTTGTCAACACTTTGACAAACAGTCAGCAATCACATTTTCCGTTCCTTTTATATGTGTTATTTTAATACTAAATTCCTCTAAGACCAGGCTCCGACTTAGCAACCTTTTGTTTTTATCCTTCATAGTGGCCAAAAACACTAATGAGTTGTGATCAGTGTAAATTATCAGTGGTTGCCTTGCCGGACAAATATAACAAAAGTCGTCCCACACAAACTTTGCATTCTTTGGCAAGAGCTTAGTAAGAGGGAGGGTAATATCCATAAAGTTTTTGCAAAACTTCCGATAGTACCCCACCAAACCCAAGAACCTTCTCAGGGCTCTCTTGTCTGTTGGGGTGGGGACTTCAGAGATAGCCCACACCTTAGCCTGCATCAGAGCCAGCTGCCCCTGTCCTACCACAAATCCCATAAAAGTGACCTTCACGTGGCCAAATTCACTTTTTACGAGGTTCACTGTCAGGCTGGCTTCAAACAGCCGTTTAAACAGTTCCACAATGTGCTCCTCCCACGTGTCACTCCAGACCATTAAATCGTCAATATACGCTTCTGCGTTCCTTAGCCCTTTTGTCACTGAATTAATCATCCTATAGGGGTGTTGTTTACTAGGCTGACCTGATGTGACAACAACACCATGTCCCAGCTCTTTGCATCACCTCGGGACATCCGGACATACGTAAGCGTGCCGGTTAATTAGCTTCTTCAGCGGCTCGCTCTGTTCGGGAGTTAAGGGAGAGACCTTATCAGCAAAGCTGGCCAAAACAATAAGGTTCTCCCATCTGGTCGGCACCATACGTATCTTTTCAAAATGGGTTTTCCCCTTATCAGGTGGCACCCTAGCCTCATTAATTTTCGTGATAACACCCAACCAGGTCTGCTCTCTTATCATGGCAAGCTGTTAACATATCAATAGCCTGTAACTGTGTTAGCTCACATCTACAATAGTCAATAGCATCCTTCCTCCTGTGCGGCCAGTGAAATTCTTTCATGATTCTATCGACTGTCTTCCTCACCCCAAAATGTCCACTGATGGGTATCTTGTGGGCCAGGTTAAAAATCTCATCCCCATAAATTTTTGGCACTACCACCTGGTGCACCACCCCCCATTCCTCATCTGCGGGCACGGTACTTGGTCTCCATTTCCTCCTTAGTACTCCCTCCTTCACATAATAGCCCACTGGCTCCCTTTTTAATTCTGCTTGGGAGACAGCTGTCTCCGTCAAAACCATTAGCTCCTCGTCTCGTTCCTGTGCCCGTATAAATTCCTTCCTTGCTAATGATAAGTCTACCTCAACTTCCGTTTCACTACGCCCCTTCTTCTCACTTTCTAACCCCTCCTGGTACAAGGCTGGTAAAAACGTCTCAGCTAAATCTACATTCGCTTCGGCAGCCTTTCTGGACATGCGCCGAGTCACTGCGCAAACGGGATAAACCTGTGAGTCCAGGGGCGGGGCCTCAATGCTGGCAGGCTGGCTTGTCAGTTTTACTGCTGAGAACACATTTCCGCCAGCGAGGTCATTACCGAGTAAGACTTCCATGTCATCCATCCGTAATTCGGGCCTCACCCCTATCATGACCGGTCCGGAGATCAAGTCGCTTTTTAGGTGTATCTGGTGCAAAGGCACTGCTTCAGTCCCTTTCCCAATGCCTTTTATCACACTGACCTCCCCAGTCTCGGTCTCTGAACTAAAATCTAAAACACTCCTTAAGATCCGTGACTGACAAGCTCCAGTGTCTCTCCAGATCCGTACTGGAACCGGGTTTAACCCCTCCTTCACCGACACCAATCCGGCCAAAATAAACTTCTCGTGCACTTCCTTAACTTTATCAGACCTTCTCTCCCCTAGCGGTTTGTTTGCCAGCTCAATACAGCCAGTCGGAACCGTCGTTTTTCCTTTCCCCATCTCCTTCTTTGGGGCAAAGCACCTGGACGCAAAGTGACTGGCTTTCCCACAATTATAGCATACGACCCCAGGAGACTTCCTACCAAACTGCTCCTGGTCTTCCTTATCCTTCTCACTAGTCCCCAGCTTACTTTCTGACTTTTCTGGCGAACTCTCTCCACCCACTTGACTACCCTTCTGGTAGCTTTTACTCGGGGTAAACTTCGCTTTGTGCGTTAACGCATATTCGTCCACTAACTTAGCAGTTGCGGCTAAGGTTTCTGCCTCTTTCTCATCTAGATAGGGCCTCATACCTTCAGGGACACAACTTTTAAACTGCTCTATCAGTATTAGCTGTAGCAGTCTGTCGTAATCCCCATTGACCTCTTTCGAGGCGCACCAACGCTCACAATACATCTGCACCTCACGGGCAAACTCTAAATATGTGCTTCCTCACATTCCGGAACCTCTGCCAGTATGCCTCTGGGACCAGCTCATAAATCCTGAGTATAGCCTCTTTCACCATATCATACCTCTGGGCATCTTCTGCGGACAATGCCGAGTAAGCTTGCTGAGCTTTTCTTTTAAGTACGCTCTGAAGCAAAACAGCCCACTTATCCCTCGGCCAGTCCTGACTTGCAGCGACCTTTTCAAAATGTAGAAAGTAACGATCAACATCGGCCTCCTCAAATGGGGGAACCAGCCTAACCTCCTGGGTTGCCCTGAACCCTCCACCTTGGTTCAGCATGGGCCCCTGCGCTAGCGTCATCCTTAACTTCTCCAGCTCAAATTCCCTTTCCCTCTGTTTCTCTCTCTCGTCGTTCTAACTGCCTCTCTTCTTGTTCTAGCTGTTTTATTCTCTCTTCTCGTTCTAACTGCCTGTCCCTCTCTTCTCGTTCCAGCTGTTTTACCCGGAACTCGTGCTCGAGTCTCAATTTTTCCATCTGCAGCTGTACTGCTTCTCCACCAGGTTTGCCCATAGATACCACCTCCAGCTCCTTTTGGGGAAACACAGCTTTAGATACATAATGCTCAATGATGGCTCTGTGCATCTCCGCTCTCCTCATTGTTGACTTCCCCTTAAAAAGATTCAACCGTTTGGCAACAGTTGCCAATTCTGATTTCCTGGTATCCTCTAATGCCTCCAAGGTTGGCGCCTTTAGAAATTCCTCAGTCTCCATTTCTGCTGTTTGCCCTTTCTTTCTTTCGGAAATTTTAACCCAATCAATTTACCCAGTCCCAAATTTGGCATTCAAAATCCCAGACGAGCCCCCACTTATGTTACGTACCCCGTAACTGGGTTGCCAAACCAGCAGAAATGGACCACTTGTTGGAGTCTGGTTTAACAGAAACTAATAAAGTTTTATTAAAGAAATAAGTAACACAGTACTCTAATCGTAAGGATATAAATGCAACAGGTTAGCAATGATAAAACACACATGTACACAGAACTAGGGTAATAGGAATCAACCAAGCTCTATCGCAGTCTAGGGGTAAAATGATCAGTCTCAAGTGATGCAGAGTTCAGTTCATCTTAGTACAGTTGGCAATAATCGCTGCTGTGCCGTTGGAGAGAGAGAGAGAAGGCAAATTTTGATTCTAACAGACCTTTGATGTTCTTCGCAGTTAGCTTTCAGGCAAACCCTTTTATGTCTTCTGTGGTCACCGACTGTGACCCCTCTGTTCTGGATATGACCGTTCTTCCGTGGTGAACCCAGCACCCAGGCAAGGGTGGACACACACACCAGGTTCCTGCTGATTGTCCCTTTTCACCCTATCAGTCTATGGTCGGTTTCCTCGAACCACACTTCAAACTCCCACCAACTTGTGGGGGCACACTGCTCTTCCAGGGTCTCGTTATCTCATGATCTCATGATGTTTGTCGTGCCTTAGCGAACCTGTTCTTTTTATCCCCCTGCTGGGGTATCACCTGTCCATCAAACTTCAAACAGTTCAGGTTCAAAGCAACCGGTCTGTCAATATTCTGAAATGTGTTTCTTTCTCGTTAATCTCTCTCTCTTCTCTCTTATTAGCATTTTGAATGTTTCTCCATTGTCTCACTTATCTCTCTCTCATTAGCATCAATCTTCTGATAACTTGGTTTTTTGTCACACTAGCCACACAGTCATGGGTGTAGAGAGAGTAAAGCAACAGACAAAGCATGCATCCTTCAGGAGCACTAGTATTGATTGGCAATGGGGAGAAGATGTTATTTCTAGTCTGCGCTGACTGTCTCCTGATGAGGAAGTGAAGGATCCAGTTGCATTGGGAGGTACAGAGGCCCAAGTTTTAGAGCTTGTTGATTAGAACTGAGGGTATGATTGTGTTGAATACTGACTCTAATCAATAAGCAGCAGCCTGACATTGATATTGCTATTGTCTATGTGATTCAAGTCTGACTGAAGAACCAGTGAGTTTGCATCCACTGTGGACCTGTTGTGGCACTAGCAAACTGCAGCTTGTCTAGGATCTTGCTTAGGCAGGAGTTCATTCTGGCCATGACCAACATCTCAAAGTGTTTGTCACAGTAGATGTAAGTGCAGCTGAGCAATGGTCATTGAGACAGTTTATCCTGCTTTTCTTGGGGTCTGATGCCTTGCAAGTATTCATCCTCTTGAATGATGTTCGTCTCTGAGATCACAGGATCTCCAGATGCTGCAGGAATTCACACAGATGTAGTTTTATTCTCCCTTTCAAAGTATGTATGAAAGGCACTGAGCTCATCTGGATGTGTAGCATCACAGCCATTCATAATGTTAGGTTTCACCTTGTAGAAAGAACCCATGTGCATCCAACTCCACCTCTAATTTCAAGCAGAATTGCCACAGGAACTGTGGAGGCCAGATTGTTGGGTGTATTTAAGGCAAAGCTTGATAAATTCTTGATCGGACATGGCATCAAAGGTTACGGGGAAAAGGCTGGGGAGTGGGGCTAAGGAGGGAAAAGAAGGATCAGCCATGGTTGAATGGCTGAGCTGACTTGATGGGCCAAATGGCCTAATTCTACTTCTATGTCCTATGGTCTTAATTGCTTTCTCGATCTTAAGATAGACTTCTGTAAGTCATACCTGGACTTCTTGTATAATTTTGGATCACCAGTCTTGAAAACACAGATCTAGCCCTCAGCAGACTGTGAATCTCCTGCTTCACCAATGGTGCTGTGATCCTCGGCCTTTGCCTGTATACCAGGAGCAGAAGTACAGCCCTAAATCATACTCTTGAAAAATAGACCAATAATACTAAATATTCATTCGCTCCACTACTGGTCAAAGTCAAAGTTGAGTCTATTGTCATAGGCACTGTTACATGAATGCACAGGTGCAATAATAAACCTGCAGCAGCGTTGTAGACATTTAGTAATAGAGAGACAACATTGACAAGAAAAACAACAGAAATTTAGTGTGATCTATAAAATTCACTGCTGTTACCTACCCAGGCTATTCAACAGTACCTCCCTGACCTGTGATGTGACTTCCACCACCCTGAATTACAAGGGCATCAGGCATGTGGGTCCAAATCCTGAAACTGCATGCTGGGGTACCTCAAAGTTGAGTCTATTGTCACAGAAGGGCTGCAGTAGTTCGAAAAAGCACTACTTCCCCCAAGGGCAATAAGCACAAGAAGATATACAGGTACTTGTAACCTGACAACCTACCTCACAATGATTTTGCATTGCACATTTTTGTAGTGGTTAAATATTATTCTACATTCTGTTACTGCTTGAGCTTGTCCTACATCAGTGCACTGTGTAATGTATTGATCTATATGAGCAGTAAGCAAGACTTGGCATAGGGTCAAGAAGATTATAGACTTAAATGCATGGCTCAAGGATTAGTGTGGGAGAAGTGGGTCTGAATGCATGGGAAATTGGCAGCAGTCTTGGGGAAGGAGGGAGCTGTAACAATGGGACAGGCTCCAGCTGAACCATGGGTTCTGGATCCGAGCGAATCGCATAACTAGGGCTTTGGATAGGCCTTTAAACTAAATAGTATGGGGGTGGGTTCAACAGATCGGAGAAGTCTGGGTAAAGTAAAAAAGAAAAGTGTGGATGAAGATAACGAAAAAGCTAACAATAAAAAGAGAAAAGTAAGAGTGAAGTGAAGAAAAGTCAAGCACAGAAGCGTAAAAGATTACAAGATTTTAAAAGCACAATGAGTGTAAGGGCACTTTATTTGAATGCATGTAGTATTCAAAACAAGGTCAGTGAACTTGTGGCATAGATCAGTATAAAGGGGTATGATTTAGTGGTCACTACCGAGACGTGGTTGCAGTGTGGAGAGTACTGGGAATTAAATATCCAAGGATATCAGGTAATACAGAAGGATGGTCAGGAAGGTAAGGGAGGTGGGTGGCACTCTCAAAGATGAAATCAGGCAATAGTGAGAGACGATGTAAGATCTGACAAGAATGTTGAATCCATCTGGGTAAAGATTAGGAATAGCAAAGGGGAAAAATCACTGATGGGAGTTGTCGTGGTCACCAAATAATAACATTACAGTGGCACAGGCAATAAACAGAGAAATATCTGAGGCATGTAAAAATGGAACAGCTATTATCATAGGGGACTTTAACTTGCACATAGCTTGAGTGAAACAAGTTGATTGAGGCAGTCTTGAGGAGGACTTCATAGAATGCATCCATGATGGCTTTCTTGAACAGAATGTTACTGAACCTTCAAGCGAAGGTGCTATCTTAGATCCGGTCCTGTGCAATGAGACAAGTAAAGATAGTGATCTTGTAGTTAGGGATCCTTTTGAAAAGAGTGAACACAGGATGATTGAGTTTCTCATACAAATGGAGGGTGTAATAGTTTGATCTAAAACCAGTGTATTATGCCTAAACAATAGAGACTACTATGGGATGAGGGAGGATTTAGTGTAGACTGGGAACAGGCTATATGGTACGACAGTTGAGGAACAGTGGAAGGCTTTTAAAGAGATTTTTCACAGTGCTCAACAGAAGTATATTCCAGTTAAAAGCAAGGACAGTAAGCGTGGGGAGAGCCAGCCTTGAATAACTAAGGAAATAAAAGAAGGCATCAAACTAAAAGTTCATGCATACCAAGATGCCAAGAGTAGTGGGAAACTGGAAGATTAGAGAAACTTTTAAAACAACAAAGTACCACTAAGCAAGCAATTAAGAATGGGAAGCTAGACAATGAAAATAAATTAGCACAAAATATAAAAATAGTTAGTGGAAGTTTTCATAATTATATGAAGCTGAAAAGGATGACTAAAGTGAATGTAGGTTCCTTGCAGGATGAGAAAGGGGATTTGGTATTGGGTGATGAGGAAATGGCTGAGGCTTTGAATGACTATTTTGTGTCAGTCTTCATGGCGGAGGACACGTCTAACATGCCAAAGAAAGATGTTATGGATGCAGTGGGAGGTGAGGACCTCAATACAATTGCTATCACTAAGGAGGTAGTGCTGAGAAAACTTGTAGGCCTGAAAATAGTTAGGTCCCCTAGTACTGATGGAATGCATCCCAGGGTACTGAAAGAAATCATAGAAGTTATAGTAGAGGCGTTGGTGACAATTTATCAAAATTCTCTGGACTCTGGGCAGGTCCCAGCAGATGGGAAGATAGCAAATGTCGTACCTGTTTGAAACTATCATTAAAGAAGAAATAGCAAAGCAACTGGAAATAAATGGATCCATCAGGCAGATGCAGTATGGATTCTTCAATGGGAGGTCCTGTTTGACAAACTTACTGGAGTTCTTTGAGGATATAACAAGCACAGTTGATAGAGGGGAACAGATGTATATTACTTACTTGGATTTCCAGAAGGTGCTTGATGAGGTGCCGCATAAAAGACTTATCCATAAGATACGGATGCAGAGAGTTGGGGGATATATTAGCATGAATAGAGGATTGGTTAACTAACAGAAAGCAGAGAGTTGAAATACATGGGGGTTGGCAATTAGTGGTGAGCGGTCTGTCACAGGCTCAGTGCTGGACCCGCAACCGTTCACGATATACATTAACGATCTGGAAGAGGGGACCGAGTGTAGTGTATCTAAGTTTGCTGATGATACTAAATTAAGTGGAAAAGTAAATTGTGCAGAAGATATAGGGAATTTGCGGAGAGATCTTGATAGGTCAAGTGAGTGGGCAAGGGTCTGGCAGATGAAGTACAATGTTGTTAAATGTGAGGTCATCCACTTTGAAAGAGGAGATTATTATTTAAATGGTAAAATATTGCAGCATGCTGCTGTGCAGAAGGACTTGGGAGTGCTTGTGCATGAATCACAAAAGGTTGGTTTGCAGGGTGCAGCAGGCTATCAAGAAGGCAAATTGAATGTTGGCCTTTATTGCGAGTGGCATTGCATTTAAGAGCAGGGAGGTTATGCTGCAAGTGTACAGCGTACTGGTGGGGGTCACACCTGGAGTACTGCGTGCAGTTCTGTCCCCTTACTTGAAGAAGGACATACTGGCTTTGGAGGCGGTGCAGAGGAAGTTCACCAGGTTGAATCCAGAGATGAGGGGATTAAACTGTGAAGATAGGTCGCCTGGGACTGTACTCGCTGGAATTCAGAAGAATGAGAGGAGATCTTATAGAAACATATAAAATTATGAAAGGGATAGATAAGATAGAGGCAGGAAAGTTATTTCCACTGGTAAGCGAGACTAGGATTAGGGGACATAGTCTCAAGATTTGGGGGAGGTAGATTTAGGACGGAGATGAGGAAGAACTGCTTTTCGCAAAGAGTGATGAATCTGTAGAATTTCTGCCCAGTGAAGCAGTGGAAGCTAACTTAGTACATATGTTTAAGACAAAATTGGACAGTTTTTTGCATAGTAGGGGAATTAAAGGTTATGAGGAAAAGACAGGTAGGTGGAGATGAGTCCATGGCCAGATCAGCCATAATCTTACTGAATGGCTAGATGGCCTACTATTTCTTATGCTCTTATGTAAGACACGATTTTCATTGTATCTCAGTACATGTGACAATAACAAACCATTTGCAATTCCATACTTGTGCACTTGCCAGCAATGCTCAGATTCCAAAAATAAGAGCAAGTTCCCTTTTCCTGAATATGAGTCCATGGCAATTTAGTTTATTTGTTATAACGTTTCTGTTACTTATGAAAACCTAAACTATGACAGGTAGCTCTAAAGATTTGAACTGCTCAACTACACAGTTTGTGAAAGTATGTCTAAAAGGCCAAAAAGAATTGTCAAAAGGCAGATCTAGTGCAGGAGACAAAAAGGTGCATTCAGTGAACTCTCATAAATTGTAAAAAAGTACTGCCTGAGCCAAAATATGTTTAAAACTACATGGAGTTACATATAAAAAATTCAACAGCCTGCAAACGATGTCTTCAGGTAGATAATCACTTTCTTTTAATGGGAGGTAGAAGCTGGTAGTGAAGCTGGCAGCTGCCATCTGGACTTGAATGGCTGAAAGCCCCTTTTCTCAGCACCAACCACTCACTCTAAGGTAGTTTTCACCACAGTTTATGAATTAGTGAATCAATGAGTCTTCACAAATTAAGTAAATGGCTATTAAAAACAGAAAACACAGCAGATGAATAAAATCAAGTAAATGGCAAATTAGCTATCTTCATACAATCTATTAAAATTTATATGGGAGGTTTTTGAACTATACGGTAAATCAAAATACTTACTGACAAATTGATGTGGAAGCCTTCCTTTGACAGTACCTCACTGACACATGACCCATACTACTGCAGAAGCAAACTAAAAGGCCGGATAGAGTTGGTGTTCATATGGGCAATTTATTAAAAAAGACTGATGCTCACCAGGAGACCGGTCAAAGCTCCTGCCTGAATGAATTTAGTACAGCTTTAACATGCACTTTTGGCACGATTACTGGTAAGACTGCATTTTGATAACAAATTGGTGGCTATACAAACCTAATTAAGTTACAGACCAAGTCTTGATTCCAGAATAAAATGATTATCCTCAAGTCTACCTGCAAATCTAACTTTATGTTACAACAATAGTTGCATGCTATACCATTATTGCTGAAATTCTTGAAACTTAGGTGTGGTCATTCCATATCTCTACTTAATCCAATTTTATATTATAGTAATGGATCACAGTCAGAAGCAAAATCATGTTTAGTATCTCTGACATTTGTCATGAAATACTGCATGTTATTTTTCCACACAAAATAATCTGCAGATGCTGTAAAAGATCAAAGCAACACTTTCAGTACGCTGGATGAACTCAGCAGGTTGGGCAGCATCAGTCAGAAACGATGAGTCGACGTTTCGGGCCAGAACCCTTCGTCAGGACTGAAGAATGAAAGATGGGGAAGGATTTGAAGAATGCTTGTAGCCATAATGAGGCTAAACTCAGGTTGGAGGAGCAACACCTCATATACCATCTAGGTAGTCTCCAGCCCCTTGGTATGAACATAGAATTCTCCAACTTCCGGTAATTCCCTCCCTTCCTCTATCCCTATTTCACTCTACCCCCTCCCCCAGCTCCCTCATGGTTCTGCCTCCTTCTTCTACCACCCATTGTTTTCAGGGCTATGATGTCAATGCTTCCCCTCCCCCACCCCTTTGTCTTTCAAATTACTGGTCTATCAACTGACGCTACAAGCATTCTTCAAATCCTTCCCCATCTTTCATTCTTCAGTCCTGACGAAGGGTTCCGGCCCGAAACGTCGACTCAACGTTTCTGACTGATGCTGCCCGACCTGCTGAGTTCATCCAGCGTACTGAAGGCATGTTATTTTTCAGCAGCTATACATTGCAATGCATAATAAAAAACTATAAATTATAGAAAATATATATATATATAAATAAATAAAGAAATTTATATTGAATAATTAGTGCAAAATGAGAGCCAAAAAAAAGAGAGTTCATGTGTTCATGGACCATTCAGGAATCTGATGGTGGTGGGGAATAAAGCTGTTCCTAAAATGTTGAATGTGTGTCTTCAATCTGCTGTACCTCCTCCTTGATGGCAGCAATGAAAAGAGGAAGTTTCCTGGGTGATCGTGGTCCTTAATGATGGATGCTTTTATGAGATGCGTGGTCCTTTATGAGGCATCTCCTTTTGAAGATGTCCTTGATGCTGGGGAGGCTAGTGCCCATGATGGAGCTGAAGTTTGCAACTTTCTGTAGCTTTTTGCAGTCCTGGGCAGTCACCCCTCTACCAAATAGAGCTGCAACCAGTTAGAATGGTATCTATGGTACTTCTGTAGAAATTTGTGAAACGTGTGGAAATGTGCACGTTATAACACAATCAATGAAATTGCTGAAACTTGGGCAATAATGGATGAGGAAAAGTTTTTGGTCTTGATAGAGGCCCTTAAATCCTGAGCAAGTTTAAGTTCAGGTTCATAGTCATGTAAATTGCCAAATGAAACAATGTTTCTCCAGATCAAGGTGCACAACAGAGTACATATAACTCACACACAACACATAATGTAATATTATCACAAATAAATTTACAAATAGTAAGGTGCACTTATGACACAATCAGAAAGTAAAAGTATACGATACCGTCTCTTCTTACATGACCAAACCTGTGATAGCAGGGAGCTCAATGGTCTTATGGATTAGGGGAAGAAGCTGTTTCCGATCCTAACAGTTCTTGTCCGAATGCTATGATACCTTCTGCCTGAGGGCAATGGGTCAAAGAACTTGTTGGATGTATGGAAGGGGTCACTGACAATGCCAAAGTCCCTGTGAAGGCAGTACTCCTGATACAAAAAGAAGAAAAAGAGTGGAGTCACTGAAGTAGAGGACCTTGCTTCCAAGGATCTAGAGTATCTCCTCAGGTCTTGCCAGAAATTGAAATTGCCTATCATTATGCTTCCTCTTAGGATGCTTTTGCATTTTTTAACAGAATCATTGCAGTCACCACCAGGAAACATCTGCAACTGAATTGAAAGCCGTTATGATAGGCTGGTAATGATTAGCATTCCAATACGTAATACACATGTTACAAAAAAGAAAGACAAAAATCCTTTGATTCACAATATTCCTTGAGGAAAATGGATTCATTTGTAGTTGATGAGAGTAATTAAAGATTGTATTGTCACAAAAAAGAAGCATACAAATTTGACAGAAACAGCAGTGGATCTGAGTACTGGAGTACTTTAGATCTCAACAGAGCAACACCAAGAAATTGATAAAGAAAGGCAGAGTAGAGCATGAATATATATGGGTAAGAAACATGTCTTTTACAGGTATACAGTACATCAAGGAAAGTTTACAATTGCAGAACAGAAACTGCTGAATTATTAAACAATTACTTTGCATCTGTAGCAACAGAAAACCACTGTATTTACACAGTGGTCACTCTATTAGGCACACCTGTATACCTGCTTGTTAATGCAAATATGTGTTAATCATGTAAAAGCATGGGGACATGGTCAAGAGGTTTAGATGTTTTTGGACCAAACATCAGAATAGGCGGAAAATGTGATCTAAGTGACTTTGACCAAGGAATGATTGTTGGTGCCAGTATCAGTAAGATACTGGATAAAGTATCTCAGTTGGAGTACCTCACAAAATGATTTTCTGGCATTTTCACATACAATGATCTCAAGAGAATGGTGGAAAAACATAAAAAGATCCAGTGAGCAGCAGTTCTGTAAGCAAAAACACCTTGTTATAAGAGCAGTCAGAGGAGATTGGACAGACTGGTTCAAGTTTTCAACTTCTCACTGCTACAGGCAGAAGTTCCCACTTGCTTCAAAAAGGCAACAATTATACCAGTGCCTAAGAAAAATAATATGGGCTGCTTTAATGACTATCACCTGGTAGCCCTCACATCGGCAATGATAACATCCTTTAAGAGGTAGGTCATGACTAGACTGAACTCCTGCCTCAGCAAGGACCTCAACCCATCGCAATTTGCCTATCGCCACAGTAAGTCAATAGCAGATGCAATCCCAATGGCTCTCCACACAGCTTTGGACCGCCTGAACAACACAAACACCTACGTCAGGATGCTGTTCATTGACTATAGCTCAACATTTAATACCATCATTCCCACAATCCAGATTGAGAAGTTACAGAACCTGGGCCTCTGTACCTCCCTCTTGAATTGAATGCTCGACTTCCTAACTGGAAGATCACAATCTCTGCGGTTTGGTGATAACATCTCCTCCTCGCTGATAATCAACACTGGTCCACCTTGGGTGTGTACTTAGCCCACTGCTCTACTCTCTATATAAACATGACTGTGTGGCTAGGCATAGCTCAAATACCATATATAAATTTGCTGACAATACAACCATTGGTAGAATCTCAGGTGGTGACGAGAGGGCATACAGGAGTGAGATATACCAACTAGTGGAGTGGTGCTGCAGCAACAACCTGCCAGTAACAAACTGTCAGTAAGACGAAAGAGCTGATTGTGAACTTCAGGAAGGGTAAGACGAAGGAACACATATCAAACCTCATAGAGGGATCAGAAGTGGAGAGAGTGAGCATTTTCAAGTTCCTGGGTGTCAAGATCTCTGAGGAACCTGATCCCAACATATCAATGTAGTTATAAAGAAGGCAAGACAGCGGCTATATTTTATTAGGAGTTTGAAGAGATTTGGAATGTCAACAAATACACTCAAAAATTTCTATAGTTCTGCTGTGGAGAGCATTCTGACAGGCTGCATCATTGTCTGGTATGGAGGGGCTGCTGCACAGGACCGAAAGAAGCCGCAGGGGGTCATAAATTTAGTCGGCTCCATCTTGGGTACTAGCCTAGAAAGTACCTAGGATACCGTAAAGGAGCAGTGTATCAGAAATGCAGCGTCCATTATTAAGGACCTCCAGCACCCAGGGCATGCCCTTTTCTCACTGTTACCATCAGGTAAGAGGTTCAGAAGCCTGAAGGCACACACTCGGTGATTCAGGAACAGATTCTTCCCCTCTCCCATCTGATTCCTAAATGGACATTGAATCTTTGGACACTACCTCACTTTTTTTTTAAATATACAGTATTTCTGTTTTTGCACATTTTAAAAATCTATTCAATATATGTATAGTGTAATTGATTTACTTTGTGACGGGGTCCTGAATTACCCCTATGAACTGTGCTTTTGAAAGGAGAGAGAGCGTTATTTAACACCGACATGTTGTTTTGAAAGAGGAGAGAGAGACAGAGACAGAGACTAATTGTTGGACTGTCACTTTAAGGCACTGGAAGTAACTTTTGGATTTCTGCTGAGTTGGAGAGAGAGATTGCACCGAGCAGCTCATAAGTTGCTATGGTGACTGAGGGCGTTATTTGATGGACAATCAATGTTATGATTTTCCAGCAGCATGTTGATACTTCTCAAGGACATTTGCCTGCTTGCCTTTCTTACACAGGGAGAGGAAGGAGGAGTTATTTGAATGACAGCTGGTATCCAGTACAGTGAGATAAATAGGAGGTCAAATGATATGGACCTCAGACCACGTTTTGGACACTGAATCAGCTTTGTTGTGCCCGCAGAATAAGTGGGTTTTTGGAGGATCGATCAGGCAGATCGATCAGTAGCTGTTGCAGTGAAAAGAAAAGGCAGTGACCAGTGGGGAGTTGTCCATGTGTCCACCCTTGCCTGGGTGATAGCTCCACCAGAGAAAACCGGTCCCCTTTGTTGAAGTCACAGTCGGTGACTTTTAAAGGATTTCGGAGAACAACGAGAAGATCAACAGCGTCAGCTCGACTGAAAACTCAAATCTCTCCCTCTCTCTCTCTCCATCACTACTCAACTCAATACCACGAACTGAACTGAACTTTACTCATCATCGTAAGACTGTGTCTTTTTACCCCTGGATTTAAAGAAGCTTGGTTTTTCACATATATTTCCACACTTACCGATTTACTTACTTATATATAATCAGTGCTAACCTGTTTGATTTATCTACATTTATATCACTGTATTGCGTAGCTACTAATAATTATTACTAGTTAATAGCAATACTGGACTCCAAAGTGTTTTCTATTTCTGCTGGTTCTTTATTTCCGTCATGGGGTACGTGACAACTTATTTATTATTTTTTTTAATTTTATTTATTATTTTTTTTTCTCTCTGCTAGATTATGTATTGCATTGAATGCTGCTGCTAAGTGAACAAATTTCACATCACATGCCGGTGATAATAAACCTGATTCTGATTCTGAAGTTGACAGGAAGGCAACAGAAACTCAAATAACCAAGCATTACAACAGTGGTGTGCAGAACAGCATTTCTGAACACAAATGTCGAAACTCGAAGTGGATGGGCTGCAGCAGCAGGAGCCCATGAACATACACTCGGTGGCCATTTATTGGTTGCAGGAGATGCAATTAGTGTAATAAAGAATCAAGCGTGTGGTAACTTCTATTTTGAAAAAGACACACTCGACAACTTCATGCCAAAGAAACAACTTTATCTCGAACTTCAAAACGTTACGTATATACAGAGGGTTTCACAACCTGTACGGCATGGCGGGAACACTATGTACACGAGGCCCACCGGAAGAACAACAAACGGAGGTAGACCCCCCCCATGATATCCTAATTAGTATTAACTTACTTTTAATTACGCTCATATTACAACACTTCTCCCCCTTTAAAATCCAACATCCCCAAATGTAAAAAACTAGGAAATAAAAAAGTGGTGTTATTAACCTGTGTACCCGTCAACTTATAATAGTACCTTAGCAACAGTTTACCAATACAAAACATCTGGAAAATGTGACAGATTCAACATTCAATCTAACAACACAAAATAAACTGTCCCATCAAAGATTCAGTCTGTCAGGAGGTTTACGAGTATGCTCTGATCTGCGCACTACCCCCGATGACCCAGCAGGCACTGCTGGTGAGGGCGTTTTGGGTGGATCTGGTGTTGGGGAATCAGAGGGGGCTGTGTGTCTGCGTGAGAATGTCCATCCTCTTCAGAGGACTCCGACCCCTCTACCAGCATCTCGCCCTCTGGCAAAGTCACTGGTGGACGTGCTTCCACAGTAGTTTGACTCACAAATGGAAACTCCATGGAACTGTCTGCCTCTGAGCCGGTATCGTGACGCAGGCGCACATGGTCCTGATGTCTGCGGAAAACACGCCCATCAGTCAGCTTAACAACGTAGGAGATGGGACCACTCTGCTTAAGAATAACCCCAGGCAGCCATTGCTGATTGTTTCTCACATAGACATTGTCATCTGGTTTTAACTGCCTCTCCCGCGCATGTTGATCACGTCTCTCCTTCTGCTTTTGCTGCTTTCTCTCCACTTTCGTCTTCATGTCCAGGCGCAGCAGGTCCAATCTTGACTTGGGCCTACGCCCCATCAGTATCTCTGCTGGAGTGTGGGCAGTTGTAGTCTGTGGCATGAGGCGATATTTAAACAGGAAACGTGAAAGCCGAATGCTAAGGGAGTCCCCTGTCATCCGCTTCAGGCCTGCCTTCACTGTCTGAACAGCCTGCTCAGCCAAAGCATTTGAGGCTGGGTGGAAAGGGGCTGTCCGAATGTGATGAATGCCATTCTGCTGCATGAACTCACTGAACAGTTAACTAGTGAACGTTGGGCCATTATCAGTGACCAGAGCATCAGGTAGCCTGTGGACTGCAAACACTTGCCTGAGTTTGTCTATGGTTGAGGGAGCTGTGATGTTGCTCATGATGTGAGCTTCGATCCATTTAGAATGTGCATCTACCATGACAAGAAACATCTGCCCCATAACAGGGCCAGCAAAGTCCAAATGTAGCCTAGACCAGGGGTGGTCTGGCCACTCCCATGGGTGCAAAGGAGCTGGTGGTGGCATATTCTGATTAGTCTGACATTGCGTGCATGATTTTACCTTGTTCTCCAGATCCTGATCCATTCTTGGCCACCAAACATAGGATCTCACAAGGCTTTTCATTCGAGACGCTCCTGGGTGAGTCTCATGAATTTTCTCCACAATCTGTGAACAGCCAGGGGGAGGCATGATGACCCTCACCCCCCAGAAAATGCAGCCATCCTGCAGACTGCGTTCTGTCTTGCATTTGGCATAAGGCCTCAGTTCCTCTCTTTCCACAACTCTGGGCCAAACTTGTAAAAGAAAAGTCTTAACTTGGGACAGGACTGGGTGCCTCTATGTCCACTGCTTGATCTGGGTTGCCTTCACCGGTGTCTCTGACAACCTCTCCAATGAAAACACAGTCTCTGGAGGCACATGTATAGTAACAGGTGTCTCAGGTAAAGATAGTCGACTCAGTGCATCAGCATTTGCATTATTCCCACCCGCTCTGTACACTATACTGTACTGGTAGGCTGATAATGTAAGAGCCCAACGCTGTATCCTGGCTGAGGTTAGCAGTGGGATGTCTCTGCTCTCACTGAACAGGCTCATCAGTGGTTTGTGGTCCGTATAAATTGTAAACGCGCGTCCATAAAGGTACTGATGAAAGCGTTTGACTGCAAAAACAATGGCCAGACCTCCTTTGTCTAGCTGTTAATATCCCTTCTCCGCAGCTGTCAGGGTACGTGAAGCAAAACCAATGGGCTTCTCTGAACATGCAAGAGAACTGCCCCGACTCCATAGGGTGAGGCATCGCATGCCAGGGTGATCTCCTTGTCTGGGTCATAGTGAACAAGCAGCTTTGCTGAGTGGAGAAGTTCTTTCACTTCCTTGAAGGTTTTCTCCTGCTCTTCACCCCACTGCCACTTAGTGTCATTGTGAAGCAGCTTATACAGTGGGGTCAAAACCCCTGAGAGGTCAGGAAGAAACTTGCCGTAATAATTCACTATGCCCAAAAGTGATCTGAGTTCTATGACAGTTTTAGGGCTTGGGGCTTCCTTAATAGCTCTCACTTTGTCCTCCACAGGGCAAAGCCCCTCAGCCGTGATCTTGTGTCCCAGGTAAGTCACACTCGTTGCCAGGAACACACATTTTCCACGTTTCAACTGCAGCCCTGTGTCTGAGAGCCTCTTCAGCACCCGTTCTAAGTTAGCCAAATGCTCCACCTCCGTAGCCCCCATGATCAAAATATCATCAAGGTACACTGCTACGTGCGGAATCCCCTGCAGCAAAGTGTCCGTTGTCCTTTGGAAAATGGCAGGGCTGGATGCCACTCCAAACACCAGGCGATTGTACTTGAATAATCTCGTGCGAATTAATTGTGATGTACTCCTTTGAATCCTCATCGAGCAGCAGCTGTTGGTAGGCGTGGCTCATGTCCAGCTTTGTGAACAGCTTACCCCCTGACAGGGTCGCAAGCAGGTCATCCACCCGTGGCAATGGGTATTCCTCCAGCCTAGAGATCTGATTCACTGTAAGCTTACAATCCCCACATATCCTCACCGTTTTGTCTGCCTTCAAAACTGGAACAATGGGAGCCGCCCACCTTGAAAACTGGACAGCCTCAATAATGACCAGCCTCTGTAAACGTTCCAGCTCTTCCTCGACTTTGCCTTTCATGGCATAGGGCACCGACCTGGGCTTAAAAAATCGTGGTGTAGCCTCAGGTTCGACATGGAGTTTCACTGTCACGCCCTTCAGTGTGCCCAGCTCATCCCTGAAAACGTCACTGTACCGCTGCAGAATGTCCTCCGTCATGTGTGCTTACCTAATTTCATGCCAGTTTAGCCCGATTTTGCGGAGCCAATTGCGACCCAAAAGACTGGGTCCCCTGCCCTTAGCTATCACTAGCCTGGCTTCAGCCTTCTGACCCCCAGCTGAAATGTCCACATATAACACCACTAAATGAGGTACGGGCTGCCCCGTATAGGTCCTAAGTTTGAGCTTTGACCGTCTAATGGGAGGCAGGTTGGACCTCCATGTCCTCCTGTAGGTCTCCTCACTAATGACCAATGCAGTAGCCCCTGAATCAATCTCAAACTTAATGTCCTTTCCCCTGATGGTGACTGTGGCATAATATGGTTCAGGTGGTTCCTCATCTGTTTCCACTGCAAACATGTTGTAGGCACACGCTACCTCTTCATCTGCATCTTCTAGATGGTGTGTGGCTGCCTGAGCCTGTTGAGCTTTCCCCTGCCCAGGCTTAATCTTACCCTTTGAACCTCTGCGCTTTTTAGCTAAATGTCCCTTTTTGCTACAAGCATGGCAGACAGAGTCTTTGAATTTGCAATCATTTGCATAGTGCGTCCCTCCACATCGGAAACATTCCACGCACTTTGCCCGTTTACCAGTCTCCCTCCTGACTTGGTGCACTGCCGCCGACTGCAACCCGATAACATTATTAGCAGCCATCTCCATGCCTTGGGCAATCTCTGAGGCTTTCTTGAAAGTCAACGGTGGGGTTTCCCCTTACAGGCGTCGTTGTATGCTGTCATTATTAATGCCGCACACCAATCGATCACGGAGCATGTCTTCCAACACCGCTCCGCAATCACAATGCTCCGACAGCTGCCGAAGCTCAGCCACAAAATTAGCCACAGACTGACCTGGCTTCCTGAAACGGCTGTGAAACTTGCACCGTTGGACTATCACAGAAGGTCTTGGATTGAAATGGTTCCCCACGATTTTCACTAGTTCGTCAAATGGAACTTCCCCTGATTTCCGCGGTGTGGCTAAATTCCTTATTAGCTTGTAAGTCTTTGCCCCCCACACACTCAGGAGAATAGAGCGCTTCTTAGCCTCCTCAGTAATTCCATTAGCACAGAAAAAAGTGCCCCAACCTTTCCTCATACTCCAGCCAGTCCTCGGCTTCTTCCAGGAATTCACAGATAGTTCCAAATGTAGCCATACTGAACACGAAAACTCCCGTTCGAAAAACGTGCCGATACGTTCACAGAACCAGTTCACCTCGCCGCCAAAAATATGTGGTAACTTCTACTTTGAAAAAGGCACACTCGACAACTTCATGCCAAAGAAACAACTTTATCTCAAACTTCAAAACGTTACGTATATACAGAGGGTTTCAAAACCCGTACGGCATGGCGGGAACATTATGTACACGAGGCCCACCGGAAGAACAACAAACGGAAGTAGACCCCTCCCCATGATATCCTAAGTAGTATTAACTTACTTTTAATTATGCTCATATTACAACAAAGGGAGAAGCAGGAATGGGATACTGAAGGAACTAAAAGTTGAATTAAAAATGGTATTAGAAGAGTTGATGAATTTGAGCGAAAACCCCAAGGACATGATTATCTACATCACAAATTCTTCATGGAGATGGTTTTGGAAATATGATTGGATCATTACCTTCCAAGATTCTGTAGATTTCAGGATTATTCCTATTGAATGAATGATAGCAAATGTGTCTGCACTATCTGAGGAAGGAAGGAGAGAGAAAAAGGGAAGCTATTGACCTGATATCTCAATGTTAATGGTAGGGAGAATGTTGGATTTTATAAAGAAGGCTGTAATAGAACCTTAAAAAGAATAACAAGTTGAGCAGAATCATGATCAATTTCTGAGGATAAAAATGATATAAGTTGGAGTTCTTTGAGACTGTGAACATGATATATTCAGCTCTCCGTTTGACAAATTATTTAACATGGAAATGGTTGGTAATGAACTGCTATGCATTGAGAATTGGTTATTGTATAGAAAACAATAAATAGAAGTAAATGGATCCGAGTTCACGGGCTATTACTAGCCTTGTTACGTGGGTCTCAGTTATTCAGTGATATTATAATAATAATAATAACAATAAATACTTTATTGAGCCTGAGTGGGAAATTCTTTCATTACAGCAGCAACATTTATCAGTGTGCAGTCTTAACTAATGAAAAAGAACTAAATAATAATATACACAATAATAATTCACCAATGTGCAATAATAATGTATGAAATAGTAAAACAGACTATGATGTGTGTTCTCCTGTCGCACAGAGATGAGCTGTTGTATATTTTATTGCATTTGGTAGAAAGATTTTCTGCAATGATCCTTGTGACAGTGGAGCTGAATGAGTCTGTTTGAAAGGTGCTCTGCTGCTTATTCAGTAGTTCATGGAGAGGATGTTCCTGATTGTCCATAATGGATAACAGTTTGTTTTCTGACCTCCGCTCCATCACTAATTCAAAAGAGTCCAGGTTGTAGCCAAGGATGGATCCAGCCTTTTTGATGAGTTAATTTATTCTTATTGCATCATCAGCACTGATGCTGCTCCCCCAACATAAAGCCGCAAAGAAGACTGCACTCCCTCCAACAGACTGTGAAAGATCTCCAACATCCTGCTGCACACATTGAAGGATCTCAGCTTCCTTCGAAAATAGAATCTCTTCATCCCCTTCTTGTAAGCAGCCTTGCTGTTGGTCTTCCAGTCAAGTCTGAATATATCATGTTGTCAAGGTGAACACCAAGGTATTTGTACTCCTCCACCGTTGCAACTTCTTCTCCCAGAATGTATACAGGATTCGTCACAGACCTCTTTCTCCTAAAATCAATCACCATCTCTCTGATTTTGGCCACATTCAGGAGCAGGTGATTCCTCCCTCACCATTCCAAAAACTTGTCCACCAGTCCTCTGTACTCCGACTCCTGCCCATCTCTGGTACACCCAACCGCCACAGAGTCATCAGAGAACTTTTGCTAGTGACAAGACTCAGAGTTGTACTGAAAGTCTGAGGTGTACAGTGAGAACAGAAACGGAGACAGGACAGTCCCTTGTGGCATTCCACTCACCATCATCTCAGACAGAGAACCACCCAGCTGTACAAACTGGGGTCTGTCTGTCAGGTAGTCAGTAATCCAAGAGATAGTGGACTTGTCCACGCCAATCCTTTGCAGCTTCTCGCTCAGAAGAAGTGGCTAGATTGTATTGAAGGCAATGGAGAAATCAAAAAAGTGATTCTCACGATGCCACCAGCATCATCCAGGTGGGAGTGAGCTCTCTGCAACAGGTGGATGATGGCATCGTCCACTCCCACATGAGGTTGGTAGGCGAACTGTAGAGGGTCCAATAAAGATCTCATCCGTGGTCCAAGGTATGTCAGGACCAGCCTCTACAGCACCGTCATCACCATGTCAGTTGTCATTAAGTTCAGATGGAGTCACCTTCTTGAGCACAGGAACCAAGCAGGAAGTCTTCCATAAGTATCTTTTCCTGACTCAGACTCAGATTGGAAACTTGCTGCAAAATACCAGACAGCTGCTCACACAGACCTTCAGTACCCTGGGGCTGATACCATCTGCTCCCGCAGCCTTGCCTTGATGTAGACTCTCCAGCTGTCTCTTACCCTGACCTGCAGTCACAGTCAGGCATCTCCATGGAGGCAAGGTGGGGGGATTTGGAACACAAGCACTCACCAGAGGGGAGGGAGTGAGGGGTGGAGGGAGAAGGCTTTAGGGGCAGGGAGGGTGTGGGGTCTGGACAAATGGGGAAGGGGACAGCAGGAGGTCCTATGCTGAACCTGTTGAAAAACAAGTTCAATTCATTGGCCCTATCCAGGCAGCCCTCGATCTTCCTTTCCTTAACCTTGAAACTAGTGATCTGTTTCATGCCCGACCACACATCACTTATGCTATTCTGCTAGAGATTGTACTCCAGCTTCCTCTTGTAGGAGTCTTTGCACTCAGTTGACTCTGTACTCACTTCAGTACTTGTCTATCTCCAGACCCGAAGACTCTCTTTTTCATATTCAAAAGTTCTTTCAGGTCCCTGGTGATCCAGGGCTTGTTGTTGGGGAAGTAGCGTACTGTCCTGGCTGGCAAGATAGTGTTCTCATATAACTTGATATAGTCAGTATCAATGACAATGATGAAACATATTTGCTGCTGATACCAAACTCAGTGAATTGTGAATATGACAGAGGGTTTAAAGGTTCTTCAATGGATTAGAGAAAAGCCTTTTAGGACTTAAGAGGAGGCAAACTTTCTTTATTCAGAGAGGTGAACTCCTGCAGTTTTCAATCCCAGAATTTGTGTGATCATTCAGAACAAAGGTCTGTAAATGTTGATATGAATGGAATCAAGGTTTATGGTAATAGTGCTAGAAAGTAGAACTGAGATAGATCAACCACAATTTTGTTGAATGATAGAGCTGGCTTGAAAGGCCAGATGGCCTAGTTTTGTTTGTAATTTTTATGTTCTTATTTTCAGTTTTAGTGTAAGTAATGTGTGCTAGCTACCCTAGCCCCCTTAAACTTCACAAGTGCACCTGACCTACAGGCAGATTTGTATTCTGCACCTTCACCTAATCTCTTTTCCATAGAAATTAGGTGATGAGGCCACTCTCAGTGTGGAGGAGCAACATTTCATATTCCATCCAGGTAGCCTCCAAGCTGATGGCATGAATATCGATTTCTCCTTCTGGTAATTACAGTGCCTATGATAAGTATTCACCCCCCCCCCCCAGAAGTTTTCATGTTTTATTGTTTTACAACATTGAATCACAGTGGATTTAATTTGACTCTTTCATATCAAAATGAAAACAGATTACTACAAAGATATCTAAGTTAATTACAAACACAAAATGATTGATTGAGTAGGTCTCCATCAACTTTACACATCCGAACATTTCAATTTTTCCCCATTCTTCTTTACAAAACTGCTCAAGCTCCGTCAGATTGCATGGGGATCATACGAGAACAGCTCTTTTCAAGTCTAGCTACAAGCTCTCAATTGGATTAAAGTTAACAACATTAACTTTGTTGTTTTTAAGCCGTTCCTGTGTAGCTTTGACTTTATGCTTGGGGTCATTGTCTTGCTAGAAAGCAAGTCTTCTCCCAAGTCAAAATTCTTTTCTGGACTGCATCAGGTTTTCCTCCAGGATTTCCCTGCACTTTGCTGCATTCATTTTACCCTCTACCTTCACATGCTACAGTGAAACATCCCCACAGTGTGATGTAGCCACCACCATGCTTTACGGCAGGGATGGTGTGTTTTTGATGATGTGTGGTATTAGACTTACGCCAAATATAGTGTTTAGTCTGATTGACAAATAGCTCAAGTTTGGTTTCATCAGACCATAGAACCTTCTTCCAGCTGACTTCAGAACCTCCCTCAGGCCTTCTAGCAAACTCTAGCTGAGATTTCATGTGAGCTTTTTTCAACAATGGCTTTCTCTTTGCCACTCTCCCATAAAGCTGTGACTTGTGCAGCACCCGGGCAACAGCTATTGTATGTGCAGTCTCCCCCATCTCAGCCACTGAAGCTTGGAACTCCTCCAGATTTGTCATAGATCTGTTGGTGACCTCCCTCGCTAGTCCCCTTCTCTCATGGTCACTCAGTTTTTGAGGACGGCCAGCTCTAGGCAGATTTACAGCTGTGCCATATTCTTTCCATTTCATGATGATTGACTTAATTGTAATCCAAGGGATATTCAGTGATTTGGAAATTTTCTTGTATCCATCACCTGACTTGTACTTTCCAATAACCTTTTTGTAGAGTTGCTTGGAGTGTTCTTTTGTCTTCATTGTGCAGTTTTTGCCAAGATACTGACTCATCAGAAGTTGGACCTTCCAGGTAAAGGTGTATTTTTACAAAAATCAATTGAAACATCTTGACTGTACATGGGTCTCCAAAAACAGATATCTATTTAACTAATTATGTGACATCTAAAACCAATTCGATACACCAGTGGTGATTTGGTGTGTTATACTAAAGGGGATTGAATAATTATGCAATCAATTATCTTGAGATTTATATTTGAAATTTAGATCACTTTGTGGAGATCTGTTTCCACTTTGACATGAAAGAGTCTTTTTCTGTTGATCAGTCTCAAAAAAACCAAATTAAATCCACTGTGATTCAATGTTGTAAAACAATAAAAACATGAAAGCTTCCAAGGGGGTGTGAATACTTTTTAATAGCACTGTACTTTCCATTCCCCCTTTTTCTATTCACCACTCTGACCTTTTACATCTTTCCCTCACCTACCTATCTCCATATTCCTTGTGCTCTCCTTCGTTCCATTTCCCATGGTCCTCTCTCCTCTCCTATCAGATTCCTTCTTCTCTAGCCCTTTAACTTTCCCACCCACCTCACTTTACCTATCACTTCTAACTAGTTGGCTTGTATAGTATTAATATATAGTACTGAGACACACTTAGTCCAAACTCATCACTGCCCTTGATTCATCTTTCTCAAACCTGCTCTTACCTCATTCAAACTAAAGTCTGCTAGCGTTGATAGGCATGGGTCTCCAATTGCATTGACTGATGTCCCTTAGTTTCTCTGTCTCAGGGGGATATCTGTACACTGATTCCCTGACTTTGAATGCTGATTTAGTGCTACATTTGGTGAAATATTCAAGTTTATGAATAATATCAGTCTATTGTCCACCTGGTCAATCTTAATTAAAGAATCATTGTTATGTGAAAAGAATATAGTTTCAAGAGAAGGATGATTAATGATATTGCCACCCTATTGTTTACAATATATATTAATGACTTAGACGAGGGAATTAAATGCAACATCTCCAAGTTTGCGGATGACACGAAGCTGGGCGGCAGTGTTAGCTGTGAGGAGGATGCTAAGAGGATGCAGGGTGACTTGGATAGGTTAGGTGAGTGGGCAAATTCATGGCAGATGCAATTTAATGTGGATAAATGTGAGGTTATCCACTTTGGTGGCAAGAACAGGAAAACAGATTATTATCTGTTATCATCTAAGTGCGCATGTGCCGGTCGTGCATACAGCCTGGTACAACCGTTCCGATCAATATCCTTACTTTCTTCTTCTTACTTTTTAACTTACGTTATTTTTTGTATTTTTTTTTCACAGTAACACATCGAAGCTGCACCCTATCTAACATGCTGGTAAAGAGAGTTTTATTTGGGTTTTTAGCGCTGGAAATAGTTACATCCTGACACGCAGGACAGAAGCATGGTTGCATTGTGTATTCCAGGGACCAGCTGGTTTAGCGAGCAGAGCAGTGGACACCCCTGCTGAAATCTGGAGGTAAACACACAGAGGATGCAGAGGGGGTTCACAAAGTCGAGGAAAGAGGACCGGGTCGAGACAACAGAGACTTATGGAGAAGAGGAGTTTGGTGGGTAATAAAATGGACGAGTTCACAGCGCTAGCCAGGCATCAGAGAACATTTCGGGAGTGCAGTGTAATGTGTTTCACTGGAACAGGGCTGCACGAGGACATATCCGATCAAAACTTCTCCATGGATGGCTTCCAGCCCGTTCCGGCTCACCAGAAGTGCACTGAGAGCGGTAAGCATAAAGGAGATGGGTGCTTACTGTTCTGGCTAACAACAGGTGATGCAATCCAGGTCATATTACGATTGAGGAACGTGTTTGTAGACTGGATATTGAACTTCTTACTGTTGGACTTCGGCCACATTCCACCAAGATACAACATTGGGCGGCACGGGAGGTCATTCCTGCCTGTGGCCATCGAACTTGCAGCTCCTCCCATGGAGGATCAGACACCCTGAGCCAATAGACTGGTCCTGGACTTATTTTCCATCTGGCATAGTTTGCTTTTTGTTGTTTGATTGTTTGTGGTTATTGTATTGCTATATTTACGCTCTATTCTTGGTTGGTGTGGCTGTAACGAAACCCAATTTCCCTTGGGATCAATAAAGTATATCTATCTATCTATCTGAATGGTGGCCGATTAGGAAAAGGGGAGGTGCAATCAGACCTGGGTGTCATTGTACACCAGTCATTGAAAGTGGGCATGCAGGTACAGCAGGTGGTGAAAAAAGTGAATAGTAAGAGGATTCGAGTACAGGAGCAGGGAGGTACTACTGCAGTTGTACAAGGCCTTGGTGAGACCACACCTGGAGTATTGTGTGCAGTTTTGGTCCCATAATCTGAGGAAAGACATTCTTGCCATAGAGGGAGTACAAAGAAGGTTCACCAGATTGATTCCTGGGAGGGCAGGACTTTCATATGATGAAAGACTGGATCGATTAGGCTGATACTGTCTGGAATTTAGAAGATTGAGTAGGGATCTGATTGAAATGTATAAAATCCTAAAGGATTGGACAGGCTAGATGCAGGAAGATTGTTCCCGATGTTGGGGAAGTCCAGAATGAGGGGTCACAGTTTGAGGATAAAGGGGACGCCTTTTAGGATCGAGATGAGGAAAAACTTCTTCACACAGAGAGTGGTGAATCTATGGAATTCCCTGCCACAGGAAACAGTTGAGGCCAGTTCATTGGCTATATTTAAGAGGGAGTTAGATATGGCCCTTGTGGCTAAAGGGATCAGGGGGTATGGAGAGAAGGCAGGTACAGGGTTCTGAGTTGGATGATCAGCCATGATCATAATGAATGGCAGTGCAGGCTCGAAGGGCCAAATGGCCTACCCCTGCACCTATTTTCTATGTTTCTATATTACTGAGATTTACTTTGTTAATCAACATATGATATTTTCAAGTTCAGTGACATACTATTACTTAATGTAAGTAAAAAAAAGATTGTAGAAATTCTTTATGATATCATACCAAATAAATTGCTTTTTAATCACCATGTGGTCCAATT
Organism: Mobula birostris; assembly: GCF_030028105.1. Lineage (NCBI taxonomy): Eukaryota > Metazoa > Chordata > Chondrichthyes > Myliobatiformes > Myliobatidae > Mobula > Mobula birostris. Next base: position 106,007,921 of record NC_092374.1, read on the forward strand.
TATTGATCAGAATTCCATAATTACTGCTTAGTTGCTTGTTCATGGACCCGACACAACTGAGTAACTTGCTTGCTCAAGCTAGAAGGTAGTAGATTGGTCTCACTCTTTAACCACTTTCTCCAGTGCAGCAGTGAGAGAGTATTGCACTATCAAATGTGTCTTCTTTTCAATAAGCAATTAACCTAAGAACCAACCTCTCCCTGAGGTGGATGTAAAGATGTTTGGTACTATTTTGAGAGAAGTGCTAGAGAATTATCTCCAGTGTCCAAGCCAAAACAAACTCCTCAATCAAAATTGATTCATTTTGACACAAAATTTATGTGAAAGTTTGTATGCATAAATTCATTGCAATAGCAATAAAGGGAACTATCTACCCACCGTCAAGGGCATATTACAGAAAGGTGCCGGAAAAAGTCCAACAATCTCATCCACCTTGTTTATGGACTGTTTGTTCCACTCCCATCAGGAAAAAAGATATGCAATATCTATGCCAGGATCACCAGACTCAAAAACAATTACTTTCTCCAATCCACTAACCCATCCCATCACACTACCACTACTTTATCAATTCCTGTCAGAAACTCCTGTACCAGTCAGTACAAATACTCCTGTACCTAGCGTCACTTTATGTATGTACAATCAGTCCATGTATATAACCTAATCTTATGAATTTATATTTACTGTGACTTTTATTGTGTTCTCTATGCTTATTGTGTTATTTTTTAATGCTGCATTCAATCCAGACCAACAATCATTTTGTTCTGTTTTGAACTTGTGTACTGACTTATAACTACAAGTGATTGGATTTTAAAATCATTGAAAAACAACCCAGAGGTAAAATAAAGGGCCACAGTTTACATTACACTGGCAGAAAGCATGATGCTTAAAGCTGGACTGCAGCTTTCAAAAAGGAAATGAATGAATATTTAATAGTTAAGGAAAATCCTGCAGTGTTCCTGGCAATTGCATACAATTGCACCACTTACTGCTCAGGAGTGGTGGTGGGGGTGGGTGGGGGGACATTAAACTAGGGTCGCAGGGGAATCTGAGCGGCAGAACAGATAGTGGAGTTGTTGTGAAGAAAGATGTTCTTAAGCCTACATTCCAAAATAAGGATTCAAAAGGTTCAGCATGTGGGGCTAATGTTCTGAACGGTGTATATTTCAGTGCAAGGAATATTGTAGGAAAGACAGTTGAGTTTAGGGCATGGATCAGCACATGGAATTATGACATTGTAGCCATTAGTGAGACTTGGTTACAGAAGGGGAAGGACAGGCTGCATGGTATTCTGGGGTTCTGTTCTTTGAGATGTGATAATGCGGGAGGGATTAAAGGGGGAGAGTGGCATGATTAGTTAGGCAAGTGTCACAGCAGTGTTCAGTCAGGGCAGATTGGAGAGCCTTGTCTAGTGAGGCTTTAGGGGTGGGACTGAGGAATAAGAAAGAGGTGACCACGTTAGTGGGATTATATTATAGACCACCCAACATCCATGGGATTTAGAAGAGCAAATTTGTTGAGAGATTGCAGACTTTTGCAAGAAACATAAGGTTGTGATGGTAGATGCTTTTAACATTCCGCTTATTGACTGGGACTCCCATACTGTAACAGGACTAGATGGGACAGAGTTTGTCAAATGTGTTCAGGAAATTTTCCTTAGTCAGTACATAGAAGTCTCAACTGGAGATAGAGCTCCTATTAGGGAGTGAGACAGGGTCGACGACAGAAGTTTGTGTAGTAGAGTGGTCATAATGACATTAGTTTCAAGGTAATTTTGGAAAAGAAGCCTCGGTTGTGATTCAAAGTTGGAGAAAGGTCAATTTTGATACTATTGGAGGTTTCCACAAATAAAATGAAGTGAGGCGTTTTATGTTTAATGAAACCCATAACACATTTTATTGAACTCCAAAACCTACACAATAAAAGCGCATTAAAAACCTTTTACATAATAATGTCATCACATCAGGCCAGCCTCTTAAGGCGAAACTCCAACTTAATGTCTGTGGTTGTGAATTATATACATTTCTCTCAATTATGTTGCACCACACAGACCTCAACAGAATTCACTAAAACTGGCATTGTGAGCCTATCTGGAGCTCAGACTAGCTGCCTGGCTCCGATCCTGAGTTCTGTAGGTGGAGGAGCAGGTGCCTCTGGCTCCTCCCGAGGTGTGTTGACATGTTGTGGTGCCAGGGGCATGGCAGCAGAAAACTCCAAATCCTGGTGGGCTGGTTTAAGGCAATCTAACAAAATACGTTATCTATGATAAAGTTCCTTTCTTCCCATTCCAAAACAGGGTACAGGCCATTGTAAGGAGGCCAAAGCGGATGTTGGTGTTCCTCATGGCTGATGAAAACAAACACGGCAGAATGTAGGTCAACAGGAATCCAAGAGTGCTGTATGTCATGATGGGAGGTAGGAGTAGGTGAAAAGGAATTGAATTTACTGAGGAGGATGGAATGTTGTGGAGAGGCCAACCAGATAGTTGTGGCATCAAGAATGAAGTCACCGGGCACTCGCGACAGCTGCCCGTATACCAACTTGGATGACTGCAGGTCCTCCTTTGAAACAGGACTCAATGGGAGATGATCATGCCAACACTCTTCGATCAGGGAAGCGCTCAGAGCAGCCTTAAAGAAGTGGTGAAACGGCTCGCATAGGATATTGGACTGCAGATACCTATGGTGTGATGTATCCTAATGCGGGGGTTACGGGCCGTCACAGTCCAGAGGTCTGAAGTGAGTTGGGGACACAGTCAGAGGAAATATCAGATGGGATGCCAGACCAAGCAACTCAGGTGCTAATTAATGCCTCAGCCACGTCTGTGGCCACTGTCAATGTGAGAGGGGCAACCTCTGGCCACCTGGTAGTACAGTCCACCATGGTAAGAAGGTGTCTGAAACTGGAGGTGGGGGGGCCCGGGGGGCGGAGAGTAGAAGAGGACCAACAAGGTCCACATTGACATGATAAAATCGGCACTCGGCGACCTCAAAAGATCCCATTAGCACTTGAACATGATGGCTAATCTTTGCCTGCTGGTGCTCCCCATAGGCTGCAGTCCAATCACGCACGTCCTTTCTGAGGCTTTGACAAATAAACTTTAGTGCAACCGGTTTCTGTGAGGCCTTCTGACCCAGATGGCCAGGTATGGAGTCGAAAGCAGTTCATCTTCAGTTTGCAGGCACAATGGGGTGAGGGTGACAGGTTGAGACATCGCACAGGACAGAAACACCCACCTCCTCGAACTTAATCTCAGCTAACTGTAGGCATAAATTCAGTAAGCCTGGGCCTCTGGGTCAGTAACTTAGTCAGCTGCCATACCGACATAATCAACTCCTATGTGCATGGCCACAATGGCTGGCCACGAGATGCAGTCAGCCACAGCATTAATTTCCCCCTTGATATGTTGTACATCCATTGTAAACTCCATTATTTAGGCCAGGTGGCATTGCTGTCGTGTAGACCAAGGGTCTGATAGTTTGGCCATTGTGTGCAAGAGGGGTTTGTGGTCAACGAACATTGTGAAATGGCGACCATCTAGAAGAAAACAAAAATGACAGGCAGCCAGATAAACACCTAGAAGCTCACGGTTAAACGTGCTGTACTTCCTCTCGGGGGACAGAGCCGCCGACTGAAGAAGGTGAGTGGCTGCCAAGCGCCTTTGACCAACTGTTCATGCGCAGCAGCCACAGTATAGTCTGAGGCGTCAGCTGTGATGGCTATGGCTGCCTGTGGAGTGGGTGCACCCGAAGGGTCGCATTACAAAGAACTCATTTGGTATCATTCTATGCCCTGGTAATGTCCACTGACCAGTCAAGCACTTGATTTGGGGTATTGCCTTTAAACGCACTTTATAGGGGAGCATAGGTTCAGCAGCTCGTGGAATGAAGAGCTGATAGAAATTCACCATGCCTAAAAACGCTTGTAGTTTTTATGTAGTGCAGGGCAGTAGGAATTCCACAATAGCGGCTACTTTTGATGGGAGGGGGTTCGCACCTTCCACGGAGATGCAATGGTAGACAAGACAGTCAATGGTAGACAACCAAAGCTGGCAATTAACAGGGTTAACAGTCAACCAGGGTTGACTTAAGCACTTAAAAACATGTGGAGATGAGGTACGTGTTCAGATGTGGATGCACTGGTAACAAGTATGTTATCCAGGTAAACAAAAAGAAAATCTTTTAATACAGAATCCATCATCAAGTCTGTGCTACATTTATTACCTGAAATGGCATGCACAAAAACTCAAAAAGACCAAATGGGGTTATGATAGCTGTTTTGGGAATGTCCTCTGAGCATGCAGGCACTTGATGTTAGCCCCTAACTAGATCAACTTTGGAAAAAATTAACTTTCCAGCTAAATGTGCCAAAAAGTCTTGCATGTGCGGGATGGGGTAACGGTCGGGCATCTGTAATCACCGCATGAGTGGCAATCACAATCGGACTTAGGAACCATATGGGGGGGGGGGGTAAAACTCAGGCTATTCGACCAGCGTACAACTCTGAGCCTTTCCGAGCAACACACACCAAATGCTGAAGAAACTCAGTAGTCCAGTCAACATCTATGGATAAGAGAACAGTCGACATTTTGGGCCGAGTCCCTTCATCAGGGCTGTCTTTCCATGTTGGCAAACTCAGCCTTTGTGGTTCCAGCTTTTCTGGATCCAGTCTACGCACGCGGGCATAGACTGGCAGGCCGTTTGTGGGAATGTGGTGCTCGACACCCTGTTTGGTGATTGCTGTGGACTTGTCGAGGTCTGGCAATTCACCCAGCGCTCGGCTAAACTCACATATGGTGATGTATGTGCTTCACAGAGTCGTTGTGGAGAACTTACTGGGGGAGCAGGGTAACAACCCAAAGTCCTCGACATCCACCAGCTGGCAGTTCTTAAAACCAACTAACAGTCCCTAGGTACAAAGTTAACCTGCACCGACCAGAGTTCAAGCCACTTTAGCCAGGACGAAGTCCCATGTGTAATGTCACCTACTGGAGCAGAGCATCACCCGTTGTATTCTGTAAATCTGGATCATGTTGCCACTGGCAGCCTCCAGTGAGGTTTCATTGTTCTTTCTCTTCTCATCAATAGGTGATGCCAGCAGCAACACTCACTTGAGCACCCGTGTCACACAGGAAATGCCGTCTTGAAAGGTTGAATGTGATGTACCCTGACAGCTGAAACCTATGGTGTTCACAGACTTCTGATGTTCCGATGTGCTGGCATTGTCAAAGCTGCAAGGCAGTCAGCACTTCCTAGCATTCCTAGAAAAGCGAGTGTGGTAAAAACAGACCTTGTGTCGTCTGTTTCGCAGACGTGGGCATCCTTATGTTGGGGGCTTGCTGACCGGGCTTATTGAGGTAGAGTAAGGAGGAGGAATGATGAACCGCTTGCCCAGCTGAGTGTAGACTATCAGCCATTTGAGCAAGTCCATCACGGGTGCATTAGCGAGGGCTATGCAAACTGGATCAGGCATGAAGACTTCTTTAAAAATAAAACTCATATGCGGTGATTTCCCAGGAGAGACAGCATGTGGTCCATTACCATCTCTGAGACCAAGTAAGGAGAGCAACTGTTTGAAACACCCAGACTCCATGGTCCAAGAGTCTGTAAAAGGTGAGTTTTGAGCAATTGATGTTCATTGGGGTTCAGGCAGGTATTCAAGCAGACTCACCACTCTCACTGCCGTGGAATTGCTGATTGATAAAGTAATGCTGAATGATTAATAAGGTATGACTAAAGTATGACTATGACTATGATGCTACCACATGGAAATATTTGGTGTTATCAGAGATTTCTCGCAGGGCGAACTGGGCCACCACTTATATAAACCAAGCGACCGCATTTTGCTCCAAACACTCCAACAGTTTCAAAGTGACTGCGATGGCCAACATGTTCAATAACTCTGGAGTCAGCCTAGAGCATCGGGGTCACAAATATAGTTTTCCGCAAACAAAATGAAGTGAGGTGTTTTATGTTTAACGAAACTCGTAACACATTTTACTGATCTCCAAAACCTACACAATAAAAGCGCACTAAAAACCTCATGCACAATAACACCATCATGGCAGACCAGCCTCTTAAAGCGAAACCCCAACTCAGTGTTGTAAATTATGGACATTTCTCCCAATTACGTCACCCTACATGATCAGAAAGGACCGGTGTGGTATGGGACAGGTTGTTTTCTAGCAAAGGCATACCTGGTAAGTGGGAGGCCTTCAAACGTGAAATTTTGAGAGTATAGAGTTTATACATTCCTGTCAGAATAAAAGACAAAGACAGCAGGGATAGGGAACCTGTTGTTTTTGAGAGACATTGAGGCCCTGGTTAAGAAAAAGATGGAGATGCATAGTAGGTATAGGAGGGCAGGAACAAAAGGAGTACCAGAGGAGTATAATAAATGCAAGTGAACACTTAAGCAGGAAATCAGGAGGATTAAAAGAAGACATGAGGTTATCCTGCATGGGAAGCTGGTTAGGAAGGTTCAGTCACTTTGCATTCAAGATGAGGTAGTAAATTGGATTAGACATTGGTTTCATGGAAGAAGCCAGGGAGTGGTTATAGATTGGATTGGAGGCCAATGACTGGCAGTATGCCGCAGGGTTCGGTGCTGGGTCTGTTGTTCTTTGTCATCTATATCAATGATCTGACTGATAATGTGGTAAACTGGATCAGCAAATTTGCAGATGACACCAAGATTGTGGGTGAAATGCATAGCGAGGAAAATTATCAAAGCTTGCAGTGGGATACGGACCATCTGGAAAAATGGGCTCAGAAAGGGCAGATGGAATTTAATGCAAGGTGCTGAACTTCAGTAGGACCAACCAGGGTAGGTCTTACATGATGAATGGTAGGGTACTGACAACAGAGGGATCTGTGAATACAAATCCATAATTCTTTGAAAGTGCATCACAAGTAGGTAGGGTCATAAAGAAAGCTTTTAACACATTAGCCTTCATAAATCAATGTATTGAGTACAGGAGTTGGGTTGTTATGTTAAAATTGTATAAGACATTGGTGAGGCCTAATTTGGAGTACTGTGTCCAGTTTTCATCACTACATACATGAGAGATGTAAATGAGATTGAAAGAGTGCAGAGAAAATTTAAAAGGATGCTGTCAGGACTTAGGGTAAGTTTGAATAGTTTAGGATTTTATTCCTGAGAATGTGTAAGGTTGAGGGAAGATTTGATAGAACTTAAGGAGAATTATGAGGGGTACAGATAAGGTAAGTGCAAGCAGACTTTTTCCAGTGAGGTTGGATGAGACTACTTCTAGAGATCATGGGTTAAGGGTGAAAGGAGAAATGTTTAAGGGGAACATGAGGGGAAACTTCTTCACTCAGTGGATGGTGAGTGTGTGGAACAAGCTGCGAGTGCAAGTGGTAGGTGTGGGTTCAATTTCAACATTTAAGATAGATTCGGAAGGGTACTCACACGGATGGGAAGGATATGGTTTGGGTGCAGGTGAATGGGTCTCATGGTTTGGCAGTGACTAGATGGGCTGAAGGGTCTGTCGCTGTATTGTAATGTTCTTTGACTGTATGACTGTAAGGAAAGGTATCTAAATTTACATGGACATTGTCAGGATCTGAGGATGTAAGTTATAGAGATAGTTTGCAGAAGTTATGATTTTAGCATAAAGGAGCATAGATTGAAAATCCTGATGAGTGATGCAGCAGCAGCCACATCTCAGTCAATGTCAGTAACACTAAGGAGGTGATTATTGATTGTAGAAGCAGGAAACTGGAGGCCCATAAGCCCATCCTCATCGGGAGAGTAGAGGTGGTGAGGATCAGCAACTTTAAATTCCTCGGTGTTATCATTTCAGAAGATATGTCCTCGATCCAACATATGAAGGACGTGGGAGTCCTTGTGCAGAGCACCCTAAAGGTTAACTCGCAGGTTGAGTTGGTAGTGAGGAAGACAAATGCAATGTTTGCATTCATTCCAAGAGGTCTAGAGTACAACAGCAGGGATGTGATGCTCAGGCTTTATAAGGCACTGGTGAGGCCTCGCCTTCAGTATTGTGAACAGTTTTGGGCTCCTCGTCTAAGAAAAGATGTGCTGGCATTGGAAAGGGTTCAGAGGTGGTTCACAAGGATGATTCCAGGAATGAAAGGGTTATCATGCGAGAAATGTCTGATGGCTCTGGGTCTGTACTCACTGGAATTCAGAAGGATTGGGGGGGCTGGAAATCTCATTAAAACCTTTCAAATGTTAAAGACCTAGACAGAGTAGATGTTGAAAGGGCATTTGCTATGGTAGGGGAGTCTAGGACAAGAGGACACAACATCAGGATGGAGGGGCATCCATTTAAAACAGAGAGGTGGAGAAGTACTTTAACCAGAGGATGGTGAATTTATGGAATTTGTTACCACGGGCATCTGTGGAGGCCAGGTCAGTGGGTGTATTTAAGGCAGAGATTGATAGATTCTTGATTGGACACAGCATCAAAGGTTACAGGGAGAATGCCAGAGAATGGGGTTGGGGAGGGAAAAAGGAGATCAGCCATGATTGAATGGTGGAGCAGACTCAATGGGCCAAAATGCCTAATTCTGCTCCTGTGTCTTATGGTCATATGGTCTAAGCTTCTTAGCTCGTGATCATGTGGTCTCTGCTGCCCTACACATATTCACAGCCTTTTCTAGTGTCAAATATTTTTCATGCAGCACTTTCTCTAAGGCTATCATCTGAAATTCCACAAACTATTCTGTCTCTAACTTGTGAGTTTCTCAAAGTTCCATTTTCACAGGACATAATCAGTGTGTGAAGCTCAGCTAAGTGTTGGTTGAAGCTAAAACCTTGTTTCTGGACAAAGGAAAAAAAGACTTACATCTCTGAAATATGATATTTTTACTTGGGACAAAATACTCCTCAAATTTTGTCATTACAGTATCCAATGTAAAAGCAGTCTCATCAATTTGAAAGTTGTTATAGATGTCCAGAGCATCTTCTCCAATTACAAGCATAAAAATAGAAGCCTTCATTTTTCTATCAGCCTCTCCTGCTACACTTTATTGAACTGTTGTTTGGAGCATTTCCAGTGATCAGTTAGATTACTGCTAAATTGCCATAGGTGCGGGATGAATTAGCTTGTCCATGACAGGAACTCACAGCCTCTCACCTGAATTTATTGGTAAATTTGGTGATTGCTGAACTTCAGGAACAACGTGGCCTCTCACCTCACTGGCCAGCTTCCCTCCACCATAACTAGCATCTCTCGATTACACATGGTATTCATTTGCACTCTGTATTGAGACCTCACATTGACTTCTGACATCATGTTATGTTTGTTCTTAATAAAGACAAGTTTGGCATGGGTTTATGTTAGAACATTTTATTACTGAACTGCTGCTCAACACTGAACACATGCAAACCGCTCACCACCGTCACTTCTAGTTCTGGGTGAACCACTCACATTACCCACTGGGAACCAAGGTTCTTGATTACACTCACATAATAACACAGTAAGAACAACAGAGGTACTTGAGAAGTATAAGGAATGCTCTTTAAGAGAACACTTAAGATAGCAATCAGGGGGCTAAAAAAAAAAGGCACAAGGTTGCTCCAGCAGACAAGGTGAAGGAAAATCCTAAGGATTTCTATAGATATGTTAAGAGCAAAAGGATTGCAAGGGACAAAATTGGTCCTCTGGAAGATCAGAATGATCAGAATGGAAGACCAGAGGGATCTTGGGGTCCGAGTCCATAGGACGCTCAAAGCAGCTGTGCAGGTTAACTCTGTGGTTAAGAAGACGTACAGTGTATTGGCCTTCATCAATCGTGGAACTGAATTTAGGAGCTGAGAGGTAATGTTGCAGTTATATAGGACCCTGGTCAGACCCCACTTGGAGTACTGTGCTCAGTTCTGGTCACCTCACTACAGGAAGGAAGTGGAAGCCATAGAAAGGGTGCAGAGGAGATTTATAAGGATGTTGCCTGGATTGGGGAGCATGCCTTATGGGAATAGGTTGGAGGATGAGAGGTGACCTGATAGACGTGTATAAGATGATGAGAGGCATTGATCATGCGGATAGTCAGAGGCTATTTTCCAGGGCTGAAATGGTTGCCACAAGAGGACACAGGTTTAAGGTGCTGGAGTGTAGGTAAAGGGGAGATGTCAGAGTAAGTTTTTTTACTCAGGCAGTGGTGAGTGCATGAAATGGGCTGTCGGCAACGGTGGTGGAGGCGGATACGGTACGATCTTTTAAGAGACTTTTAGATAAGTAAGACCATAAGACCATAAGACAAAGGAGCAGAGGTAGGCCATTCAGCCCATTGAGTCTGCTCCGCCATTTTATCATGAGCTGATCCATTTTATCCTATTTAGTCCCACTGCCCCGCCTTCTCACCATATCCTTTGATGCCCTGGCTACTCAGATACCTATCAATCTCTGCCTTAATTACACCCAATGACTTGGACTCCACTGCTGCCCGTAGCAACAAATTCCATAGATTCAGCACCCTCTGATTAAAAAAATTTTTTTGCATTTCTGTTCTGAAAGGGCGCCCTTCAATCCTGAAGTCATGCCCTCTCGTACTGGACTCCCCCATCATGGGAAACAACTTTGCCACATCCACTCTGTCCATGCCTTTTAACATTCGAGATGTTTCTATGAGGTCTCCCCTCATTCTTCTAAACTCCAAGGAATACAGTCCAAGAGCGGACAAACATTCCTCATATGTTAACCTTCTCATACCCTGAATCATTCTAGTGAATCTTCTCTGTACCCTCTCCAACGTCAGCACATCCTTTCTTAAATAAGGAGACCAAAACTGCTCACAGTACTCCAAGTGAGGTCTCACCAGTGCCTTATAGAGCCTCAACTTCACATCCCTGCTCCTATACTCTATTCCTCTAGAAATGAATGCCAACATTGCATTCGCCTTCTTCACTACCGACTCAACCTGGAGGTTAACTTTAAGGGAATCCTGTACGAGGACTCCCAAGTCCTGTTGCATCTCAGAACTTTGAATTCTTTCCCCATTTAAATAATAGTCTGCTCGTTTATTTCTTCTGCCAAAGTGCATAACCATACACTTTCCAACATTGTACTTCATTTGCCACTTCTCTGCCCATTCTTCCAATCTATCCAACTCTCTCCAGACTCTCCATTTCCTCAGCACTACCGGCCCCTCCACCTATCTTCGTATCATCAGCAAACTTAGCCACAAAGCCATCTATTCCATAATCCAAATCGTTGATGTACAATGTAAAAAGAAGCGGCCCCAACACTGATCCCTGTGGAACACCACTGGTAACCGGCAGCCAACCAGAATAGGATCCCTTTATTCCCACTCTCTGTTTCCTGCCAATCAGCCAACGTTCTATCCACGTATGTAACTTTCGTGTAATTCCATGGGCTCTTATCTTGTTAAGCAGCCTCATGTGTGGCACCTTGTCAAAGACCTTCTGAAAATACAAATATACAACATCCACTGCATCTCCCTTGTCTAGCCTACTGGTAATTTCCTCAAAAAATTGTAATAGGTTTGTCAGGCAGGATTTTCCTTTAAGGAATCCATGCTGAGTTCTGCCTATCTTGTCATATGCCTCCAGGTACTCTGTAACCTCATCCTTGACAATCGACTCCAACAACTTCCCAACCACCGACGTCAAGCTAACAGGTCTATAATTTCCCTTTTGCTTCCTTGCCCCCTTCTTAAATAGCGGAGTGACATTTGCAATCTTCCACTTTTCCGGAACCATGCCAGAATCTATCGACTTTTGAAAGATCATCATTAATTCCTCCGCAATCTCCACAGCTACTTCCTTCAGAACACGAGGTTGCATTCCATCTGGTCCAGGAAATTTATCGACCTTTAGCCTATTCAGATTCCTGAGTACTTTCTCTGTCGTAATTGTGACTGCGCACACTTCTCTTCCCTGCCACCCTTGAGTGTCTGATATCCTGCTGTCTTCCTCAGTGAAGACTGATGCAAAATACTTGTTCAGTTCCTCTGCCATCTCCTCATCTCCCATTACAATTTCTCCAGTATCATTTTCTATCGGTCCTATATCTACTCTCACCTGTCTTTTACTCTTTATATACTTGAAAAAGCTTTTAGTATCCTCTTTGATATTATTTGCTAGTTTCCTTTCATAGTTAATTTTCTCTCTCTTAATGACCTTCTTGGTTTCCTTTCGTAAGGTTTTAAAGACTTCCCAATCCTCTGTCTTCCCACTAATTTTTGTTTCCTTGTATGCCCTCTCCTTAGCTTTAACTTTGGCTTTGACTTCTCTTGTCAACCACGGTTGCATCCTTTTTCCACTCGAAAATTTCTTCTTTTTTGGAATATACCTGTCTTGCACATTCCTCATTTCTCGCATAAACTCCAGCCACTGCTGCTCTGCCGTCTTTCCCGCCAGTGTCTCTTTCCAGTCAACTTTGGCCAGTTCCTCTCTCATGCCACTGTAGTTTCCTTTACTCCACTGAAACACCGACACATCAGATTTCGGCTTCTCTTTTTCTAATTTCACAGTGAACTCAATCATGTTATGATCACTGCCTCCTAAGGGTTCTTTCACCTCAATCTCTCCAATCACCTCCGGTTCATTACACAATACCCAATCCAGTACAGCCGATCCCCTAGTGGGCTCAACAACAAGCTGTTCCAAAAAGCCATCTCGCAGATATTCTACAAATTCTCTCTCTTGAGATCCAGTGCCGACCTGATTTTTCCAATCTACTCGCATGTTAAAATCCCCCACAATTATCATAACACTGCCCTTCTGACAAGCCTTTTCTATTTCCAGTTGTAATTTGTAGTCCACATCCCTGCAGCTGTTTGGAGGCCTATAAGTAACTGCCATCAGGGTCCTTTTACCCCTGCTATTCCTTAGCTCAACCCATAAAGATTCTGCACCTTCCGATCCTATATCACCTCTTTATAATGATTTAATATCATTTCTTACCAATAAAGCTATGCCTCCCCCTCTGCCTACCTTCCTATCCTTCCGATACACCGTGTATCCTTGGACATTCAGCTCCCAGAGACATGCATCCTTTAGCCAGGTCTCAGTGATGGCCACAATATCATACCTGCCAATCTGTAGCTGTACAACAAGATCATCCACCTTATTTCTTATGCTGCGTGCATTTAAGTACAACACCTTAAGACCAGTATTTGATACTTTTTGCTTTGATTTCACTGCAACTTTATTGCACTGCAACTCATCCCAATGGCTACACATTTGCCCCATCACTGCTCACTATCTTGGATTTATTTCTGTTTTCCCCTTCCTCCGCTCTATCATTCTGGTTCCCATCCCCCTGCCAAATTAGTTTAAACCCTCCCTAACAGCTCTATTAAACTTTCCCGCCAGGATATTGGTCCCCTTCGGGTTCAGGTGTAACCTGTCCTTTTTGAACAGGTCATACTTCCCCCAGAAGAGATCCCAATTATCCAAGAATCTGAAGCCCTGCCCCCTACACCAGTCTCTCAGCCAGGCATTCATCTGCCTGATCCGACTACTCTTGCCCTCACTAGCACGTGGCACAGGTAGCAATCCCGAGATTACTACCCTGGAGGTCCTGCTTCTCAGCTTCCTTCCTAACTCCTGGAAATCTCTCTTCAGGACCTCCTCCTTTGTCCTATCTATGTCATTGGTACCAACATGTACCAAGACAACTGGCTGCTCACACTCCCCCTTTAGAATATTCAGGACCCGATCCGAAACATCCCATACCCTGGCACCTGGGAGGCAACACACCATGCGGGTATCTCTGTCAGGCTCATAGAATCTCCTGTCTGTTCCCCTGACTATGGAATCCCCCACGACTACCGCATTTCTCTTCACCCTCCTTCTCTCCTGCACAACAGCGCCAGGCTCAGTGCCAGAGACCCGGTCACCGTGGGCGTCCTCCGTCAGGTCATCCCCCTCAACAGCATCCAGAACAAGATATTTGTTGCTGAGGGGGACAGCCACAGGGGTGCTCTCCACTATCCGGGCATTTCCTTTCCCTCTCTTGACAGTGACTCAGTGTTCTGACTCCTGTAGCCTAGGGATGACTACTGACTCCTGTAGCCTAGGGATGACTACCTCCCTGTAGCTCCTGTCTATCACCTCTTCACTTTCCCTGATAAGCAGTAGGTCATCAAGCTGCAGCTCCAGATCCCTAACACGGTCTCTGAGGAGCTGCAACTCGGTGCACCTGGCGCAGATGTGGCCATCAGGGAGGCTGGAAGTCTCCCAGGATTCCCACATCTGACACCCTGAACAAAGCACTAACCCTGCAGGCATGCTATCTAATTCTACACAAATGAAACAGGAAAAATTAGTCTACTCACCCACTTACCTCGCCAAACAGACAAACTTTTTAAACCGTTAGCTGTGAGAGCCCTGCTGTTCCTGTCTGTCCGGGCCGATTCGCGAAAGGGGTGTGGGGGGGGAGGGAAAAAAGAGTTGGCGCTTCGCTCTCGCCTCTTCCCGTTTATCACCGAAGCCCGTTGAAGCCAAAGCCCTACACTCTGCTCCCACTCACTGCGCTGCCTGCTGTATAGCGTGGTCGCCTTTTTAAACTCTCCGCGCGGTCCTGCTGATGTCACACGCCTGCGCAGTCCCGCCCTTCTTGCACTCGAAGAAGTTTAAAAAAAAAGTACATGGAGCTTAGTAAAATAGAGAAATAGAGGGTTATAGGTAAGCCTAGTAATTTCTAAGGTAAGGACATGTTCGGCACAATTCTGTGGGCTGAAGGTCCTGTATTGTGCTGTAGGTTTTCTATGTTTCTATGTTTCTAAAATGGTAAACTGTGCACTGAGCCAAAAGAAATGGCGGATATTTTAAAAGGACTTTTTGCATCTATATTTACTTGGAAGTCAGGCAGAGTCCATAGAAGTGAGGCAAAGCAGCAGTAAGGTCCTGGACCCGGTACAGAATACAGAGGAAGAGATGTTCGTTGAAACATAGAAAACCTATAGCACAATACAAGCCCTTCAGCCCACAAAGTTGTGCCGAACATGTCTCTACCTTAAAAATTACCAGACTTACCCATAGCCTTCTATTTTTTTAAGCTCCATGTACCTATCCAAAAGTCTCTTAAAAGACCCTATCGTATCCGCCTCCACCACCATTGCCAACAGCCCATTCCACGCACTCACCACTCTCTGCGTAAAAAATTTACCCCTGACATCTCCTCTGTACCTACTCCCCAGCATCTTAAACCTGTGTCCTCCTATGGCAACCATTTCAGCCCTGAGAAAAAGCCTCTGACTATCCACACGATCAATGCCTCTCATCATCTTATACACCTCTATCAGGTCACCTCTCATCCTCTGTAGCTCCAAGGAGAAAAAGCCGAGTTCACTCAACCTGTTTTCATAAGGCATGCTCTCCAATCCAGGCAACATCTTTGTAAATCTCCTCTGCACCATTTCTATGGTTTCTACATCCTTCCTCTAGTGAGGTGACCAGAACTGAGCACAATACTCCAAGTGGGGTCTGACCAGGGTCCTATGTAGCTGCAATATTACCCCTCAGCTCCTAAATTCAATTCCACGATCAATGAAGGCCAATACACCGTAACCCCAAGATCCCTCTGATCCTCCACACTGCCAAGTCTTACCATTAATACTATATTCTGCCATCATATTTGACCAACCAAAATGAACCTGTTCACACTAATCTGGGTTGAACTCCATCTGCCACTTCTCAGCCTAGTTTTGTATCCTATCAATGTCCCGTTGTAACCTCTGACAGCCCTCCACACTATCCACAACACCCCCCAACCTTTGTGTCATCAGCAAACTTACTAACACATCCCTCCACTTCCTCATCCAGGTCATTTATAAAAATCATGAAGAGTAAGGGTCCCAGAATAGATCCCTGAGGCACACCACTGGTCACCGACCTCCATGCAGAATAGGACCCGTCTATAACCACTCCTTGCCTTCTGTGGACAAGCCAGTTCTGGATCCACAAAGCAATGTCCCCTTGGATCCCATGCCTCCTTACTTTCTCAATAAGCCTTGTATGGGGTACCTTATCAAATGCCTTACTGAAATCCATATACACTACATCTACTGCTCTTCCTTCTTCAATGTGTTCAGTCACATCCTCAAAAATTCAATCAGGCTTGTAAGGCATGCCCTGTCCTTGACAAAGCCATGCTGACTACTCCTAATCATATTATACCTTTCCAAATGTTCATAAATCCTGCCTCTCAGGATCTTCTCCATCAACTTATGAACCACTGAAGTAAGACTCAGGGGTCTATAATTTCCTGGGCTATCTCTACTCCCTTTCTTGAATAAAGGAACAACATCCGCAACCCTCCAATCCTCTGGAACCTCTCCAGTCCCCATTGATGATGCAAAGATCATCACCAGAGGCTCAGCAATCTCCTCCCTCTCCTCCCACAGTAGCCTTGGGTACATCTTATCTGCTCCCAGCGATTTATGCAACTTGATGCTTTCCAAAAGCTCCAACACATCCTCTTTCTTAATATCTACATGCTCAAGCTTTTCAGTCTGCTGTAAGTCATCACTACAATCACCAAGATCCTTTTCCATAGTGAATACTGAAGTATTTCATTAAGTACCTCTGTCATTTCCTCCGGTTCCATACATACCTTCCCACTTTCACACTTGATAGGTCCTATTCTTTCATGTCTTATCCTCTTTCTCCTCACATACTTGTAGGATGCCTCGAGGTTTTCCTTAATCCTGCCCGCCAAGGCCTTCTCATGGCCCCTTCTGCTCTCCTAATTTCCTTCTTAAGCTCCTTCCTGTGAGCCATATAATCTTCTAGATCTCTAACTTTACCTAGCTGTCTGAACCTTCTCTAAGCTTTTCTTTTCTTCTTGACTAGATTTATCACAACCTTTGTGCACCATGGTTCCTGTACCCTACCGTAACTTCCCCGTCTCATTAGAACGTACCTCTGCAGAATTCCACACAAATATCCCCTGAACATTTGCCACATTTCTTCCATACTTTTCCCTGAGAACATCTGATCCCAATTTAAGCTTCCAATTTCCTGCCTGATAGCCTCATAATTCCCCTTACTCCAATTAAATGCTTTCCTAACCTGTCTATTCCTATCTCTCTCCAATGCTATTGTAAAAGAGATATAATTATGATCAATATCTCCAAAATGCTCTCCCACTGAGAGATGTGACACCTGACCAGGTTCATTTCCCAATACCATATCAAGTACAGTCTCTCCTCTTGTAGGCTTATTTACATATTGTGTCAAGAAACCTTCCCGAACACAACTAACAAACTCCACCCCATCTAAACCCCTTGCTCTCGGGAGATGCAAATGCATATTTGGGAAGTTAAAATCTCCCACCACGACAACTCTGTTATTATTACACCTTTCCAGAATCTGTTTCCTTATCTGCTCCTCGATATCCCTGTTACTATAGGGCGGCCTATAAAAAACACTCAGTAAAGTTATTGACCCCTTCCTGTTCCTAACCTCCACCCATAGATTCTCCGTAGACAGTCACTCCATGACGTCCACCTTTTCTGCAGCCGTGACACTATCTCTGATCAACAGTGCCACGCCCCCACCACTTTTGCCTCCCTCCCTGTCCTTTCCAAAACATCTAAAACCTGACACTTGAAGTAACCATTCCTGTTCATGAGCTATCCAAGTCTCTGTAATGGCCACCACATCATAGCTCGAAGTACTGATCCATGCTCTAAGCTCATCCGCTTTGTTCACAATACTCCTTGCGTTAAAATAGACACTTCTCAACCGTCTACCTGAGCATGTCCCTTCTCTATCACCTACCTATCCTCCCTCACACACTGCCTCCAAGCTTTCTCTATTTGTGAGCCAACCGCCTTTTCCCCAGTCTCTTCAGTTCATTTCCCACCCCCCAACATTTTTAGTTTAAACTCTCCCCCAGTAGCCTTAGCAAGCCTCCCCACCAGGATATTGGTCCCCCTAGGATTCAAGTGGAACCCGTCCTTTTTGTTCAGGTCACAGCTGCCCCAGAAGAGGTCCCAATGATCCAGAAATCTGAATCCCTGCTCCCTGCTCCAATCCCTCAGCCACACATTTATCCTCTACCTCACGCTATTCCTATACTCACTGTCGTGTGGCATAGGCAGTAATCCCGAGATTACTACCTTTGTGGTCCTGCTTCTCAACTTCCTTCCTAACTCCCTGTAGTCTGTTTTCAGGACCTCTTCCCTTTTCCTACCTATGTCATTGGTATGAATATGTACCACAACTTCTGGCTGTTCTCCCTTCCACTGCAGGATATCGTGTACGCGATTTGAAACATCCCAGACCCTGGAACCTGGGAGGCAAACTACCATCCGAGTTTCTTTCCTGCATCCACAGAATCACCTGTCTCCCCCTAACTATAGAGTCCCCTATCACTACCGCCTTTCTCTTCCTTTCCCTACATTTCTGAGCCACAGGGCCAGACTCTGTGCCAGAGGCGCGACCACTGTTGCTTCTCCCAGGTGGGCTGTTCCCCCCCGCAACAGTACTCAAACAGGAGTACTTATTGTTCAAGGTTACCACCACAGGGACACTCTCTTGTACCTGACTCTTCCCCTTCCCTCTCCTGACAGTTACCCACTTGTCTGTTTCCCATGGCCCCGGTGTGACCACCTGCGTATAACTGCTCTCTGTCACCTTCTCGTTCTCCCTGACCAGATGAAGGTCATCGAGCTGCAACTCCAGTTCCCTAATGCGGTCCCTTAGGAGCTACAGCTCGACACACCGGGTGCAGATATGGCCATCCGTGAGGCTGGGAGACTCCAGAACCTCCCACATCTGACACCAAGCACAAAAAACTGGCCTCACACACATACTTCCTGTCCGCAATTAACACAGGTAAACCTACCTTGTCCCGTTACCACCAAAGCACATTGAGCTAAAGCTTTATCACTTTGCTACCTCTCACTCCACTGCCTGCTGGATATGGCTGTCTTCTTTTTAAATGTTTCCCACTCTACTGGTTGACATCATGCGCTTGCGTAGCCTTGCCTCTCTTTACTGAGTAGTAAAATGCCTTTGCTCCAAAAACCCTTAGCCGTTCCACTCGCAGCCTTTGCAGAGAAAGCAGGGGGTGCTAGTAGATGGGTGCCTCCAACTGGAGGCCTGGTGACTTGAGGAAAATTAAGTTGGATAAATCCCCAGGGCCTGACAAGGTGTTCCCTCAGACCCTGTTGAAGGCAAGTCCGGAAATTGCAGTAGCCCTAGCAGAGATATTTAAATCATCCTTAATGACCGGTGAGGAACCAAAGGATAGCTAGTTGTGTTCTGCAATTTAAGGAAGTCTCTAAGAATAAGCCAGAAGATTATAGGCCAGTGAGCCCAACATCAGTAGTGAGAAAGTTATTGGATAATATTCAAAGGAACAAGGATAGTGTGGGTCTGGAAAATACCTTTGTGAGATGATAGAATTCTGTGTCTGTATTGCTTAATGCCTGGATCAGCAGAAAATCCTGTGTTGTCCTTTAGCCTACTGCTGTTGACATAAGACTACACAATGTTGACCTTTAGCTACAGCTGTAAACCATGAGGCTATGTGGCTTAAGTGCTTTTCCCTATAGCTTGGGAATCTCTTTCACAATATCAAATATGAAAATGTTCAAAGGTTCAAAGGATCAAAGGTCGAATATAATGTCAGAGGAATGTATACAATATACACCCTGAAATGCTTTTTCTTTGCAAACATCCATGAAAACAGAGAAGTGCCCCAAAGAATGAACGACAGTCAAACCTGAGAAGCTCAAAGTTCCCCCCACTCTCCCCTCCCACACATAAGCAGCAGCGAGCAACAATCCCCCCTCCCCCCACTGGAAAAGAAAAGCATCGGCACTGCCAGCGAGCACTCGGCATGAGCAAAGCAACAGCAGAGACACAGACTGCAGTTACCCCAAAGACTTCGCACTTCATCCGGCATTCAACATGCCACAGGTTCTCTCTCTCTCCCTAATAAGGGAGAGGGGGGTGTCCCCCATTTTCACCATGAGCAGGGAGACATAACAACAACCCGCTGGCTTACTATATTAAAAGTCCATTTCGTTCCTTTTTATAAGCTCTGAGCCTGAAGATCACAAAGATCTCGAACCCACAGCGTAAGACTTTCTGCGCCCCGCAACAACACACGAGTCTCCTGTCGTAACACCGACCCTCGATCTGCCCGTCTCCAGAGCCCCGAGATCTTAGACTTCCAAATACAAGCGGGACTCGCAGACTGAACCCTTGGCATTTCGAATAACGGCCAGTCCTGAAACCCCATGAGTGGGTCCCATTCCCGCAAAGAACCAAAACCTGCATGTAACTCCAGGTCAGGGTTTTCAAAAGAACCCTGAAAGGGTAAATTAAAGATATTAAAGATGGAAATAGAGCTGTTTCCAAAGATCCAAGCAAAGGAGTCACTGTTTAGCGCAGGAGTCACCGTTTAGCGCAAATGTTGAACAAATCGTACCCATTAGAACCAACTATAAAGAGGATGTGTGCATTGATTGTAAGTGGAGCTGTTGCTTTCCAGAGGAACGGCTCTTAGTGTCACATAAATAAGGAGTCTCCTAAGGAATACTTGGGTCTGAGTCTTGTGTGGAACAGAAATTCCCTAATAGATAGTCAGCATGGCTTTGAGCGTGGTTGTTCATTTCTAATCAATTTTATACAGTCTTTCAAAGAAGTTACCAGGAAAGTTGATGAAGACAAGGCAGTTGATGTTGTCTACATAGACTTCAGCAAGACATTTTTCAGGGTCTCCCATGGGAGTTTGGTCGAGAAGGCTCAATCACGTGGCATTCAAAATGAGCTGGTAAATTGGATTAGACATTGGCTTTGCAGAGAAACCAGAGAGTGCTAGTAGGTGGGCGCCTCTAACTGGAGGTCTGTGACTAGCGGTGTGCCACAGGGATCAATGCTGGGTCCATTGGTACTTGTCATATGTATCAACAATCTGGATGATAATGTGGTAAACTGGATCAGAAAATTTGCAGATGACACCAAGGTTCAGGATGTATTGGACAGCAAAGAATACTACCAAAGTTTGTAACAGGATGTAGAACATCTGGAAAAATGGGCTGAAAAATCATAGATGGAAATTAATGAAGAGAAGTGTGAGGTGTTGCACTTTGAGATGATGAACAACAATGAATGGTAGGGCACTGAGGAGTGCAGTAAAACAAAGAGATCTGGGAATACAGGTCCATAATTCTTTGATAGTGGCATCACAGGTAGATAGGGCTGTAGAGAAAGCTTTTGGCACATTGGCTTTCATAGATCTAAGTATTGAGTACAGGAGATGGGATGTTATGTTGAAGCTGGGTAAGACTTTGGTGAGGCCTAATTTGGAGTACTGTGTGCATTTCTGGTCACCAAACTACAGGAGAGATTTAAAATATGTTGAAAGAGTACATAGAAAATTTACAAGGACGTTGCCTGGACTGGAGGACCCGAGTTATAAGGAAAGTTGGAATAAGTTAGAACTTTATTCCCTACAGCATGGAAGACTCAGGGGAGATTTGATAGAGGTATACAAAATTATGAGTGGTATAGATAAGTAAATGCAAGTAGGTTTTTTCTACTAAGGTTGTTTGACACCACGACTAGAGGTCATGGGTTAAGGGCCATGTTTAAGAGGAACATGAGGAGGAACTTCTTCACTGACAGGGTGGAGAGTGTGGAACAAACTGCCAGCTCAAGTGGTGGATGCAATTGCAATTTCAATGCTTAAGGTTAAGAGAAGTTTGGATAGGTACATGGATGGGAGGGGTATGGATGCTCAGGTCCAGGTGCAGGTTGGTGTGACTAGGCAGTTTAAATGGTTTCACACACTGTGGATGGGTCAAAGCGCCTTTTTCTGTTCTGTGTTCTATGACTTTATGACTCTTCACCTCTAAATTATTAAATACATAAATCATGCAATAAAAAGTTATTCCATTTACATTTGTCCTTGCTCTTGTATAGTATCCTTTTAGCAGTATGTCCTTTCCCAAGTCTTATTGCACAAAATAACAGTTAATGGTTTCTAACTTAAACTACGACTGGGATTTTTTTCATTTGCCTTAGTATAAATCTTAACACTTTCCATTTTACAGAACATCAGGTGAGAGATTAAGGACAACAATTAAAGTCTTTCTTCTGTCTTGTCAAAATTGCCTTGAAGAGGTAGAGTTTTTACAACAGAAACTTAGTTGTAGAATTTAGAAAGGTACTACACTAGACTGACCATCCGGCCTACAATGTTGCACCAAGCTTGATGCTAATTTACTCTAAATGCCCTATTCTTGCAGATTATCCATATCCTTCCATTTCCCTTCATGTCCATGTGTCTATCTAAAAGCAATTGAAACTCTATCAGACTCTCTGCTTCCACTATTGCCCTTGCTAACCCTTTTAGGGACCAACCACTCTATATTATATAAAAAAAATCTCCTGACATCACTTCGTAACTTCAACCCTCTAACCTTAAAATATATCCCCTGGTCCATTTCAAAATTCAAAGTAAATTTTATTGTCAAAGTCCATATATGTCACAATATTCAGCCCTGAGATTCATTTTCTTGTGGGCATATTCAATAAATCTATAGAATAATAAGCATAACAGAATCAATGAAAGACCATCCAAATATAGTGCTCAGCCAGAGTGCAGAAGACAGAAAAATGTGCAAATACAAATAGAAGAAATAATAATAATAATAAATAAATAAGCAATAAATATCAAGAACATGAAATGAAGAGTCCTTGAAAGTGAGTTCATTGGTTGTGGGAATATTTCAATGATGGGGCAAATGAAGTTGAGTGTAGTTATCTCCTTTGGGTTCAAGGGCCTGATGGTTGGGATGGGGGGGGCGGTTAATAACTGTTCCTGAACCTAGTGGTGTGAGTCTGTTGACCCTTCTTCCAGATGGCAGCAACGAGAAGAGAGTATGTTCTAGGTGGTTGTTATCCGTGATGATCGATTATGCATTCCTTTGACAGGGCTTCATGTAGATGTGTTCAATTTCTACCTTAGGGAAAAATTTCTGACTGTCTCCTTATCTATTAATTGAAAAAAGAAAACCTCTGTCAGGTCTCCCCTCAATTTCTGATCCTCCAGGGAGAACAACGCAAGTTTATCCAACTTTTCCTCATAGCTCAGACCTTTTAGTAACAAGTTGAACGACTTTATTTCCTTTTAATTAAAAGGCTTCTACCCAGTGCTGATTCAATAATTCAGTCTCTCCTAAGGAAAACTGAAAGAGGTCTCACTAGCTTAAAGTTCAAAATTCAAAGTTAAATGTAAATTTCCAGAGGAAATATTGCATCATTTCTTAATGCATGCATTACTAAATGACAATAAAAATGGACTGCGTGTCCTCATAATCTAATAAAAATTCATTATCAAGGTAAATATATACCACCACATACAACCCTGAAACTCATTTTCTTGTGGGGGTTCACAGTAAATCAAAGAAACAGAATAGAATCAATGAAAGATGCCACCCAACAGGATGGACAAACCACCAACATGCAAAAGACACCAAGCTGTGTAAATATAAAAAAGACAGACAAAAAGAAATAATAACAAACCAAGAAATAAATATGCAACAATATCAAGAACATGAGATGAAGAGTCCTTGAAAGTGAGTCCATAAGTTGAGGGAACAGTTTGGTGATGGGGAAAGTGTAGTTACCTTCTCTAGTTGAAAAGCCTGGTAGCTGAGGAGTAATAACTGTTTCTGAACCTGGTGATCCTGAGGCTCCTACACCTTCTTCTTGATGGCAACAGTGAGAAGAGAGCATGGCCTGGATGGTAGGGATCCTTGATGATGGATGTTGCTTTCCTGTGACAGTACTCTGTGTAGATGTGCTCAATGGTTAGGAGAGTTGTACATAATACTGGGTCCATTTGTAATTCTGCGGTTTGCATGTGAGATCCATAATGCATGTGTTTAATCCAATTGTGCATTGCATGCCACTGAATGGTGCTGTGCGAGACAGCTTTATAGTATCAGATGTATCAAGAAATTGGAAGGAATTATTCAGACCTCACAAGTCACATAAAGTCCATAATTTCCATTTATGATTCATTTTCAATTGAAACTAAATTGTGTAATTCATGTTCCACTATCCAATCTTGGGCATATGTCATTTTAAGTAATCTATCCTGCAAACCCTCTTAACTTGTTAGAGGCAAGCTGAATACTGGGACCACACTCTGAATACGTTGGTGATTTGCAGCTAAGTGGTAGTTGCCAGATAACATAGGATTATTGACTTCATAGTATTGTAAAGATTGCTTCTTATTATTTCCTATCTAAATGCCCTGACCTTTGTAACACTTCGTGTCCCTGTGTTTTGATGTTGGCAATTCCAGAGGTAATACTTGAGAATGAAAAGCAGATGAGTGTCTGAGGCAGTGATCTGTGAAAAGCACATACATAGAGTATTGTAATATTACCTCATCCATTATATAAACAGTACTTTGAACAAAACACACACCCAGGTACAATATTGTATAAAGTTAAAAGTCAATTAAGGTTAGAAAAGGAAGTTCATCAAGAATGTTTTGACTTCAGGGACAAGGATGCATAATTTGCCTTAAAATGATCTACAAACAAGTGAATGTTGGAAAGAAAAGGTGGCTGTGCAGAATTAATCAGATTCAGATTAATTTATTTATCACATGTACATTGAAACATAAAGTGAAATGCGATGTTTGTGTTAGTAACCAATACAACCTAAACATGTGCTGGGGGCAGCCCACAAGTGTCACCACACACTCGGGCACCAACATTTCATGCCCACAATTTCCAACAGAACAACAACACAACACATAACACAGAACAACACAGCACATAACACAGAAAAACACAAGTATCAACAACATAAAAAATAATGGAACAAAACAAGACAACAGCAGCAAATCAAACCCCTTTCTCATGTTAGTAGTCAAAATGGCACCAAGCTCCAATGTCCACCGAGGTCCTAGCTCAGTTTTTTTTAGGTTTGTATGGATGCTTTGGGGAGACAGTATGGGGAGTTAGGGGTCAGGTTAGGGTTTAAGAAAAAGGATGAGGGAGAATTAAAGAGTCAGTGGTAGGAGACTGTGCTCAGAATCCAGGTTGGACTGCTATGCAATTGAAGGTTAGTGATCTGGAAATCAGGTCAGGTTGATAGGCACTGAAGAGACTAGCGCACAGAAAAATAAAGAAAGAAATAAAATAGTTATAGCGTAGAATAAAATGATTCTCCCTATTGTGCCTAAACTGTTTCTTGTGGAATTAGAGTCATAGAAGATTACAGCAGCATAAAACCTGGCCCTGCAGCCCATTTAGTCCATGCTGACCTACTAACCTATCCAATGCCATCGATCTGCACCCAGACCATAGCCCTTCATTGACCTCCCATCCATGTACCTCTCCAAATTTCTTTCAAATGTTGAAATCAAACCTGCATCTACCACTTCTGCTGGTGGCTCATTCCACCCACTGACCACCCTCTGGATGAAGAAGCTCCCCCTCATATTCCCCTTAAATATTTCTCCTCTCACCCTTAACCTTTGACCTCAAATTCTAGTCTCACCCAGTCTCAGTGGAAGTAGCCTGTTTGTATTTGCCCAATCTATGATCGTTATAATCTTGTATGCATCTATCAAATCTCCTCTCATTCTCCTACGAGCTAGGAAATAAAGTTCAAAGTAAATTTATTATCAAATTATATGTGACGATATACAATGCTGAGATTTGTTTTTTTGTGAGTATACTCAGAAAATCCAAGAAACATAATAGAATCAATGAAAGACCTACCCACCAGGACAAACAAACAACCATGGACTGGGCCATCAGTATATCTGTGGATGAGCTTTTGAAGTGAAGACAGGCCATAAACCACTGGTTTCTATTATGTCCAAGCGCTGAATGACTGTCCCATGAGGATACAGCGCATGTCAATAAGGCTGCAAGTATATGATGTGAAGTTGATCGACACACCAGGAAAATATATGTTTGCTGCTGATGCACTGTCTAGAGCAGTCATCAAGAAAGCAAAGAGTGACCAAGAGATATACAGGCCTAAGTTGACATGATTTTCACCTCCCTTCCAGTGTCTCCTGATAGAACAGAGCAGATTAGGAAAGCAGTAAGGGCAGATGAAACAATAAAGTATTCAAAAATATAGAATGGAAAGGGTGGCCAGCTAAGAATGACTGTCCAATGTATATTCAAGATTATTAGGCATGCAAAGCCGAACTGTCAGTAGTGAAAGATATGGTCTTCAAAGGGAACAGGTTTGTAATTCCAGTGTTGTTAAGCAAGGAAATGATCCAGAAGATACACAGAACGACATCATGGTGAAAATAAATGAAAATGTAGAGCTTGTGAAATGATGTACTGGCCAAGAATAAAACAAGACATCAGCTAGACCACTGCTTCATGAGAAATATGCCTTACTTACAAGACCAAAGCAGCAAGCCGAACTGCTTACACCACACCCTGTACCAGACAGGCCGTACTTCAAAGTTGGTGTGGGTTTGTTTGATTTTTATTGGGAAGTCATATTGTTGTAACAGACTACTTTTCCAATTACCCAGAGGTTGCAACACTGGAATCAATATTCATCAAGGCAATTATCACCTTCCTTAAATCTGTGTTTGCGAGGCAAAGATTTCCACATGAAGTAGTATGAGACAATGGTCCATAATTTTCAAACTGTGAATTTGAGTCCCTTGCCAAAGATTGGGGATTTCAATATATAAATTCAAACCCACATCACCCAAAATCTAATGGCCTAGCAGGAAGTTTGGTCAAGGTACTGAAGGGTCTTGTGAAGATGCTTAAGAGGATTTGCACAAAGGAGTAATGACTTACAGAAGTGTGCCACTGCAGAATGGCTTTTCACCAGCCCAGATGCTGATGGGTCAACACATACACACTAACCTTCCAGTGCACAAAATCACATTGGTAGCTAAAGGAGCACACAAGGTCAGATTGGCTAAAGTGAAAGAGGAAGGAAAACAGAAGTAGTATCATGGCAAGACTGTGAAAAGCAGACCAGTCCTGAGGTCTGGCAATCAACTGTGAATCTGAGATCACAATTCTGGTAAGGATATGCGCAAGAGGAAGTATCTCCATATTCCTACCAGATCCACATGGAGGAAGGAACACCTCTGAGAAGGAGTCATGTGGATCTACGACCACAAATTCCAAACCATAGCTGTGACACGTCACCAGTCAGTACACCACAGGGGTCAGTAAATGTAAGAAATGAACATGTTGATCAGAGTTCACAGAAAGACACAAATATTAATACAAGAAATGAAAGCAATACATCTATGGAGATAACTAGCAGACTAAAAGGTTCATTAAACTACTTCAGAAACTGATTGAAAGTTGTTGAGTGGAGTGGATAAGGATCAGTAGTTGCTCATTACAATTGAAGTTGAAAATTCAAAAAAAAAGAAACTGGTACAGAATGTAAATATCTTTGTTGGAAAGATTACTGTTCCTTGCAGTTTTACGAGGACATAGTATTGTGTTTGTTTTTCTTTAAAGGGGGAAAATATGTTATTGTGTGTGCATAATAAAGAACTTCAGTTCCTAGCAGGCAATGAGAGTGGTTCACCCAGAACCAGAAGCGACAATGGTAAGCAGCTAAGGTTGAACAGTAATTCAATGATAAAATGTTCTAACATAACCCCACGACAAGTTTGTCTTTATTAAGAACAAACATAACACTTACCTGCGTATTCCTGTTATGCAACTTCTTTTTCTTAACCAGGGCCTCAATATCTCTCAAAAACCAAGGTTCTTAAATTCGTTTTCGTTGCCTTTTATTCTGACAGGCACATACAAGCTTGGTATATTCAACAGTTCACCTTCGAAGGCCTCCCACTTACCAATTACACCTTTGCCAGAAAACTACCTGTCCCAATCCACACCTGCCAGATCCTTTCTGATACCGTCAAGATTGGCCTTTCTCCAATTTAGAATCTCAACCCAAGGACCAGACCCATCCTTTTCCATAATTATCTTTAAACCAATAGCATTATGGTCACTAGGTCACAGAATAGTAAGTTGTTTATAATATATATATTTATAGTATACTATATTTATAGTAATTTTATTACTTTGCAATGCACCATTGCTGGAAATCAATAAATTTTGTTGTATAAAAGACAGTGATAATAAACCTGATTCTGATTGTGTATGTAGTGTTATTCCATTATTACCAGATTTAACAAACCCACAATTGATGGATGATGATCATAGGTCTACATATTTGCCTTTGGTAGGATAAATGCAGGAGACAATACACTGCTAAGGGAAAGATCCTTAACAGTGTTGCTGAGCTGAGAGATCTTGGGATCTAAGTTCATAGCTTCTTGAAGGTGGCTACACAAGTTGATAGGTGGTTAAAAAGGTTTATGGGATGCTTGCTTTTATTAGTTGAGGTATTAAAAGTCAAGAGGTTTTGTTGCAACTTTATAAAACTCTGGTTAGGCCACATCTAGCGTATTGTATACAGTTCTAGTTACCCCACTATAGGAAGGATGTTGAGGCTTTAGAGAAGGAGCAGAAGAGGTTTACCAGGATTCTGCCTGGTTTAGTGTGCTTGTGCTATCAAGAAAGGCCGGATAAACTTGGATTGTTTTCACCAGAAAGCCAGAAACTGAAGGGAGATCCAATGGAGTTTTATAAGATTAGGAGAGGCATAGATAGAATATCAGGGAGTATCTGTTTCCCAGGGTTGAAATGTCTAATACCAGAGGGTAAGCAATGAAGGTGAGAGGGAATCGGTCCAAGGGGGATGTGAGGTGTAAGGTTTTTCTCAGAGTCGTGGATGCCTGGAATGCACAGCCAGCTATGGTGGTAGAGGCAAATACATTAGAGGCTTTTAGAAGATTTTTTGGATAGGCAAATAGATGTAAGGAAGATGGAGAGATATGGACATTGTGTAGCTAGGAGAGATTAGCGTTTGGTTGTTCTTGATTTGCTTTTAGCTGGTTTAGCACAACATTGTGGGCTGAGTGGCCTGTGCTGCACTGTTCTACATTCTAAATGATTTGTTCATCCGAGCTTGAAGTTATAAACTTGCACATAGAGAGGCAAAGGTTTCACTCACAGGTGAGCTGCATGTTAGTGGGGCAATCTTTCCCTTTCAGTTACAAGTTAGAGAAAGTCTCATGGTAGTCCACTGCCAAATAGAAGATGAGCGTGATCAATAGCTTGCAATGTCCCCATCTCTTTACTTGTGAAGCTCCTCCAGTATTTGCCTCTACCAGCACTCCTGGCAGTCCCTTCCATGCACCCACCAATCTCTGGCACGTAGATGATAGAAAAATAGAGGTCTGTGTGGGAGATCCATCAACAAGAACCCCCACCATCCAGGCCAGGCTCCTTTCATCCATCTGCCATTGGGATGGAGTAACAGGAGCCTTAGATCCACAACACCAGGTTCAGGGACAGTTATTGTACTTCCACCAGGAGGCTCCTGAACTAGCAACGATATCTTTACTCACATCAACACTGAACTGAAAACACAACATATGGACTCACTTTCAAGGACTTTACAACCCATGATCTCTATTATTTATTTATTTAATATTTGTATTTGCAGTTTGTCTTAGTTTGCACATTGGTTGTTTGTCTGCTTTATTTGTATATAGTGCTTCAGAGATTCCATTGTATTTATTTGTTCTACTGCAAATGCCCGCAAGAAAATGAATCTCAGAGTAGTATATATACTTCGATAATAAATTTACTTTGAACTTTGAAGGCAGGTTTAGATTGATTTTAGAGTAGACTAAAAGGTCAGTACAACTTCATTGGCTGAAGTACCTGTACTGTATTGTAATATTTTCTATTCTATGTGTAAAAACATGCTTTTGACACCCCTCCCTGACTTCCTCCAGACACTTTGAAATTATCCTTTCTTGTATTAGTCATTTCCACCCTGGGAAAAAAAAACGCTGGCTGTGCATTGTATCCTTGCCTCTTATCATCCCTGTTAAGTTTCCTCTCATCATCCTTCGCTCCAAAGAGAAAAGCCTTATCTCACCCAACCTATCCTTAAAAGGTATGCTGTCTAATCCAAGCAGCACCCTCATACATCTGCACCTTCTCCAAAGCTTCCATATTGTTCCTATAATGAAGCTGTATCTCTCCATAATTTGATGAGAGAAAACAGGATTTACATTTCAAATCTCTTAAACTTTCATTTGAACTAGTAAAACCTTCAAAAGATGACCAGTATGAATATAGAGCATAGAAAATAAAACATTACAATTCTTTATGTCTATTTAAGGCAGAGGTTGATAGATTCTTGATTGGTCAGGGCATGAAGGGATATGAGGGGAAGGCAGGAGATTGGGGCTGAGAGGAAAAATGAATCAGCCATGATGAAATGGCAGAGCAGACATGATGGGTCAAATGGCCTAATTCTGCTCCTATATCTTATGGTCTTATGACAGCATAGTTTAGACCCGTTGGCTTAAGATCTTGTGCTGGCCTTTTAATGTACTCAGCACTCTAATCCTTCCCTCCTACATTACCCTCCACTTTCTATCATCTATGTGCCTAAGAGATTCTTAGATGCCTCTCCCAACACCTCTGGCAGCAAGTTACACACACCCACCAACCTAGGTTCTGACATCACTGCTATACTTTCTTCCAATCGTCTTAAAATTATAAGCTATTTCTACCCTGGGAGAAGGTCTCTGGCTATCCATGTGATCTATGCTTCGTATCATCTTGTACAGCTCTATCAATTAATCTCTCATTCACCTTCTCTCTAAAGAGAAAAGCCCTCGATCACTTAAACTCTCCTCATATGACTTGTCCTCTAATTCAGGCAGCATCCTATTAAATCTTCTCTGCACCCTCTCCAAAGCTTTCACATTCTTTCTATTAGTGACAACCAGGATCTTATCTTAATTTGCATCCTAAAACATGATTGTTTTCTGGTTTTACCCAGTTCCGATGAAAGCCACTCAACTGAATTGTTAACCTAGCCTTTCTGCCAATGCTACCTGACCTGCTGCATATTTTTAACAGTTTCTATCTATATATCAAGCAACTACAGCTCAGGATTAAAAACTCAAGGGACTGGAGCCTATATTCCCTCTAAGCTGTGTGTATGTACGCATGCACACATGTCTTTCAACCAGCACACAAAGGAAATTAATGTGCGCACAAAAGGTTAGTTACCTAAAATAATGCAGTAATTAGCAATTATACTTATTGGAAATAATCTTTTTGCTAAATGTTTCTGTTAACTAGTTAGTTGGTTTTTCAAATACCACAATGCATGTCACTAATTTACGTCACCTCACCTTTCCTGTTCCGGTTTGTACAGCTGCATCATGGCGGCAGCCATTTTTGGTGGACAGTGTTCATATCATAACATTTACAAAGATCTGTTTCAAATCCTGTAGATAGCTTACTAAGTTTTTATTGAAAAAAAAATTGATTCACTATGTCGATTTCAAAAGAAGCGAAGGGCATGAAGCGCAAAAGAACTTTACAGGTTTTAAGTGATGTCTTTGATGAACTGGCTGAACTGTGCAAGATTCTGCGAAAGAGTGGCCTGACACCAATTGATTCACTTCATTTTGTGCAAGGCAAAATTAACAAGATAAGAAAGCAGCATCTGGGAGACAATGTTTCGTGTTTTGCTAAGTCAACAATGTGAAGAAAACATCACAGTAGATACAAGTTCGCTGTTGACTTTTATAAATAGTCTTTGTGTTCACTTAAAAGAAAGGTTTCCTGAAGATGAGGTACAAGAATGGTTAGCAATTCTCTGCAATTGCAGATGTGACTTCACATTTGGCGATGAACAAGTTAATGCCTTATGTTTAATGATTTCAAATTTTCCATGCAAGAAGAAATTAAATCCAAACTGATATCAAACTTTGCTCAAATGGTGGCATTTGTACTTCAAAATGAACAGTTCCGCAACCTTGCACATTGGGGGAACCTTTCTTGCGTCTAGTGCGGACTGTGTGCGAGGTTTTAGCGTAATGAATCAACTCAAAAACAAACTGAGAATCCGTTTAGGTGAATGTCATTTGGATATGTTAATGAGAATCAAAAGCTATCAATTGGATGGAAGTTCTATTAGTCTAGGTAGAGTTTACAAAGAATGGGTAAATGCCAAAGACAGGAGAGAGAAAAAAATAACTGTGACTTAAATATGTATGTTATTTTGTTGTTATTCTGCGCAGTTTTATTTCAAATGTTTTGCAAACCTACATAAAATGTGCCATGTGTGCATTCAAAAAATTTGCATAACATAAGATTTTTGTGCACACTGACTACTAAAAATTTGAGGGAACATTGACTGGAGCCCTTCAACAGCAAACTTAGAATTTGAGAACAGTGAGTAGAGAATGCACAGAGGGGTTCAATAAGGCAGTAACAATATTTTGTGGATGTAAAAATAAGAAATAGACTAGGAAAAACACAGTTAACCAAAAGCATGCAAAGTTTTTGTTATATTCCCTTACTGTTGTGCTTGCCCAGGCAGGCACCTCCCAGTCTCCATCCAGCTACCAAGGTCACCTACCAGTCATTTCCAACTCTTCACCTGCATCCTATTTAAACCCAGCTCTCATCCACAGTCCTTTGTTCACTCATCGAACCACCAGCCTCATCCAGTTGCTCGTGGCCTTGTCATGTTAAGTATCTTTTCCCTCTTGTTTTGGCTCTCGTGGCTTGTTATTTTGCAGTCTGTAACTAAGCTTTCGCTCTCCATTAAAAGGCCTCTGCTGCTCTGCACTTGGGTTAAACTTCCTCTAAGTTTCCTGATGCTATCTGTTGTTCATACAAATTATTGTATTCTTTCAAAGAAATTAAATACTTATTAGAGCATATTAAAATTTTGACTGAAATCATGGAAAATATACATGAATGGGTCTTATCAGCTGAGCAATTTGCTTTGGTATTTCTTCCTCTTTTGCACTTTTTTTGTACCGCTTCATAAGCTGCTATGCTGGCTCTGTACTTCTCCAAGACCGTAGTGGTGGGAAAGCTTGTGAGCTCTCAAGATTCTGAAAGCAATGCCTTCTGAAACTTAGCTCCTGGTCTTTGGAGAGGTTTCAGACAGAGAACAGTCCAACCAAGCCCTCAGCAGTGGAGCCAGTGGAAGATGATGACACATCACAATGGCAGTGAAAGTGGAGGAAGGCTGCAGTCATCTTGCAGTTCTTGCTACTAGACCCTGTTCCTGATCTGTCAAGCTCTGTGTGGGGACTGCCTGTGCATCACCCTCCATACATTATGCATAAGCATTTGCCACAAAGGGAATAACCTCTTGGAGGAACATAGTCGACCTGAGTGATCACACTCCTCTTACTGCTGCCATGAAACAACAAAGTTCTTGACTTATGTCAGTGATAATAAACCCGATTTGGATTCTGATTCTGTCTTGCAAGCCACAATATTTTCTCAAATGAAAGCAACATGCATAACAATACTCAAAGTCCTTTCATGTTTAAAAAAGCTTTATTTTTCTATACATACTCCAATATCTACCCCTTATGCTGTAGTTAATGAAGCCCTGCATCTCAAGCTAGGTATACCCCAGAGGTGCAAGGAATGTCTCACCGATCTGGTCTTGGTGGTGGAAAAAGAAGAACTGAGGCAAATGATTAAATTATTTACCAATGACTTACAAAAGAACTGGCCAATTCTGACAAAAACAGGGAAACACACACAAAATGCTGGAGGAACTCAACAGGTCAGGCAGCATCTATGGCAAAATGTAAACAGTCGATGTTTCGGGCTGAGACCCTTCAATGGGATTGGAAATGATGGGGGAAGGAGTCAGACTAAGAACATGGGGGTTGGGGTGGAGGCAAGGATGAAGTACAAGGTGGCAGGTGATAGTTGAAACTGAGAGGGGGGAAAGGGTGAAGTAAAGAGCTGGGAAGTTGAATGGTGAAAGAGATAAAGAGGTGGAGAATGGGGTATCTGATGGAAGTGGATAGAAGACCATAGAAGAAAGAGAAGGGGGAGGAGCACAAGAGGGAGGTGATGGGTAGCTGAGGAGATAAGGTGAGAGAGTGAAATGGCGATGGAGAATGGTGGGGGGGCAATTACTAGAAGTTTGAGAAATTGATGTTCATGCCATCAGGTTGGAGGCTACTGAGATGGAATATAAGGTTTTGCTTCTCCAACCAGAGATTGGCTTCATCGTGGCAGTAGAGCCGACCATGGACTGAAATCTGGGAATGGGAAGTAGAATTGAAATGAGTGGCCATGGGGAATTCCCACTTTTTGTTGTGGACAGAGCAATAAAGAAAGAAAGACACCCTAATGTATTTTATGTGGGTTACTAATACTGAGCAGGAAAAGAAGTTTGCTGTGTTTAGACTGAAGCAGAATCAGGTTTATTATCACTGACAGTTTTGAAATCTATTGTTTTATGGTCCAGAAACCCACTCATTTCAAGAGCAGTCAGGAGTGGATAATGTATTCTGGTCTTGTGAATGAGAGAGCATCCGACAGAGAAATAATGGATTCTGGTTAATTGGGACACATCAGGACCAGTAGGTCTTGGCCCAAATAAGTGGCTGCCCCATATAACTATATAACAATTACAGCACGGAAACAAGCCATCTCAGTCTTTCTAGTCCTTGCCGAACTCTTACTCTCACCAAGTCCCATCGACCTGCACTTAGCTCATAACCCTCCATTCCTTTCCTGATAATATATCTATCCAATTTAATCCAATTAGCCGAAGTTTCATAGAATAGTTCAAAAGGTGCAAAAAAGACAAACTATTGCTTAATTATATATTTAAATTATATATTTAAATGAAATACAGAACAAATTAGAACACTATCAATACTACTACAGTACTATAAAACTGTATTAATTCCTACTATTTATTAACAGGAATTCATGTGCTGCATTTTCCTGACTAACTGTAAATGAATAAAATCAGTGCAGTCACCTAGGGTAGATAATAGACCACCTCCATCATCATTAAATGCTAATGGTGATTGCATCCCTCAAATCTCTATTTTCATTGTAACATACAAGATGATTGTTGACACCTTCAAATTCTTCATAGTTTCTAACTTGTTGAAGTAGTGAAATTGTTTTATTTTCATTCCTGTTTCTGGCATCTCCAAGCCCGAATACAGTGAGAAAAACAGTTCTGAATTGTCTTACTACTTATTTCTCACTAACCATATAACAATTACAGCATGGAAACAGGCCATCTCGGCCCTTCTAGTCCGTGCTGAACTCTTACTCCCATCTAGTCCCACCGACCTGCACTCAGCCCGTAACCGTCCATTCCTTTCCCGTCCGTATATCTCTCCAATTTAACTTTAAACGACAACATCGAACCTGCCTCAACCACTTCTGCCGGAAGCTCGTTCCACGCAGCTACCACTCTCTGAGTAAAGAAGTTCCCCTGATGTTACGCCTAAACTTTTGCCCTTTAACTCTCAACTCATGTCCTCTTGTTTGAATCTCCCCCACTCTTAATGGAAAGAAAGCCTATCCATGTCAACTCTATCTATCCCCCTCATAATTTTAAATACTTCTATCAAGTCCCCCCTCAACCTTCTATGTTCCAATGAATAAAGAATAAAGATCCAACTTGTACAGTGACAAAAAAAATCAGTTTTTTTTATATAAACACAGTCACATACAACTGACTCTTTAAAATCTCTTTGCTCCAAGCATGGTGTACTCTCTAATGGCCACACAAGTACTCACATCAGATGCTAGTTAGAAACCATTCAGCAACAGTTTACTACCCAAGTAAAGTGCTGCAAATAAATGAAGGGAATCATGGCTATTTTTTCAATTGATGTTTGTTTGTTAAGAGTTGCCCCAATGAACTGATGGCTATTTAACCAGAATTCACTGTATATAAAAAAATAAGTGAAGGCCTGTTCTAAGGGTAATACTGACTGCTGCACGCATCAGCTACACTTTGCAGCTGGTACTATTGTCATCCTGTATTTCACAGCTCACTATTTTGTCTTTTTCTCACATTACAGAAGCTGTAGGAACTTATCTATTAGTCCCTTATTTTCTAGTCCATTTATCCCACTGCTATTTACCTGTGAGAAGATTCAGGCAATACTATTCAAGACAAATTATACGCCATTGATACTTTGCCAGAAAATAAAAGCTTAAACTCGATAAAGAGAGCATAAAAATAGTTAATGGAAGGATAAACATATGGAAAGCACATTGAAGGAGAATTCTGTGGAAACACACAAAATGCTGGAGGAACTTAGCAGGCCAGGCAGCATCCATGGAAATAAATAAACAGTTGACATTTCAGTGAGTCCTTTCTTCAGGACTGGAAAGGAAGGGGGAAGATGCCAAAATAAAAAGGTGGGAGAAGGGGAAGGGAGATAGCTTGAAGGTGTTAGGTGAAGCCAGTTGGGTGGGAAAAGAAAAGGGTTGGAGAAGAAAAGAAATATGTTAGGAGAGGAGAGTGGATCATAAGAGAAAAGGAAGAAAGAGGTGCACTAGGGGGAGGTGATAGGCAGATGAGAAGAAGAGGTGGGGAATAGAAGAGAGAAGGGGGAGGGGAAAAAGAATCCGGGAAAAAGAAATCAATCTTCATGCCAACAGGTTGGAGACTACCTAGATGAAGTGAGGTGTTGTTCCTGCTCCGAGAGTGGACTCTTAGTGGCAAAAGGGGAGGTCATAGACAGACATGCCGGAACTGCAATGGGGATAGGAATTAAAATAAAATGGTTGGCCATCAGGAAATTCCACTTTTTTGCAGATGGAGCCGAAGAATGGACAAAGCAGTCCCTCAATTTCCATTGGGTTTCACCAATCTAGTAGAGACTGCATCGGGAGCACCAGGTACAATAGACAACCCAACACTTGAAGTTTTGCCTCACCTAGAAGTCCAGTTTATGGCCCAGAATGCAGTTGAGGGAGGAAGTAAATAGGCAAGTGTAGCACTTCTGTTGCTTACAGTGATATGTGCCAGGAGGGTGATTAGTGGAGAGGGACGAATGGACAAGGGAATCACAGAGGAGCACTCCCTGTGGGAAGTGGAGTAGTAAAGATGTGTTTGGTGGTAGGATCCCATTGAAGATAGTGGGCATTGCAGAAAATGATGTGTTGAGTGTGGAGACTTATGGGGTGACAAGAGAGGAAAAGGGGAACTCTAACTTAAGGCAGTAGGACGATGGCGTAAGTGCAGATGTGCAGAAAATAAAGGAGACGCGGGTGCGGGCATCATCAATGCTGGTGGAAGGGAAACACTGTCCTTTGTAGAAAGAGGACATCTGATGTCCTGGAAAGGAATGTCTCATCCTGGGAACAGATGCAGTGGAGATGAAGGTACTGAG
This sequence comes from Mobula birostris, assembly GCF_030028105.1. Classification (NCBI taxonomy): domain Eukaryota; kingdom Metazoa; phylum Chordata; class Chondrichthyes; order Myliobatiformes; family Myliobatidae; genus Mobula; species Mobula birostris. The sequence continues at coordinate 106,045,167 of NC_092374.1, forward strand.
AAAAGTAAAAAACATTTGTCAGGAGACATGGAGGGAAGAAGTGTAGTCAAGATAACTGTGGGAATTAGAAGGTTTATAGAAGATGTTTTTGTGGAAATACTTCAGAAAATTGTATTCAAGGGAGAAAGAGACCTGGCTTTAAACAATTACTTGTGTCCTCAGGATGTCCCAAAGCACTTCTCAGCCAAAATTCTTGGAGTACCATCAAATGGAAACTTACTGGCATCAAAGTTCAGAACCAAGCACCCCTTTTACAATCTGAAGGAGGGCAAAATGTTAAGATGATAACAATGGATTCAACAAGAGAGAGATGAATTTAAGAGTCCGAGAACATGGTGGCGCCCTTCGTACCTGAGATGTATTCACCTCTATGCACCAACTCTGCCTCCAGGGTAACTTGCATGTATGAAACATCTCCAATTTGTGTCTTGTAACAAAAAATGGGAAATGCAGGCAGGGAGGTTAGCACCACTCATGGCAAGATAGGGGAATGGGCAGGGTTCAGAATGTCCCGAATGAGATCTACTAGATGGGTTGTGAAGTCCTTCTCAATCCTTCACTTTCTGATGTACGTCTTCTCATAGAATGTTGCCTCTTTTGATTTGGTGTAGAATCACTTCCTTTTGCAACATTTGATTTAATTGCCCTATCACTCCCTTTCGGGAGAGCTGAATATATTACCCGCAATACCTAATGGACTCTTAGATAGGCACATGGATGTGAGAAAAAGCTAGAGGATTATGTGCTGTGTAGGAGGGAATAGTTAGATCGATCATGTAGTAGGTTTATACCAGTAGCCATAGCATCGTGGGCTCAAGGGCCTGTACTGTGTGGATTGCTCTATGTAACATGTCTCTAGAGGCAAAGGCCATAATGAATCTTAATTCGTTCATCCATGTTTGATCAGTGCAGAAAAAAGATTCCTCTCTCAAATGAATGAATCCATGAAAATAAAAAGTTTGTCCAAGTTAAATTTAAAAGAAATAATCCTATATTAAATAGTCTTGGCCTGAAACGTTGACTCTTCGTTCCTCTCCATAGATGCTGCTTGTCCTGTTGAGGTCCTCCAGCATTTTGTGTGTGTTATCCAATTTTAAAGTATTCCCTCCATTGGTAATGTAAACATCCTCAGTATTTTCAAATAGAAAAATAGCTGCTAATTTCTCTAAGTAAATTATCATTTCCATCAATTGCATGAAATGTAGCGCTCATTTCAAATTGGGGTCCTTACAATGTTTTGTCTGCTTACTTCTGCCATAATCGCTATTGTGTCCTCACCTCTCCATCATCTGTGTGCCCCTTAAAGGTTTCTTTTTTTTAGCAACACTGACAAGAATGAAAATGCATTGCCAACATTATCAGATGTGCAAGATGCAGAAGTCAAGGAAACCTAGAAGAAAAAGAAAATCCTTTTTTTTAAAAAAGCCATGGATTTGAAAAAAAGTTAGCTGTCTCTCTGACTTTTATTTCACTTTAAAATGATAAAAGCTGGAAGGAAAGCAAAGATTTTCAGGAGGTGGGAAATTAACCCGGCAGAATTTGTATTTTCATTCATTTTGCTTCCGGTAAGACATCAGCACACTCAGACCCAGCAGCCATGTGTCCAATCAAAAGTACATTTGCTCATCCTGTATGCCTTTTTTATGATCACAACTCTCTGCTGGATACTAAGAACATCAAGTACTTTAGGACTATCCCAGTGAATTACTCGATAGCAAAGAAGCTGGACTTAATGCATTCTGTTGTGTTGTTGCTGGAACTTGCTGTGTAGGATATTTTTATTGTGATCGTAAGGCCCTGTTGGAAATTGATAATGTAGAATACTGAAAGTCCACATGAAGAAACTGACAGAGGGGAAGCTACATTGCCTTGGCTATGGTGAGGACTAGGCCATCACTGCAGTCGCCCAAGGGAGGAGAGGCAGAGGAACAGTGGGAGAGAACAAGAATGGGTGCTAGTATTCTATAGCAACTCTTACAAGTTAAAAAATAAATCGGAAGTGCTTTAGAAGACTTTAGAGAAAATATGGCATAAAAATTGTGATTTAAAAAAATTGGACAAAATGAATAAGAATGATGAAATGTTGGGATACACAGTCAGTATGTTAGTGTAGTGGTTAGCGTAACACTATCACAGCACCAGTGATGCAGGCTCAACTTTCACCACTGTCTGTAAGAAGTCCCCTTGACTGTGTGGGTTTTCTCCAGGTGCTCTGGTTTTCTCCCACATTCCAAAAGGAGTGCGGGTTAGGGGGTTAATTGGTCACATGGGTGTAATTGCCCAGTTGTGCTCATTGCGCCTGATGAGCCTGTTACCATGCTCTATCTCCATATAATTACACACAATTCAGACTTCCAGCGTCAGCATCCTGTGCATGGACCTGACAGGGACTACTGGATCCGTTGTCCCAAAGTCTGTGGCTCTCATATGGCTGAATATTTAAGATATCTAAGGAAATGCATTGATTTTCAATTACACAACATTCAACAAGGCCATACGATTCAATTTGAAGACAGATTGATTTATATGTAGTGCTTCAGCAAGCAACACTCACCTTTGAATCAGGAACTTTCAAGTGTAGAACCCTCTCTGGGGACTTCACAGCAAAAAAAAAAATCAGGGCTAATACTTCAGTTCAAATTTGAAACACAGATATACTGTCAAAATTTAAACCATGTCTAAGTGCTCAGCTGAATGGTAAAAAAAAACACATTACATTATTCTGCAGAATGAATGAAGATACAAATTCTGCAGAGTTAATCTTGGAAGAAATTAACTTTCTCAAGCAAATCTACTGTATTTTCAGTTTTTAATCAATATATGGGGCTTTCTCCTCCTTGAGTAACTAACAAGTTTATTGGACCAAGTAGGATCTTCTTGTATATACTTTCTATTAACCTATGAGATATAGTTAACATAAATCACAAATAAATATTCTAGTCAAAGATTCATGCAGGAAGAGGTACAATAAGATACTAGCCTGCCCTTACAACCGATTTTCTATTCATAAGTCAATGAGTTTGAAAAAAGAAAAAACAATTACTATGCAGAGCAGTTCGGTTTTGTAACCACAAACTCAATAAAAAATGTTGCTATTCTTCAGAGACACGATTCTTGATCTGCAGTCTGTTAGAAGATAATTCTCTGTCAGGCAACTAATTTGCATGTTGCTTTTGTGAAAAGTTAGCCATTATATTTTACAAATCTAATTTTATTCTTACCCTACATTCTATTATATTTGAGAAAAAATTCAGATTGTGTAGTTCCTTTGTGGCAGAAGGAAAAAAATAAAATCAATAAATCTATTTCATCATATTTTATCGTGCAACAAAATATATATTCCATTCAGTTCACTAAAACAGACTTGTTATTTCTAGTTCCTTGTTCAGCAAGGAACTTTTAAATATAATTTACAGCATTCTTGCACAATATATGAAAACTACAGCAAACTGTCAGGTCAGCAGACAAGGTCTACCGCCATTGCAGGACTTGTATGTGTCCAGGATAAAGAAATAATTCAAAATTATCTCAATATTTCTGTGTCAACAATTGTGAAGAAAATTATAAGAATTCTGAACGCTGAGGGTTGCTGTTATATTGGACAACATCAACTTATTTAAGGAAGAAGTCTATTTCACCTATGATGCTTCTGAAACAAAAATGTTGTAGATTGACAACTTGAGGTTACAATGATAGTTGAAACAGATGTAAAGATGTATTTGAAAATGCTTGCAGCACCACAATTTAAATTGACAAAAAACTGCTTAATCGGGTGCAGGCATACCATAAAACTTGGATCAGTGGATCAGTCACTAAATACAGATGAGACAGAAGTATGGTGACTTTTTGCAAGACACTTCCAACAGATCTATTCATTACATCTTTAAATCTGCATTCTCAGATTACTCTACATTCTGTTATTGTCTTTTCCCTTGTACTACCTTAATGCACTTACATTTTGAAATTATCTATATGGAAGCCTTGCAACACTAAGGACTGTACTCTATTTTGATACATATGTTGATAAGGTTTAAGGTTGGTTATTGTCATTCTTCAGTGCACAAGTGTAAAGAGCGAAATGATTGTTACTCTGGATCCAGTGCAGCATAAAAAAACACAAGCATAATGACCACAACAAAACAGAATAAATAACCAAACAAAAGATAAATAAATAAATAAATAAATAAATAAACAAAAGATTACATAGACTACATTTGTGTACATAAAATGTTGCCAAGTACAGGAGTATCTGTACATAAGATTAGATTACATTCAACTTTATCGTCATTGTGCCGAGTACAGATACAAAGCCAATGAAATGCAATTAGCATCTGGCCAGAAGTGCAAAAGAATAGCATTATTTACAAAATAATTGTGAATAAAAAGTAAGTGCTACAGCACACAAATATAGAAGTACTGAGACAGTACAATATGGCTGCAATATTGCTTAGTGCTGTGATGTGAGGTTCAGTTGGGTTGCAGCCTCAGGGAAGAAGCTCTTCCTGAGCCTGCTGGCGCGGGAGCAGAGACTCCTGTAGCGCCTACCGGATGGGAGAAGAGTAAAATGTTCATGGTTAGGGTGAGATGCATCCTTGATAATGCTTTTCACCCTGCCCAGGCAGCGTTTATGGTAGATGTTCTCAATGGTGGGCGATTGGGTGCCGATAATCCGCTGGGCAGTTTTTACCACGCACTGGAGTGCTTTGTGGTCCGATATGGGACAATTGCCATACCACACTGAGATGCAGTTGGTAAGTATGCTCTCAATGGTACAGCGGTAGAAGTCTGTCAGTATCCTGGGACAGAGGTAAGCTTTCTTGATGTTCTGCAGGAAATAAAGGCACTGTTGCACCTTTTTGATCAGGATGGAGGAGTTCAGGGGCCAGGTGAGACCTCGGAAATGTGCAAGGAATTTGAAGCTTATACACACTCCACTGCAGCTCCATTGATGTAGATGGGGACGTGAGTGTGGCTCCTAACATGCCTGAAGTCCGCAATGATCTCCTTGGTCTTCTGGGTGTTAAGGGCCAGGTTATTATCAGCACACCATGCGGCCAGGTGCTGGACCTCCTCCTTGTAGGCCGTCTCGTCATCCCCTCTGATCAGGCCAACCACCATGGTGTTGTCCGCAAACTTGATTATGGAGTTAGAACCGTATACAGGAGCACAGTCATAGGTGAAAAAGGAGTGCAGGAGAGAGTTTAGCACACAGCCTTGAGGCATGCTGGTATTCAGGGTAAGAGTGGAGGAGGAGAGGTTATCTAAGTTAACTGACTGGGGTTTGTTAGTCAGAAAGTCCAAGGTCCAATTGCGGAGGGATGAGCTGATACCAAGCTGGCAAAGTTTGGCGATCAGCTTGGAGGGGATCACAGCGTTGAATGCTGAACCAAAGTCAATGAACAGCATTCTGATGTAAGAGTTGGGCTGTCCAGGTGAGTCAGGGCAGAGTGAAGTGCTGTGGAGATGGAGTCCTCTGTTGACCTGTTGGTGCAATAGGCAAATTGATGGGGGTCCAGGGTAGTGGGCAGACAGGATTTCAGATGTGATAGAACCAGTCTCTCAAAGCACTTTGCAATGATGGGAGTGAGTGCAACTGGGTGGAAGTCATTCAGGCTTTTGTCAGTGGAATGCTTCAGCACTGACACGATGGTGGCAATCTTGAAACCGGGTGGCTCTGACAGGAAATGGTAAAGTAGTGGTGGTGATGTATGGTTGGGTTGGTTAATGGGTGGAGGTATTGATCTCCTGTTGACTTGGAGGAAGTAATTATTTTTGAGTCTTATGGTCCTGTTATGGATGCTGCGTAGCCTCCTCCCTGACAGGAGTGGGACAAACAGTTCACGAGCAGGGTGGGTAGGATCCTTCATGATATTGCTGGCCTTTCTGTATACATGTCCTTGATGGCAGGTAGTTTGGTGCCAGTGATATGTTGGACAATTTTATCCACACATTGTAGAGCCCTCCTGTCCACCAAACTGCAATTTGCATACCACACAGCAATTCAGTATCTCAACTGCACATCTGTGGAATTTTGTGAGTATTGATGTGCAGAGTCCAGCTCTCTTCCATAAACTAATAACAAGACAATTCCAATTCCTCCAGTGCATAAAATATATGCACTTTTTGAGTACCTCCATTTGAGGAAAGCATCTTTCTTCACGTTAAAATATATTTAGCTTTTCCTTAATGGGTTTCCACTCAATAATGAAAAAGCAATGAATTTGAATTTTTGAAACCCTACTTATTCCATTTCTCTAGTGTGCTCTGTTACAGTCCATTGCTTCAAGTGAAGTTTAATGAAATACGAACACAATAGAAAATGTGTACATTAACGTTGTAGTGTTTGAAAAATGAGTATCAAATTCACAGAGCTTAATTTTATTAAATGAAGATAACCAGAAGGAATGATAAAATGAGACCCAGACTACTCTCTTGGGTGTTTTAAAAGTCTACACAGCATTACTTAGAAAAAATTCAAAGAGCCTGTGGAAAGCGGCCAGTGAGTGAGTGGGCCAGTGAAGGAGTGGAGCTTTGAGGCTTTGACTCGAGAGGCTTCGACGAGAAGAGGTGGAGGACAAGCTTGCTTGCAGTTAGTTTTTACAATGTCTCCTGAGATGGTGATGTGCCTCTCATGTGAGATGTGGCAGTCTTGGGGGAAACGCCCCTCTCCCGCAGAGTCACATCTGCCAGAAGTGCATACGGCTGGGCAATCTGGAAGACCATGTAAGGAATCTGGAGCAGCAGCTGGATGACCTTCGACTCATAAGGGAGAATGAGACAGTCATAGATGAGAGCAACAGGGAGGTAGCCACACCTAGGCTGTCAGAAGCAGGTGGTTGGGTGGCAGTCGGGTGAGGGGAAGCGAAGGTGAGCAGACAGGTAGTGCAGAGCGCCCCTGTAGCCATTCCCCTGAATAATAAGTTTACTGTCCTGGATACTGTTGGCGGGGATGATCGACCAGATGCGAGCCGCGGTGGCAGGGCCTCCGGCACTGTTTCTGATCCGGGGGTGCAGAAGGGTGGGATGTAGAAGAGGAGAGCTGTCGTCATTGGAGACTCTATAGCCAGGGGAGCAGACAGGAGATTTTGTGGACGTGAGAAGGACACCCGCATGGTTTGTTGCCTCCCGGGTGCCAGGGTCCGGGATGTCTCTGACCGGATGCACGACACCCTGGTACGAGAGAGGAAGCAACCAGAACTCGTGATACATGTTGGGACCAACAACATAGGCAGGAAGAGGGATGAGGTCCTGAAGTGTGAGTTTCGGGAACTAGGCAGAAGGCTGAAGAACAGGACCTCAAGGGTGGTGTTCTCAGGATTGCTGCCAGTGCTATGTGACAGTGATGGTAAGAATTGGAGGAGATGGCAGTTGAATGTGTGGCTGAGGAGTTGGTGCAGGGGGCAGGGTTTTAGATTTTTAGATCATTGGGATCTCTTCTCGTGAAGGTGGGACCTATACAGATTGGATGGGTTGCACCTGAACTCGAGGGCAAGCAATATCCTTGCAGGTAGGTTTGCTAGCTTGGTTCGGAAGGGTTTAAACTAATTTGCAAGGGGGATGGGACCCAGAGCGATAGAGCAGTGAAAGAAGTGCATGGAGTAAAACCAGATCTAACATATAGAGAGGCTTCGAGGAAAGAGAAGCAGAATAAACAGTGTAAGGACAGTAAGATAGAAGGGCTGAAATGCGTGTACCTCAATGCAAGAAGCATCAGGAACAAAGGTGATGAACTGAGAGCTTGCATACATACATGGAATTATGATGTAGTGGCCATTACAGAGACTTGGCTGGCACCAGGGCAGGAATGGATTCACAATATTCCTGGATTTCAGTGCTTTAAAAGGGATAGAGAGGGGTGGAAAGGGGAGGAGGGGTGGCATTACTGGTCAGGGATACTGTTACAGCTACAGAAAGGGTGGATAATATAGCAGGATCCTCTTTTGAGTTAGTAGGGTGGAAGTCAGGAACAGGAAGGGAGCAGTTACTCTATTGGGGGTATTCTATAGGCTCCCTTGTAGCAGCAGAGATACAGAGGAGCAGATTAGGAGGCAGATTTTGGAAAGGTGTAAAAATAACAGGGTTGTTATCATGGGTGACTTTAACTTCCCTAATATTGATTGGCACCTGATTAGTTCCAATGGTTTAGATGGGGCAGAGTTTGTTAAGTATGTCCAGGATGGATTCCTGTTACAGTATGTGGACAGACCGACAAGGTGAAATGCCATACTAGATCTAGTACTAGGTAATGAACCGGGTCAGGTCACAGATCTCTCAGTGGGTGAGCATCTGGGGGACAGTGACCACCGCTCCCTGGCCTTTAACATGGGAAAGGATAGGATCAGAGAGGACAGGAAAATTTTTAATTAGAGAATGGCAAATTATGAGGCTATAAGTCTAGAACTTGCGGGCGTGAATTGGGATGATATTTTTGAGGGAAATGTACTATGGACATGTGGTTGATGTTTAGAGATCTCTTGCAGGATGTAAGGGATAAATTTGTCGCGGTGAGGAAGATAAAGAATGGTAAGGTGAAGGAACCGTGTGTGACAAGTGAGGTGAAAAATCTAGTCAGGTGGAAGAAGGCAGCATACATGAGGTTTAGGAAGCAAGGATCAGATGGGTCTATTGAGGAATATAAGGAAGCAAGAAAGGAGCTTAAGAAGGGGCTGAGAAGAGCAAGAAGGGGGCATGAGAAGGCCTTGGCAAGTAGGGTAAAGGAAAACCCCAAGGCATTCTTCAATTATGTGAAGAAAAAAATGATGACAGGAGTGAAAGTAGGACCGATTAGAGATAAAGGTGGGAAGACGTGCCTGGAGGTTGAGGAAGTGAGCGAGATCCTCAATGAATACTTCTCTTTGGTATTCACCAATGAGAGGGAACTTGATGATGGTGAGGACAATATAAGTGAGGTTGATGTTCTGGAGCATGTTGATATTAAGGGAGAGGAGGTGTTGGAGTTGTTAAAATACATTAGGACAGATAAGTCCACAGGGCCTGATGGAATATCCCCCAGGCTGCTCCACGAAGCAAGGGAAGAGATTGCTGATGTCCTCGTTGTCTACGGGAATGGGACTGGAGGATTGGAGGTAGGCGAATGTTGTCCCTTTGTTCAAAGAAGGTAGTAGGGATAGTCCGGGTAATTATAGACCAGTGAGTCTTACGTCTGTGGTGGGAAAGCTGTTGGAAAAGTTTCTTACGGATAGGACCAATGGGCATTTAGAGAATCATGGTCTGATCAGGGACAGTCAACATGACTTTGTGAAGGGCAGATCGTGTCTAACAAGTCTGATAGAGCTCTTTGAGGAGGTGACCAGACATATAAATGAAGGTAGTGCAGTGGATGTGATCTATATGGATTTTAGTAAGGCATTTGACAAGGTTCCACATGGTAGGCTTATTCAGAAAGTCAGAAGGCATGGGATCCAGGGAAGTTTGGCCGGATGGATTCAGAATTGGCTTACCTGCAGAAGGCAGAGGGTCGTGGTGGAGGGAGTACATTCAGATTGGAGGATTGTGACTAGTGGTGTCCCACAAGAATCTGTTCTGGGACCTCTACTTTTCATGATTTTTATTAACGACCTGGATGTGGGGGTAGAAGGGTGGGGGTCTGGCAAGTTTGCAGATGACACAAAGGTTGGTGGTGTTGTAGATAGTGTAGAGGATTGTCAAAGATTGCAGAGAGACATTGATAGGATGCAGAAGTGGGCTGAGAAGTGGCAGATGGAGTTCAACCTGGAGAAGTGTGAGGTGGTACACTTTGGAAGGACAAACTCCAAGGCAGAGTACAAAGTAAATGGCAGGATACTTGGTAGTGTGGAGGAGCAGAGGGATCTTGGGGTACATGTCCACAGATCCCTGAAAGTTGCCTCACAGGTGGATAGGGTAATTAAGAAAGCTTATGGTGTGTTAGCTTTCATAAGTCGAGGGATAGAGTTTAAGAGTTGCAATGTAATGATGCAGCTCTATAAAACTCTGGTTAGGCCACACTTGGAGTACTGTGTCCAGTTCTGGTTGCCTCACTATAGGAAGGATGTGGAAGCCTTGGAAAGGGTACAGAGGAGATTTGCCAGGATGCTGCCTGGTTTAGAGAGTATGCAGTATGATCAGAGATTAAGGGAGCTAGGGCTTTACTCTTTGGAGAGAAGGAGGATGAGAGGAGACATGATAGAGGTGTACAAGATAATAAGAGGAATAGATAGAGTGGATAGCCAGCGCCTCTTCCCCAGGGCACCACTGCTCAATACAAGAGGACATGGCTTTAATGTAAGGGGTGGGAAGTTCAAGGGGGATATTAGAGGAAGGTTTTTTACTCAGAGAGTGGCTGGTGAGAGGAATGGACTGCCTGAGTCAGTGGTGGAGGCAGATGCACTAGTGAATTTAAGAGACTACTGGACAGGTATATGGAGGAATTTAAGTTGGGGGCTTATATGGGAGGCAGGGTTTGAGGGTCGGCACAACATTGTGGGCCGAAGGGCCTGTACTGTTCTGTACTATTCTGTGTTCTATGAGTTCATCCCAGTGTTTTGGTCAGTTTCACTCAATTTAATATTGATTGAAGGAGAAATATTCCATCTTCTCCAGAACATACCGCTGGATTTTTACACTGTTTGGTATGGTCCAGCATCCTCACAATATACAAAAACTACAAAAAAATGTCAGGTCAGCAGACAAGGTTATTGGCTGCAGTCTACCATCACTGCAGGACTTGTGTGTACCCAGGACAATGAAGCAGACAGGAAAAATCATTGTGGACACTACCCACATCGCAAAATGCTTTTTCCAAACGTTCCCTTCTTAAAAGCAATATAGAACTATTTAAACAAAAACTTTACAGCATTTTAGGAGTTCCTTCCTCAAGCAGCGAATCTGGTCAATCATTCTCATTACCTCCCCACACCTCTCTATCTATTACCTCAGTCAATGCACTGTGAACAATTTAAACCATTTTTATAATATGATTTACATTGCAAATTCATGCTGGTATTTATGCATCTTTTATTCCATACCTGTACTTAACCACCAACTTCAATTTTTAAATAATTCTAAATTTATATTTTTAAGAATTGTTGAATGATGTTTTTGTTGCATCACAGCAAATTTCCAGTACATGTAAATATGTATATGGCAAAAGAAGTTGATCACCAATTAAAACAGCAGATTACCTGGTCACTTTCATCTTCACGTATACAAGAGCTTGTTGCAGAGAGAAAAAAAGATCAGCTGGATGTTCCACACATGGGTTTTGTTCTTCAAAAGTACTCGTCTGGTGGGGAAGAGCATGATTATGACCTAAAATGGATGTCAAAGCCAGTACGTAATTGGAAACATGACAAACTCATTATACTCACTGTAATAAGAGTCAAACCCAATTTCTATCACTCTTTATATGTTCCAGTATGACATCGAGCTGTGTGGAAGTGGTGTTATTATACTAAGCACAAGAGATTCTGCAGAAGCTAGAAAACTAAAGTAACACACTCAAAATGCTGGAGGAACTCAGCAGGTTAGGCTGTATCTATGGAAAGAGTCAATGTTTAGATCCAAGATCCTGCATCAGGACTCATTATCCTAAAAAGTCCCATTAAAATGGTTCTGAGCTAAAGACTTAACAAATGGAATTACAAAATAAATCACTGAATCATTAGAGAATGGGAAGAGACTATTCCATTTCCAAAGTCCATCCTGTTAGCAAGTTCAATACATTGCTCAGACCTTCCCTGTCAAGCTACATTAAACAAAATTCTGTTCAAGAATCTATACAGTTCGCTTTGCAAATAATGATTTAAATAAACCAGGTGGAGGCAGACCTGCTCCTAGGGGCTCACGGCCAGCCACTTTTCAATACTCCAAGGATGTGGCCTAGAAGACAAGGGTGCCATCAGTGTTCCGAGGCTTCACAGCCATGTGGAAGGATTGATTCTAAGCTGCTGCTGTTGACTGAAATTTCACGGGAGAGAACAAAACATTGGGAACAGCAGATCAACTGTCAAAGGTAGTGTACTCAGTGAGTTGCACACACACACTTTCTCTCTCACACAGTGGTGGGTGTGCGATTGTTGCCAAAAAATGCAGCATGACACGGTAAATCAGAGAGTTGTTTTGTTATGTCTCCCCTCGTAATGTGAAAGGGACACCTCCTCTTCCCTTTTTTTAGGGAGAGAGAGAACCTGTGGTGTGTCAAATTGTTGGCTGCATGATTAGATCATGGTCTTTATTGGAGCCTTGTTATCACATTCTTGGTGGGTTGAGGGTTCTGGGGTTTTGTAGAAATGGGTAGGGGTGGGGGTGGGGGAGGGGGAGGGGAGGGTTGTTGCTTTGCTGCTTCTTGTGTGTGATAGAGGGAGCAGGGGGGCTTTGAGGTTCTAATGATTTAACTATCACCTGTTCTTTGGAGCACTCTTCTGTTTTCAGGATCTATAATGTATAGATTTCTCTGATATTAAATGGAATGATTGAACCATCCTTCATGCTGGGAATCCCTAAATCACATGACCAATCTAGTCTTTTCCAGTGCCCTCAGGCTGACTCTCAGATCCAGCAACATTCTTCAAAACCTTTTCCTCCTTCTCAAGCGACTTCACATCTCACATCTTTCCTGGAATGATCAAGACAGAATACAAAGTTTCAGATGAAGTCTAACCAATGTTTTAACATAATCGTCTGTATTTTGTTCTCTATTTCAAGTATCTGGCCTCATTGGTATTTTTATTATTATGGGTAAGGTACGCAAAAAATCATGTTTTATGCAAGGTTGAAAGTGGCTGTGTCTATTTCCATCCACTCAGACACTGAACCGTTCATGATTCACATTCAATTGGCTGTTATTCTCTTATTGTAGTTTGTATGTGATAACTGCAGAATGACCTTCCTGAGCAAGTGGATGAGGCAGGTACAGGAAGAGCATTGAAAAGATATTTGGGCACATACATGGATAGAAAATGTTTACAGGGATAGAAGTCAAACACACTAGCTTAGATGGCCACCTTGAATGGCATGGATGAGATGGGTAGCTTATATGATCATTTTGGTCACCATGGCCGAGATGGGCTAAGCAGCTGGCTTTTGTGCAACTCCGACTGACATTATCAATGTGTACACACCTCATTGATCACCTCCTCCCTACTGTGGCTTGACATAAATAGACATTGTGAACCTGAAATATGCCAGAGCTGAATCTGAGTTGAGCCGTCACAAAACTCAACTTTTATTTTTAACTATCAAAAAAACCAGGTGCACATCAAGTTGAAAGCAAAGATTCATGCTAGATTTAAAGTGTTGTGATCTATTTAATACAATTAAAATGTCATTCTTGGCTGTGTTTGAACCTCCATATGCCTACATGGAAGTGGGTGACTGTTAGGTAACCTATTAGCAGTTTATAAAATCATGAGGGGATAAATGGGATCGACGCAAGCTCCCCCCCCCCCCCCCACCCCAGGGTTGTGACATAAAACAGAAGTGGAGGTTTATGATGAGAGGGGAGAAATTGAAAAGGAACCCAAGGGGCAACTTTCTCACCAATGGGGTGGCCAAAGGAAGTGGATGAAGCAGGTGTATTAACAACATTTAAAAAGGTATTTGGACAGGTACGTTACTGGTAGGAAAATATCAGAGGGATATTTACCAAACACAAGCAAATGAGTCTAGCCAGATGAGAATTTTAGTTGGTGTCGACTAGTTGGGCCCAAGGGTATGTGTCAGTGATGTGCGACTGACTTTAATACCCTCAGATCTCAAATGGCTCTGAGAGTTGGTATTACCCCTGTGTTAGGGATAGTGCACCATTATCCTATTCCCTTGTCCCTCTTCACCCATTTTCAGCAGTCTGCCTCTTCCTTTTCTCTCATTTCCATGGCAACTGTTCTCTTTAGCAGCACAAGGCACACAAATGAGGTGGTAGGTTCCCAATTTATTATGCAGCCCTGTTCTAAATTTGTCTTAGAGTATGGAAACTATGGATACTATCCTATTAAGGAGATCTCAATTGTGTATTTTTGTTTGGTGATTCTCTGGTGTTAGGCCAAAAGTAGCAAAAACAAAATGTGCCTAAAGTGGGTGAATTGCAAATTTCATGAAATATTTTGCATTTTGAAAAGAAAATCCAGATCTGCCAGCATTTGATTTTTATTCGTATTTGTACTTTTCTCATTAGTTTTGCCAGACAGCATCTGTATCAAATCTGGGTTGGCTGGTTCATGTCCAATGTAATTAGTGGGATGGGATAATCAATATGGACTCCCAACGATTTTAGAGAGAGATCAAGGAAACAGATGTCAACAAATTGGAAGTGATTCAAGGCACTTTTTCAGAATGCTTGACAACCAAGAACAGCTTGCAATTTATGACATTCACTCACTGATCTCTAATCTTTCAAGTGGATTACAGTATTATGTATTCTTTCAATGATAACACCATCAAAACTGGTCAAGGACAGTAAAAACTGTATACGTACCACAAGGCAGAAACTAAATTGGAGAAGGCCAGAAGTTCATTCTAATTGCTTCAGAAGAGGTTCAAAGCTATAAATTTTGCATTGTAATAACAAAAAATATTGCTGTCATTTAAGATTTCTTAATTGTCTCCTCAGAACAGGGAATGCAATACATGAACAGTATAGAGTCATAGAATCGGAGCAATGCAGCATGGATACAGGCTCCCCATTCTATTGGTGCGCGGAGTTAAGATGGTACCAAATGTCTGTCTCTTCAAGCTCATCTCTGGAAACAGATTAAATTCCTCTCATTAATCTCTTTCTTCCTTTTCAAGGTGGCTGGGTTTCTTTTGATGTCCTTGATCTGCAGCAGGACTCAAAATGTGGTTGTTCGCAGCAATGAGTTCCCATTATTGGGGCTCACTAACCGACCAGCCATTTTCTGATATTCCCCAGGCATGGCATGGAAAAGCCAGGGTACTGCCCTGCGGTCAGCCCATTTCAGGCTGATGCCACCCGCTGAGGTGATGCAGGAGAAGGACGGTCAGGATTTCTCAGAGGGGGATGCTGCAGATGGCAGTCTCTGTACTGAGTAATCACTCTTCTTTTTCTCTTGATGGTGGGAAGAGTTTGCTGCCAATTCTGGAGTCAGAGAATCTCAGAATAAAAAACGACGTGGCAGACTACAACATCGTAACAGCGACGGTTTGGTGGTCTCTCCTTTCACTGTGAAATGTGCAACATCTCAGTCCCTTGTTAGTGAGAGAGCTTGTGGCATGCTGAACTGTTGGGTAAGTGATTTTGTTTGATGAATGCAGATCATGGTCCCTTTGGATGCTTTGCTATTGCTTGGTGGGTCGTGGGTACTGATGCTTTTTGCTGAAATGGGTGGGGGGAGGGGGGAGGTCGAAGCTTGCTGCTGCTGGTGTGGGCGGGAGAGGGGGCTTTGGGCTTCTAACATTTCTGTCATTCATTCTTTCGATGTTCTCTTTTGTGTGGATGTCTACAAAGTTTAAGAATTTCAGGTTGCATACTGTATACGTTCTCTGATTATAAATAGAACCATAGAACACTACAGCACAGAAAACATGCCATTTGGCCCTTCTAGTCTGTGCCAAAACATTATTCCGCTGGTCCCGTTGGCCTGCATCCAGTCCATAAACCTCCAGACCTCTCCCATCCATGTACCTATCCAATTTATTCTTAAAACTTTTGAGTGAGCCCACATTTACCATGTCAGATGGCAGCTCGTTCCACACTCCCACCACTCTGAGTGAAGTTTCCCCTAATGTTCCCCCTAAACCTCTCTCCTTTCACCCTAAAGCCATGACTTCTCATATTTATCTCTCCTAATTTAAGTGGAAAGAGCCTATTCACATTTATTCTGTCTATACCTCTCTTAATTTTGTAAACCTCTATCTAATCTCCTCTCATTCTTCTGGAAATGGAACCATTTGAGTCCTGCCTGACCATGGTGTCCACTAATCTACTACCAACTTCCTGCATTTGGCCCATAGCTTTCTAAACTCCTTCCCAATATGTACTCATCCAAGTGCTTCTTAAGCATATTATTGCTATAACCAGTACCTCTGGCAGCTCATTCAAAGCACTCACCTCCCCACTGTGTGGGAAAGCTGTTCCTCAGGTCCCTTGTTTTTCTTTCCCCTCTCACCCTAAATCTCCTGCTGATTTTGGACTCCTCACCCTGGGGAAGAGACCGCCTCCGTCCACCTTATCTATACCTCTCAGGACATTATAATCTTGAGGTCACCCCTCATTCTGCTATGCTTCAAGGAACAAAAATCTAGCCTAGCCTAGCCAACCTCTCCCTACTGAGAAAAATAAATTGTACAAAGTTATTGAAAGTGAGACTGAGGGCCATAGAATCAGTTTAGAGTAGTGGTGAATGATTCTGGAGTTGTAGATTAATAACTGTTCCTGATCCTTGTAATGTGGGACCCAAGGCTTTCGTATTACCTGTACAGTGGTATTAATGAGGAGGGGGCATGGCTTTGATGGTGGGAATCTTTGATGATGGATGTTACTTTGTTGTGGCATGGTTCCATGTAAGTGTACCCAAAGTTGGAAGGGCTTTGTTTGTGATGAACTGGGCAGTACCACTTTCTGGTTTGTCCCAAAATGCACATTTCTCTGTATTGACATCTACTTTCCAATCCATAACACCTTGCCTTGGATTCTATGGGCCCTTGAGTGGGATCTGTGATCAGCCACGATGGAATGGTGGAGCAGACTCGATGGGCTGAATGGCCTAATTCTGCTCCTGAGTCTTATGGTTTTACATTTCAAATATTTTTTTCATGTAGGATCTTAGCAAAGGAATTTCTCATTGAAACCTATCAAACATTGAAAGGCACATATAGAGCCGATGTGGAGAAGAATTTTCCTTTTGTGGGTGAGTCTAGAACCAGAGGATACAGCCTCAGAATAAAGGGATGTCCATTTAGAACACAGATGAGGAGGAATTTATTTCAGATGGTGGTGCATCTGTGGAATTCTTTGCTACAGACAGCTGTGGAGGCCACATCACTGGGTATACGTATTTAAAGCAGAAGTTGACAGGTCTTGATTAGTCAGGGCATCAAATGCTATGGGGAGAAGGTATGAGAATGGTGTTGAGAGGGATAATAAATCAGCCATGATGGAATGGCAGAACAGACTCAATGGGCTGAATGGCCCAAGTCTGTCGAACGTCTTATGGTCTAAAGACCATGGAGTCTACAGTGTATGGACTGAATGGCCCTCAGCAATATATCTTGTTACCTCTTCAAAAAATACAATTAAATTGTTGAGACAGAATCTGTCCCTAACAAATATCTGTAATTCTCAGTTATTAGTCTTTTTCCAAAGATGTCCCAGTGATTTTCCTACACTCAGGCCTGTAGTTACTTCACTTATCCATGCTGCTTTCTTTTTGGTATCACATTAGCTGTCCTTCCAGTCGTCTTGTAGTCAGCAAGAATGAAATAACCTGTCAGGATTAATAGAACAGTATGACACAGAAGCAGTCCTTTGATGCTAGACTACTATGATGCCTGGTCCCACTGTCCTGCACCCAGACTATAGCACTACATACCTCTCCCATCCATGTATCTACCCAAATTTCTCTTTAATATTGAAATTGAATGTGCATCCACCACTTCCGCTGGCCACTCATTCTACACTCTCATCATCCTCGGTGGGGGGGGGGGTGCAGGGAGTTCCCCCCCCCGCCCTTGTTAAACATTTCATCTCTCAGACTTAGCCTTCAACCTCTCGTTCTAGTGTCACTCAGCCTCAGTGGAAAACACCTTCAGGATGGAGGGAGGCTGATGCCTTTTCTTGCTAAGTTTGACTTTCTAAACACATAGTTGAATCTTCTAGAGATCAAAGAGTTGCATCAAACTTCCAGTCAATATTTTTTGCTTAGCTTCTTTTCATAAACTGGGGCTAGTCTCAGTTCTTAATGTAAATGATAAGCAGTAAGCAGTCTGAAGTTAAAAGGACAGCTTTCCAAAGAGCACTGTTTACTGTATATAGCATGAGTTTTCCTGCTCAAAAGATGCAGAAGAAGAGAATAGGGTTAGGTAAATTGGGCTTGTATCAAACCAGACAATGCTGGCTAAGTTATTTCATTCACAGACAAGATTGATACCATCACATTAAGTAGCTGATGTATTAATGTTTGGAAGATTTGTGTGCTTAGGGAGTCAACTTCACAGCATTAATTGTAGATACCTGGGCACTCTGTTCCCCAGAAGCTTTTAGACTACCTGTGTGATCAAAGGCGTCTGTAAAAATGTGTGTGAAGCCACATAAGTGGCAAAAGTAACAATATAAATGTCATGCCTTTTAGGAATGGCGTCAAGAAGAAAGATAGAAAGAGGGGCGAATTAGATTCTGTTCCTCTGCCTTCAATTTCTACAATGGACGATTCATTCTTCTAATAGTTGGTATGTTGCTTTTAAACTGATAAGAATTTTACCTGTGGTTTGGAAACCCTTTGTTTTAGAAACCATTTGTAATTTGGAAATCATTTTTGAAGATGGAAATCATCTGTAAATTTTAAATGTGCTTTGAGAACTTTATTTTCATTTAAATGTGTATCAACAAAAATAATGAGCTATGTTTAATCTATTTTGTTAGCTTGTTGTTACTCTGCCAGAATTCTGAATGGACAATGAACCCACGTACACTACCGCACTACTTCTCATTTTTGCTCTATTAACACTATTTTTTTTTATTTCTTATGATAAATCACAGATATTTTTATCATGTACTGCATAACAACATATTTCACATGTATACAGGTTACCCCGCCATCCAAAGGTAGAGCATTCCTATGAAACGGTTAAGCTGGAAAGTTGTAAAGCGAAGAAGCAATTACCATTTATTTATATGGGAAATTTTTGTGAGCGTTCGCAGACCCAAAAATAACCTACCAAATAACTCATAAAACCTAATATAACAGTAACATATAGTTAAAACAGGAATGATATGATAAATACAATTCACAATCATTGCCTGAACTGTTCTCCGTAGCGAAAATCTCACGTAAGCGCTCTCGGCAGAAACACTCTCTCCAGTAACCTTTAAGCTATGAAGCTGCCAAATCATACCAAATAACGCATAAAAATACACAGCCGATATAAAGTAGAAATAATCTATGTACAGTGTAGTATCACTTATGGGAATTTGGAAGACATCAAGCACACTGATGATGGTGTTTTAGGCTCAGTCGTTGCAGGTTGGGGTGGTGCAGTGGCCCCCACCCTCTGAGCAGCAAACCCATACCGATCCGCGAAGCATGCAGTGGTGCAGCGGTAGCCGGGAGGCACACAGCACATCTTTAAGAAAAAAGCTGAAACAAACAAGCTAATTAATTACCTGCCAGGTGGCACCTAATTAATTAGCATGTTTATTTCTGCTTTTTTCTTAAATTTGTGCTGTGTGCCTCCCAGATACTGCTGCATCCTCCGCCAATCGGAATCTGTCCGCGGCCTGGGGGTTGGGGTGGTGGGACACTGGGGTGTCACCTGTTTCCATTAGGGCAGGCAGCTCATCTTCTTCTATCTCTGCCTGCCTCGATGTCGAAGGTCGAGGTTCGTCGTCTGCTGTGGCTGATGTGTAAGGCTTGCTTGAGTGCTTAGCCTCGCGCATTTTTAGATCATACAGTTCTTTGTAAGGACTCAAACCATCTTGCAAATATGCCCAAACCAACGTACCCTTTCAAAATTAAAGTCGTACTTTATCATTACTCATTCGGTTTCGACTGTTATCCTTTCCTCTTCCAATTGCATTAGCTCTTCATCTATCAGTTCTTGGTCATGGGATGCCAAAACCTCTTCAACATCATCTTCGTCAACTTCCACAAGCCAAACTCACTTTGACCTTACTTCATTCTCCATGATCGAAACGCTTAATTATGTCTAGTTTTATGCTAAGTGTAACACCCTTACGAGCTCTTTCAGGCTTCTCCAATACATTAGAACTCATCTTGCAAACGGCTGCTCACAGGCACATGTTTAAGCAATGCCGGCGAGAATACAGTTCTGAATCCGGGGAAGAGCGGCGGCTCGGGGTGCGCGCTGCCTTTTTATCGCGCACGGATTTTTTTTTCGCCCGCTGCTTTTCTTCGTAACAGTGAAAACACCTTCTGTTAGCAAAAACAGAGGACTAATGTAGGTCTTTCGTAACAGTGAGGTTTCGTAAAGCGAACATTCAAAAAGCGGGGGACACCTGTACCAGTGATATTAAACCCGGTTCTGACTAGCTGCAAGAATCTCTTCCTTGGTAGGGAGGGGGCCCCACCAGTCAAATAGCAGGTATTGACATCTAAACTCACTGTGGAGGATAAACAGGGAAGTGAAATAGTCTTTGAAGAGTATAACTATAACACCATAAAACCACAAGATATGGGAACAGAAATTAGGCCATTTGGCCCATTGAGTCTGCTCTGTCATTTCAACATGGCTGATCCATTTTCTCTCAGTCCCAATCTCCTGCCTTCTCCCCATATCCCTTCCTGCTCTGACTAATCAGGAATCCATCTACCTCTGCCTTCAGGCTTGATGTCTGCAACCACCTGTAGCAATGAATTCCACAGATTTACCACTCTGGAAAAAAGAAATTCCTCACCTCGTTTTGAAAGGACACCACTCTATTTGGAGATGCCATTATCAAGGCCTTTCAATATTTGAAAAGTTTCAATAAGATCACCCCCTCATTCTTCTGAATTCCAGTGAGTATAGGCCCAGAGCCATCAAACACTTCCTATGACAAGCCATTCAATCCCAGAATCATTTTTGTGAACCTCCTTTGAATTTTCTCCAATGCCAGTACATCTTTTCTTGCCCACCCTTTGGAAAGGGTACCCATAGATAGCTATATCAGATAGGGGTTCAGATCTCAGCAAACCCAGTACCATCACTTGGACACAAGAAAATCTGCGGTTGCTGGAAACCCAAAGCAACACAAAATACTTGAGGAAATCAGCAGGTCAGGCACCATCTAGGGGAACAGTTGACATTTTGGACTGAGACTCATCTTCAGGATTGTCAGGGATCATCACAGGAAGCCTAGTATCTTCCTCCCTTCTGTCTCAGATGTCTGGAATACGACTCAAGTACTAACCATTTATACAACTCTAATTCTGCAAAATCCTTTGTAATGATGACATATTCTAACATACTGACCATAAGAACATAAGATATAGGAGCAGAATTAGGCCATTCAGTCCATCGAGTCTATTCTGCCATTCCATCATGGCTGATCTCAGATCCCACTCAACCCCATACACATGCCTTCGCCATATCCTTTGATACCCTGAACAATCAGGAAATTATCAACTTCCACCTGAAATATACACGTGGACTTGAGCTCCACTGCAGTCTGTGGCAGAACATTCCACAGATACACTACTCTGACTAACGCAATTCCTCCTAACCTCTGTCTTGAGGCTGTTCTCTCTGGGTACACCCACCATAGGAAACATTCTCTTCATATCCACCCTATCCAGAACTTTCAACATTCAGTAGGCTTCAACGAGATCCCCACAAATTCTTCTAAATTCCATGGGGTAAAAGCCCAAATTTGCCAAATGTACACGTTAACCCCTTCATTCCCAGAATCATCCTCCTGAACCTCCTCTGGACTCTTTCCAATGACAACACATCCTTTGAGATATGGGGCCCAAAACTGTTGACAAAACTTCAAGTGTGGCCTGACTAGTGTCCTGTAAAGACTCAGCATTATCTCCTTGCTTTTATATTCTATTCTCCTTGAAATAAATGCCAACATTGCATTTGACTTCCTTACTACAGAATCAACCTGTAAATTAACCTTCTGGGAGTCATGTACAAGGACTCCCAAGTCCCTTCGCACTTCTGATATTTGAATCTTCTCCCATTGACAGAATAGTATGCTTTATTGTTCCTTTTACCAAAATGCATTATCATACATTTACCAACACTATTCCGCCTGCCAATTTTTCACCCATTCTTCCAATTTGTCCAAGTCCTGCTACAATTGCATTGTTTCCTCAGCACAACCTACCACTCCACCTATCTTTGTAGCATCCACAATTGTCAATTTCATTATCTAAATCATTGACAAACAATGTTAAAAGTAGTGGCCACAAACTGACCCGAGGAACACCACTAGTCACTGGCAGCCAACCAGAAAAGGCCCTTTTTATTCACACTTGCTGTCTCCTGTGTCAGCCATTCCTCTATTCATGCCAGTATCTTTCCTGTAATGTCATAGGATTTTATCTTGTTAAACAGCCTTATGTGTGGCACCTTATCAAACGCCTTCTGAAAATCCAAGTAAATGACATCCACTGCCTCTCCTTTGTTCACCCTGATTGTTACTTCCTTAAAGAACAACAAATTTGTCAGGCAAGATTTCCCTTGACAGAAAACCATGCTGGCTTTGACATTTTATTATTAGTCTCTAAGTACCTTGAAATCTCATCCTTAATGATAGACTGCAATACTTTCTCTACTGCTGAGGTTAGGTTAACTGGCCTACAATTTCCTTGCTTTTGTCTTCCTCCCTGCTTAAGGAATGGAGTGACATTTTCAATCTTCCAGTCCTCAGGGACCATGTCAGAATCAAGTGATTCTTGAACAATCATGAAAAATTCATCTGTCACTTCTTCAGCAACCCCTCTCAGGACTCTGGGATGTAGTCCATCTGGTCCAGGTGACTTATCCACCTTGAGACCTTTCAGTTTGCCCAGCACTTTTTCCATTGTAATAACAATGGCACTCACTCCTGCTCCCTGACACACACAAACCTCTGGTACATTGCTAGTGACTTCCACAGTGAAGACTGATGCAAAGTACCATTAATTTCATCTGCCATTTCTTTGTCCCCCATTACTACCTCACCAGCATCATTTTCCAGTGGTCCAATATCAGCTCACCTCCCTTTTACTATTTATATAACCATATAGCAATTACAGCACGGAAACAGGCCATCTCGGCCCTTCTAGTTCGTGCCGAACTCTTACTCTCACCTAGTCCCACCGACCTGCACTCAGCCCATAACCCTCCATTCCTTTCCTGTCTGTATATCTATCCAATTTAACTTTAAATGACAACATAGAACCTGCCTCAACCACTTCTGCTGGAAGCCCGTTCCACACAGTTACCACTCTGAGTAAAGAAGTTCCTCCTCATGTTACCCCTAAACTTTAGCCCTTTAACTCTCAACTCATGTCCTCTTGTTTGAATCTCCCCCACTCTCGATGGAAAAAAGCCTATCCACGTCAACTCTATCTATACCCCTCATAATTTTAAATACCTCTATCAAGCCCCCCTCAACCCTCTACGCTCTAAAGAATAAAGATCCAACTTGTTCAAATTTTCTCTGTAACTTAGGAGATGAAACCCAAGCAACATTTTAGTAGATCTCCTCTGTACTCTCTCAATTTTATTGACATCTTTCCTATAATTCAGTGAGCAGAACTGGACACAATACTCCAAATTTGGCCTCACCAATGCCATATACAATTTCAACATTACATCCCAGTTCCTATACTCAATGCTCTGATTTATAAAGGCCAGCTTACCAAAAGCTTTCTTCACCATCCTATCCACATGAGATTCCACCTTCAGAGAACTATGCACCATTATTCCTAGATCCCTCTGTTCTACTGGATTCTTCAATGCCCTACCATTTACCATGTATGTCCTATTTGATTAGTCCTACCAAAATGTAGCACCTCACATTTTTCAGCATTAAACTCCATCTGCCATCTTTCAGCCCACTATTCTAACTGGCCTAAATCTCTCTGGAAGCTTTGAAAACTTACTTCATTATCCACAACACCACCTATCTTAGTATCATCTGCATACTTACTAATCCAATTTACCACCCCATCATCCAGATCATTAATATATATGACAAACAACATTCGACCCAGTCCAGATCCCTGAGGCACACCACTAGACACCGTCCTCCAATCTGACACACAGTTATCCATCACTACTCTCTGGCATCTCCCATCCAGCCACTGCTGAATCCATTTCACTACTTTGATATTATTGCCTAATGATTGAGCCTTCCTAACTAACTTCCCGTGTGGAACCTTGTTAAAGGCCTTACTGAGGTCCATACAGACAACATCCACAGTTACACCCTCATCAACTTTCCCAGTAACCTCATCAAAAATTTCAATAAGATTTGTCAAACATGACCTTCCACTCACTAATCCATGTTGACTATTCCTAATCAGACCCTGATTATCCAGATAATTATATTATTGTACACCAGTCATTGAAAGTGGGCATGCAGGTACAGCAGGCGATGAAAAAGGCGAATGGTATTCTGGCATTTATAGCAAGAGGATTCGAGTACAGGAGCAGGGAGGTACTACGGCAGTTGTACAAGGCCTTGGTGATAGATAGATAAATAGATATACTTTATTAATCCCGAGGGAAATTTGGTTTCATTACAGCTGCACCAACCAGAGTATTGTGACCACTCCTGCAGTATTGTGTGCCGTTTTGGTCCCCTAATCTGAGGAAAGACATTCTCACCATAGAGGGAGTACATAGAAGGTTCACCAGATTGATTCCTGGGATGGCAGGACTTTCATATGATGAAAGACTGGATCGACTAGGCTTATACTCTCTGGAATTCAGAAGATTGAGTGGGGATCTGATTGAAACATATAAAATTGTAAAGGGATTTGACAGGCTAGATGCAGGAAGATTGTTCCCGATGTGGGAGAAGCCCGGAATGAGGGGTCACAGTTTGAGGATAAAGGGGAAGCCTTTTAGGACCGAGATGAGGAAAAACTTCTTCACACAGAGAGTGGTGAATCTGTGGAATTCTCTGCCACAGGAAACAGTTGAGTCCAGTTCATTGGCTATATTTAAGAGGGAGTTAGATATGGCCCTTGTGGCTAAAGGGATCGGGGGTATGGAGAGAAGGCAGGTACAGGGTTCTGAGTTGGATGATCAGCCATGATCGTACTGAATGGTGGTACAGGCTCGAAGGGCTGAATGGCCTACTCCTGCACCTATTTTCTATGTTTCTATATATACCATCTCAAAGAAAACTTTGCATCATTTTACCCACCACTGATGTCAAACTCACAGGCCGATAATTGCTAGGTTTACTCTTAGAACCCTTTTTAAACAATAGAACAACATGAGCAATACGCCAATCCTCCGGCACCATCCCCGTTTCTAATGGCATTTGAAATATTTCTGTCAGAGCCCCAGCTATTTCCACACTAACTTCCCTCAAGGTCCTTGGGAATATCTTGTCCAGACCCGGAGACTTATCCACTTTTATATTCCTTATAAGTGCCAGTACTTCCTCTTCTTTAATCATCATACTTTCCATAACTACCCTTTTTTTTTACCTTACACAATTCAATATCCTCCTTCTTAGTGAATACTGAAGAAAAGAAATTGACTCAACTGAAAAAACTTTTGGTATTCTGCTTTGCATTCATAGTTCATCTTTTCCTTTCTTATAGCTTTTTTAGTTGCCTTCTGTTGTGTGTTTTTTTTAAAAAGCTTCCCAGTCATCCAACTTCCCACTCATTTTTGCTGCCTTATTTGCCTTTTCCTTGGCTTTTATGCAGTCCTTAACTTCCCTTGTCAGTCATGGTTGTCTACCCCTGCCATTTGAGAACCACTTCTGTGGAACATATCTATCCTGCACTTAAGTGAACTATTCCCAGTAACTCTAGTCATCTTTGCTCTGCCTTCTTCCCTGTCAATATCCTCCTACAATCCACCTGGACAAGTTCCTCTCTCATGCTTCTGTAATTCCATTTATTGCATTGCAACATAGTTCTCCCTCTCAAATTGCAGTATGTGAATCCTGTCCTCTTCTGTGAATTATTAAATACGATTCTTTTCCTTCTGAGAATGCACAAAAAGAATTACTTTACCATTTCACTAGCACTCTCTGCGTCCAGTCAGTGATTGGACCATTGGTTTTCATTTTCCCTTGAGTTCCATTTTTAGACATTTCCCAATACCTCTTAACATAGCTAAACATGGAATAGTACAGCAAGGAGCAGGTTATAACATAGCTAAACATGGAATAGTACAGCAAGGAGCAGGTTATAACATAGCTAAACATGGAATAGTACAGCAAGGAGCAGGTTATAACATAGCTAAATATGGAATAGTATAGCAAGGAGCAGGCCCTTTGGCTCATCGTGTCTGAGATTACCATGATTTTATCTAACTAACCCGACCTGCCTGCTCAATCTGTGCAGATTGGTGATAACATCTCCTCCTCACTATCAGCACTGGTGCACCTCAGGGATGTGTGCTTAACCCACTGCTCTACTCTCTCTATACCCAAGATCTGTTTGGCTAGGCATAGTTCAAATACCATCAATAAATTTGTTAATGATACAACCATTGTTGGTAGAATCTCAGATGGAGACAAGAGATAAGCGAGATATGCCAACTAGTGGAGTGGTGTCACAGCAAGAACCTTGCACTCAACGCCAGTAAAACAGAACAGCTGATTGTGGACTTCAGGAATGGCAAGACAAAGGAACACATACCAATCCTTAGAGGGATAAGAATCCTCAGGGGGATCAAGTTAGGTCCACAGAGATCTTGACACCTAGGAACTTGAAACTTAATCTGATCCCAACATAGATGCAGTTATAAAGAAGGCAAGACAGTGACTATGCTTCATGAGGTGTTTGAAGAGATTTGGTATGTCAACAGAAACATTCAAAAAACTTCCATGGAGAGCATTCTGACAGGCTACATCACCGCCTGGTATGGGGGGGTCGGGGGGGGGCGCGGGTAGGTGGATGGCTGCTGCACAGGACTGAAAGAAGCCGCAGAGGGTCATAAATTTAGTCCGCTCCATCTTGAGTACTAGCCTACAAAGTACCCAGGACACCATAAAGGAGTGGTGTCTCAGAAATGCAGTGTCCATTATTAAGGACCTCCAGCACCCAGGGCATGCCCTTTTCTCACTGTTACCATCAGGTAGGAGATACAGAAGCCTGAAGGCACACACTGTGATTCAGGAACAGCTTCTTCCCCTCTGCAATCCACTAAGTGAACATTGAACCCAAGAACATTCACACTTTTTAATATATTATTTCTGTTTGCATGACTTTTAATCTCTTCAATATACTTATACCGTAATTGATTTACTTATTTATTTTCTTCTGTATTATGTAATACATTGAACTGCTGCTGCTAAGTTAACAAATTCCATGACACATTCCGGTGATAATAAACCTGATTCTGACTCTGATTTGTCAGTAGCTTTTACACTATTCTGTATTGATATTGTTTTACCTCATTCCAGCTCAATGCCCTGTGTAATGATTTGGTGTGTATATACAATGCAAGAGAATCTTTTCTGTATCTTGGTACATCTGACAATAATAAACCAATACCATGGTCTATATCCCTCCATTTACTGCCTATTCACGCATGTGTCTAAAAGCCTCTTCAAGTCTATTCTTCTAATTGCTTCTACCCCCTCCCTTGTCAGCACTTTCCAGGCATTTACCAGTGTGTAACAATAAAAGCACTTTGCAAATCTCCCTTAAACTTTCACCCCTCATCCCTCCAGTATTTGATATTTTTACCCTGGAAATAAAACACTATCTAAAAGGACCTATTTATGCCTCATACTTTTAATATGCTTCTACAAGTTCAGCATTTAGCCTTTTGTACTCTACCAAAAACAATCCAATTCTGTCCAAACTTTCCTTATATCAAATCCAGGCAATAGCCTGTCAAACCTCTTCTGCACCCTCTCCAAAGTGCCACATTTCCTGTAATGTGGTGACCTGAACAACACACAATTCTCCAAGTATTACCTAATTCAAGTATTCTATGGCTGCATTTTGACTTCCTGATATTAATACTCAATGCCCCAACCAATGAAGGCAACCAAGCCACACACAAAGGCAGGTATCATGTGAGACAGAGCATTAAGAGAAAATATTGGTACCAAATGCTCATTGCTTCACTTTAAATGATTCTCAGTTGTCAGATGTATACGTACTTGCAAGTAGCTGCTCTCAGTCTATATTTGCCAGTCATGTCATAACATTGAATCTGACTTCTGCCAATTAATACTATTGCTCTCTTCTATCAAATTCCTTCTTCTTCAACCCTTTACTTCTTCCACCTATCACCCCTCAGCTCCTTGCTTCATTATCCCTCCTCTAACCACCCATCTTCTCCCTCATTTGATTCCCCTTATCACCTGCCAGCTTGCATTCCTTCTATTCCACTCCTGATAAAGGGTCTAGCCCAAAACATCAACTGCTATTTCCATTTGTGACACCTCCTTATATACCCTCTCCAGTGAGCAGGGCATGGGTAGGGCTTAATGTCTGATCTTGATTGGTTGGATCTGAATTGGCTATTTCTGACTGGTTAGCTTGAATTAGCCTTGTTCTGACTGGTTGATTTTTTTTAGGACAAACCCTCTTCAAGAATGTGTGGAGCAAGACTGGAGCTATCTCTGCACTCTTACATTTAGGTCCCTCTCTAGTGAGTGATTCCCCAATCTTGCTCTTGTAGATATTCTCTTCTTTGCCAAGGATGTTGACCTTAATCAGTATAGATAGATACTTTTTGATCCCAAAGGAAATTACAATGTCACAGTAGCATTACAATTGCACAGGTATACAAATACAAGAAGTGAAGCAAGAAAGAATAAAAAATGTTACCTCAAACAGTTTAATAGGAGGGGGGCATCATTTCCCCAGCTAGGGGTTGACTCATTAAAGAGCTTAATAGCTGACAGTAAGAATGATCTCATAAAGCCCTCACTAGAGAAGCACAGTTGTCTTGGTCTATTACTAAAAGTACTCCGTTGTTCAGCCAAGGTGGCATGCAGAGTGTGAGAAACATTGTCCAGAATTGCCAGGATTTTCCAGAGAGTCCCTTGTCCTACCATAGCCTGCAGTGTGTCCAGTTTGTCTCCTATAACAGAGCCAGCCCTTCTACTCAGTTTATTGAGCCTGTTGACATCATCCGTGTTGATGCCATTGCCCTAGCATACCACCACATAGAAGATTGTACTGGTGACAACAGTGAAGGAGAGGCCTGCTCCTCGGGGAGTAGAGGCAACTCTGGCCCTTCTTGTACGTAGCCTTTGTGTTGGTGCTCCACTCAAGGATCTGTAAATATGTGACTGCTAAAGCCAAAGGAGGATTTGAACAGATTTGAACAGCTACAGTCACTAGCTTCTGTAGTCAGTGGCAAGCTGAAGGGATAATGTACTGTACTATCTGATTAGGAACAATGTGTTTCATGTGCTGTCTTTGATTGGTTATTAATTTCCATCAGGGTACTCAATCTTTGGGAAGGGAGGGGGAATATTAAACCAAACTTCAAGCTCCAAATTGCTGTCCAGTTGCCTTTCCTGGGAGCTATTAATGTTGGGTGCCATCACATGTATACGCAGTGGCCACTTTAGAAGGTACCCCTTGTATCTGATAGAATAAGCCACTGTCTGTATGTTCATGGTCTTCTGCTGCTGTGGCTATTATCATGGTTCAATATGTCTGTGCATTCATATATGCTCTGCTGCATACCACTGTTATAAGGTGTGGTTGTTTGATTTATTGTTGCTTTCTTGCCAGTTTGAAGTTAGTGGGTGGAGGCGTTGATCAGCCTTACTGCTTGGGGAGAGTGACATGTCTCGCAGATAAAGGATTTGTCAATACTAATGAAACATAAAAGCCAAGTAAACAAAATAATTAAATGAGGAGGAAATTCTTTAGCCAGCGCGTGGTAACTCTGTAGAAATCATTGGAACAGAAGGCTATGGAGCCAAGCCATTGGGTATATCTAAAGCGGAGGATGATAGGTTCTGTTAGAGAATTTAGTACCGATCAAACGCAAAATATAGAAAACCTCCAAACTAGTTACTGTTTTTATTTCATGAATTCACGGGGACCCAGTCCTCACGTCTCTGCCAACACAAGGTTGCAAATCCAAATTATACAGTAAATCTAATCACACTTGGTCAGCTGGTCTCCAGACACTGTTTCTGCAATTTACACAACATTGGCACCTATACAATTGGTTCCTCATTGATGACATGATATATTATTAGTTAGTACGAAGAATATAGATCCATTCTGCTTTTTTTATCATGCTGTCTCCATGATTCTCCCAACCCCCAGTCCTCAAGTTTAATTTCCCCTCCACATTCCCCTCCTTTTTGATCGCTAGATCAACCCTACTCCTCTTTATCATCCAGATACAGGGCTTCATAATCTGGGGCAGAGGCATCATCATCATACTCAGGATCAAATGATTCTGGTTTCATTTCACGAAACATCCCCCACGGGCTTGGGTCGGGATGTTGGCATCAAGGCACAGGTACATCGGATTATCAGTACCACTATTACAATTAACACCAACACCATCCTGCAATAATATTCCTTAGTGACCACCAAGACCTTGGGGAATTCCTTCTTTATCTTTTCTACTTTCTCCTGAATGTGGTCTGACACATTAGTTATATTCTCAGACTGATCAGGAATATGAATCAGTACTGCATTCCGTCCTATCATAGCACAAGTGCCTCCTCTCTCAGCTAACACAAAATCTAGGGCCATATGATTCTAAAGCCACAGTACTGGTAGCTACTATTCCAGCGGTTAATTCTTTTATCTGCAGTTGCGACCCTCCAGAGCTAAAGCAGTGTTCATTAGCTAACTGTGGAAGGCTGAAGCCATCTGTGTCAATTCTTGAACTGCCCTGCCTGCCCCATACATAGGAAACCTAATCATCCAGAACCTTTCTGTATCCATAATCGTCTCCTGCCTTCGCGGATGGGCAAGGGGGTATGTGTCATAAGTGTGATGTACAGCAGTACTTCAAATCCGGGGTAACAACATCCAGTCTGGTAAAGAGGTAACCAGGGGTAAGCTTGATCCCCACATATCAGTACATGCCATTTAATAACCATGGGGACCTTTCAGAAGTGTTGTGGTTACCCCTCCATAAACCAGTCTTTTCCCTGCACCTACTCCTTCCCATTAACTGACCTAAACACAAGGAAATGTGCAGATGCTGGAAATTCAAGCAACACACACAAAATGCTGATGGAATGCAGCAGGCCAGGCAACATCTATAGGAAGAGGTACAGTCGAAGTTTTGGGCCAAGACCCTTGGTCAGGACTAACTGAAGGAAGGGATAGTCAGAGGTTTGAAAGTGGGAGGGGGAGGGACCTTTAACTCTTTGAGGCAAAGCTCTCTGTCCTCAGTAAGGGCCTTACTTTTGTCCCCCTTTGCCCACACCTCAGCGAGCTCCAGGCGCGTCATGACACTGAACTCTTCTTCCGCCGGCTCCGTCTTCGAGCCCACTTCTTCAGCAAGACTCTCCCACCCCCACCGATGACCCCTTCTCCCATCTTCAACCCTCCTCCTCTTCATAGACACCCCGCTCTGGTCTTCTGCCTGCTCTGGATCTCTTTATTGCTAACTGCTGACAGGATTTCAACCATCCCGACTTCACCACACCTTGTTCCAATTCCATCCTCACTCCTTCTGAACACTCTGCTCTCCACTCCCTCCGCACTAATTCTAACCTTACTATAAAACCCGCCAATAAGAGGGGTGCTGTTGTAGTCTGGCGTACTGACCTCTACCTTGCCGAGGCACAGTGACAACTCGCTGATACATCCTCTTATTTACCCCTCGATCATGACCCCACTAAGGAGCACCAGGCCATTGTCTCCCACTGTCAAATGGTTACAGGACTGGACGTGGAACTCCTACACAGGACGAGGACGTAAAGCATTGGCTTGGATAGGATGAGGTTCTTGGACCTGGCTTGGACAGGACGAGGGAACCCCAGTACCGGGCTGGGCATGGTACTCCTGGGCTAGGCGAGGCACATGGACAGGACGAGAACACAAAGCCTTGACTAGGTCAGGGGAGACAGGAATGCAGAGCCTTGGTCTTGGGAGACAGGAACGCAGAACTCAGAGCCTTGGTCTTGGGATACAGGAATGCAGAACACAGAGCCTTGGTCTTGGGAGACAGGATCGCAGAACCTTGGTTGAGGGAGGACAGGAACGCAGAGACATGGAACACAGAGCCAGGATCCCTCCTTGAGAACAGGACTTGGGCCCAGGGTTCTACACAGAGTGGGACCCCTCCTAGGGAGCAGGCCATAGGGCTGAGACTCATACACAGAACATAGAGAGACAGTTCCCAGCACAAGGTAGCAGCAAACGGCCGGACCTACCTAGCAAAGGTGTGGACACAGAGACGGTTCCCAACACTAGGTAATGGAAACAGCCGGACCTACCTAGCAAAGGTGTGGACATAGAGACAGTTCCCAACACTAGATAACAGCAAATGGCCGGACCTATCTAGTGAAGGCATGGACACAGAGACAGTTCAAAACAACGATAGACAGTTCCTTATCTTGCTCTGACAGTTGAACTTGACAGCAGTGCAGGCGAAGGTTGTAGGCAAGGGATACAGGTGAGGCAAGGCTTCAGGAGGAAGGGGCAGAGAAGGGATTCAAGACAGGATGTTTGGACAAGAACAATCCAGCAACTGAAGGTGAACCAAAGAGCTATTTATGTAGCCTGCTAAAAATGTAAATCAGCTGCCTCAATTAGAGCACCCAACAGAAGAAAGGGAAAACCAGAAAACCTGGAATAGGGAACAATGGACCCGACCGTGAACCAGAATCCGGACTTCATGGACTGGTCCATGACACCCACACCATCACCAACCTTATCAGCTCTGGAGATCTCCCATCCACTGCCATCAACCTTATAGTTCCGACACCCTGCACTAACCCGTTTCTACCTCCTACCCAAGAATCCGCAAACCTGCCTGTCCAGGCAGATGCAATGTTTCAGCTTGCTCCTGCTCACCAAACTCATTACTGCATAACTTGATACTGTTTTATCCTCCCTTGTTCAATCCCTTCCCACCTATGTTTGTGACACTTCTCATGCTCTGAATTTTTCAATGATCTTAAGTTCCCTGGCCCCCACTGCTTTATTTTCACCATGGATGTCCAGTCCCCATATACCTCCATCCCCCATCAGGAAAGTCTCAAAGCTTTCCGCTTCCTTTCGGATTCCAGACCCAACCAGTTCCCCTCTACCACCACTCTCTTCCGTCTAGCGGAATTAGTCCTTACCCTTAATAATTTCTCCTTTGGCTCCTCCCACTTCCTTCAAACTAAAGGTGTCGCCATGGGCACCCATATGGGTCCCAGCTATGCCTGCCTTTTTGTTGGCTTTGTGGAACAATCCATGTTCCAAGCCTATACTGGTATCCTTCCCCTACTTTTCCTTCGCTACATTGATGACTGCATTGGTGCTGCTTCCTGCACGCATGCTGAGCTCGTTGACTTCATTAACTTTGCCTCCAACTTCCACCGTGCCCTCAAATTTACCTGGCCCATTTCTGACACCTTCATCCCCTTTCTTGATCTTTCTGTCTCATCTCTGGAGACAGTTTATCTATACTGATGTCTACTATAAGCCCACAGACTCTCACAGCTGTCTGGACTATTCTTCTTCCCACCCTATCTGTTGCAAAAATGCCATTCCCTTCTCGCAATTCCTCCATCTCCGCCACATTTGCTCTCAGGATGAGGCTTTTCATTCCAGGACAAAGGAGATGTCTTCCTTTTTTAAAGAAAGGGGCTCTCTTTCCTCCACCATCAACACTGTTCTCAAACACATCTTTCCCATTTCACGCACATCTGCTCTCACCCCATCCTCCCGCCACCCCACTAGGGATAGGGTTCCCTTTGTGCTCACCTACCACGCCACCAGCCTCCAGGTCCAACATATAATTCTCCGTAACTTCTGCCACTTCCAACGGGATCCCACTACCAAGCACATCTTTCCCTACACGCCCCCCCCTTCTGCTTTCCACAAGGATCGCTCCCTACGTGATTCCCTTCTCCATTTGTCTCCCCAATCCCTTCCCACCGATCTCCCTCCCAGCACTTATCCTTGTAAGCGGAACAAGTGCTACATCGGACAAAGTCAGCATGGATTTGTGAAAGGAAAATCATGTCTGACGTATCTCATAGAAATTTTTGAGGATGTAACTAGTAGAGTGGATAGGGGAGAACCAGTGGATGTGGTATATTTGGATTTTCAAAAGGCTTTTGACAAGGTCCCACACAGGAGATTAGTGTGTAAACTTAAAGCACACGGTATTGGGGGTAAGGTATTGGTGTGGGTGGAGAATTGGTTAGCAGACAGGAAGCAAAGAGTGGGAATAAACGGGACCTTTTCAGAATGGCAGGCAGTGACTAGTGGGGTACCGCAAGGCTCAGTTCTGGGACCCCAGTTGTTTACAATATATATTAATGACTTGGATGAGGGAATTAAATGCAGCATCTCCAAGTTTGCGGATGACACGAAGCTGGATGGCAGTGTTAGCTGTGAGGAGGATGCTAAAAGGATGCAGGGTGACTTGGATAGGTTGGGTGAGTGGACAAATTCATGGCAGATGCAATTTAATGTGGATAAATGTGAAGTTATCCACTTTGGTGGCAAAAATAGGAAAACAGATTATTATCTGAATGGTGGCCGATTAGGAAAAGGGGAGGTGCAACGAGACCTGGGTGTCATTATACACCAGTCATTGAAAGTGGGCATGCAGGTACAGCAGGCGGTGAAAAAGGTGAATGGTATGCTGGCATTTATAGCAAGAGGATTCGAGTACAGGAGCAGGGAGGTACTACTGCAGTTGTACAAGGCCTTGGTGAGACCACACCTGGAGTATTGTGTGCAGTTTTGGTCCCCTAATCTGAGGAAAGACATCCTTGCCATAGAGGGAGTACAAAGAAGGTTCACCAGATTGATTCCTGGGATGGCAGGACTTTCATATGAAGAAAGACTGGATGAACTGGGCTTGTACCCATTGGAATTTAGAAGATTGAGGGGAGATCTGATTGAAACGTATAAAATCCTAAAGGGATTGGACAGGCTAGATGCAGGAAGATTGTTCCCGATGTTGGGGAAGTCCAGAACGAGGGGCCACAATTTGAGGATAGAGGGGAAGCCTTTTAGGACTGAGATTAGGAAAAACTTCTTCACACAGAGAATGGTGAATCTGTGGAATTCTCTGCCACAGGAAACAGTTGAGACCAGTTCATTGGCTATATTTAAGAGGGAGTTAGATATGGCCCTTGTGGCTATGGGGGTCAGGGGGTATGGAGGGAAGGCTGGGGCGGTGTTCTGAGTTGGATGATCAGCCATGATCATAATAAATGGTGGTGCAGGCTCGAAGGGCCGAATGGCCTACTCCTGTACCTATTTTCTATGTTTTTATGTTTCTATGCCCTTACACTTCCTCCTTCACCATCATTCAGGGCCGCAGACAGTCCTTCCGGGAGAGACGACATTTCACCTGTGAGTCGGCTGGTGTGATATACTGTGTTCTGGTGCTCCCAGTGCGGCCTTCTATATATTGGTGAGACCTGACGCAGACTGGGAGACCGTTTCGCTGAACACCTACACTCTGTCCGCCAGAGAAAGCAGGACCTCCCAGTGGCCACTCATTTTAATTCCATGTCCCATTCCCATTCTGATATGTCCATCCATGGCCTCCTCTGCTGTCAAGATGAAGCCACACTCAGGTTGGAGGAACAGCACCTTATATTCCGTCTGGGTAGCCTCCAACCTGATGGAATGCACATTGATTTCTCTAAGGGGAGAAAGTGCCCCTTCTCCCCTTCTTACCCCTTCCCTTATTTATTTATTTATTTATCTATTGATTTATTTATTTAACTGTTTATTTACCAATTTATTTATTTATTTATTTATTTATTTATTTATTTGTTGTTTTTTCTTTCTCTCTCATTTTTCTCCCTCTGTCCCTTTCACTATATCTTCCTCTGGTGCTCACCTCCCCCTTTCTTTCCCCCTAGGCCTCCCATCCCATGATCCTCTCCCTTTTCCTGCCTTGTATCCCTTTTGCCAATCAACTTTCCAGCTCTTAGCTCCATCCCTCCCCTTCCTGTCTTCTCCTGTCATTTTGGATCTCCCCCTCCCCCTCCCACTTTCAAATCTCTGACTACCTCTTCTTTCAGTTAGTCTTGACGAAGGGTCTTGGCCTGAAACATCAACTGTACCACTTCTTATAGATGCTGCCTGGCCTGCTATGTTCCACCAGCATTTTCTGTGTGTTGCATTAACTGGCCCATCTTGTTTTCTTAGCGCCAGCACTTTTCAGTAGCTACGTGCAATCCATACACATTATGATTTGTTAAATTATCATAGAAACATAGAAACCTACAGCACAATAGAGACCCTTTAGCTCAGAAAGTTGTGCTGAACATGTCCTTACCTTAGAAATTACCTTGGGTTACCCATAGCCCTCTATTTTTCTAAGCTCCATGTACCTATTCAAAAGTCTCTTAAAAGACCCTATCGTATCCGCCTCCACCACTGTCACCAGCAGCCCATTTCACGCACTCACCACTCTCTGCGTAAAAAATTTACCCCTGACATCTCCTCTGTTCCCACTTCCAAGAGGTATAATTATAACCCTCAAAGTAATTTCCATTAAAGAATTCTGATCTGATCTATATCCATGTAGCTTCGTTCTTCTGTTGATGATCTGTTCCCTCCTGTATCCACTCCTTCCCTTTATCTGGCCAGTAATAGCGTTTAAAACTGTTGGTTATTTTATTGAAACAATCTCGCTCCTTCTTATTGAAGGGAATTGGCCATCAGGGTGCATCTCCTGCTCCATGCATAGGGATCCCCATACACACTCAACAACTACATTAGTCCGTGTGGCATATTCATGAGCTAAGTCCAGGTAAGTATTATATGTACCCTCCAGCATAATAAACCCCAAAAATCCACACAACAGAAGTAATTTCTTTATAATTCTTTTTTTCATCTTCCCTTCTTCTGGAGAAGATAAGTTGCACTTGACTCCATGTACTCAATCAGGCTTCCCCTGGACTTTCACAGCAGTCCTTGTCACCAGGGTCACCTGATCCATCGAGGAGAAAGGGATTCTTTCTAAAGCATCTTTATATATACGCAGTCTCCAGGTTTAAAGGGACCGTGTTTTCATCCCCCGGCTGAGGTAATGCAGTCTTTGGTTTGCTCTTGTTGCTTCGCCTGGGACTTTAACTGCTTCGATGGTTTTCTCACCGGTCCAGACCAAGGATGTTTGTGCACTAGTCAAAGGGAGCCAAGACACTGCCGGAATCGACCTTTCCATTAACGCCTCGAAGGGAGTCAATTTAGTTACCTGGCTCACCTGATTTCTTAGTGTGTATAATGTTATGGGAAGAGTTTCTGGCCATTTTAATCCAGTTTCCTGACATACCTTGTATCTTCTAATACTCCATTCTTTCTACTAGTTGTGAAGACTGGGGCTGATATGGAAATTAATATTCCCAAGTAAATCCTAACACCTGACCCAATTCCTTAATTTAATTTACCTGTAAAACATGTCCCTCTACCATTGTTAAATGTGTATGGGACCCCATATCTGAGAATAATTTCCTTCATCAGTATCTTAACCACAGATTGCGTATCATCTTTTCTAGTGGAAAACACCTCCACCCATTTGAAGAATATGTCCACTGTTACTAATAGGTATTTATAACCCCAGGCATGTGCACAAAGTCTGTCTGTAAATTGGCAAATGGTGTCTCTGTGGGTGGCAAACGGACAAATTTAGCAGGTGACATTGCGAAAATGACCCAAAATCATGCACCATCCTGAAGACGTACCAAGAGTTTGTATCACTGTGTATCCTTGGCTAAAATGCAGGCTTGTGTTAGAGCAAAAAGCTCAGCGGCCTGAGCAGACATCCCTTGTGGATGGGTTCCTACATTTAAAGTATCAAAAGTGTCACTACCATTAGTCGTGCAAGAGAAGCCATCCATAAAGAGTTTTATATCTGGGTTCTCATCAAGACGTAACGGTCTCTACTACCTTTGCAGTGATGAGGTTCTGAAGGCTCCATGATAGGGACCAGCATAGCCAGGTTGAGTGCGGGTGCTCTTTGAAAAGTTAAATTCAACATGCTAATTAACATGACCTTGTATGCCCTGTGGCGGGTGCTCGCGGGTCGGGGAACATGTGACATGAATATACCATAAGGTGAAGCATCACTGGCAAGCTTCACTGGCTCATGTATATCATAATGTGTGAGTACAGTATCTGACATCGCCATCCCCTTTATGTTTTGGAAAACCACCTCACAATTCTTCATCCATTGCCATTACTTCTCAACCTGTAAGGGTGGAGCACAGTAGCCAAGTTTGGCAGAAACCTTTATAGTAATTGACAAATCCTAAAAAGAACCTCAAATATGACACACCATTTAGCCTCGGGTCATCGACCACTGCCTGAATTTTCTCAGAGCACTTGTGTAGTGCTTGTGCATCAATGTTGAGACCACAGTAAGTGAAAAAGAAGAAGAGAAATTTTCGAGGTTGAGTTGCTAGTTTCGACGCTCAACCCAGCACGGATGGAAAGCATATACAGGAGCCGGCTGGGTTCAAACTTGGGACCTTCCACCCCAAAGTCCAGCACTGATGCCATTACGCCACCAGCTGGCCAACAGCAAGTGATGCTTGGCTTAAAAAATTCATACTTGTTGCATCACACTTTGAGTTCATAAGATTCTAATTCTTATAGCACTGTCTTCGGATTTTGGAGATGTTCGTTATCAAACTTACCAGTAACAATGATGTCATCCAGGTAACACTGAGTGCCTGGGCAGCCTTGTAGCACCTGGTCCATAGCTTTCTGCTAGAGCGCAGGTACAGATGCTCTTCCAAAAATAGACCTACTGTAGTGATAAAGCCCTTTGTGAGTGTTTAGGGTGAGAAATACTTTGGACCCATCTTCACCTGTGGGGAGACCTTAGCTAAATCCACTTTGCAGTAGTATTTTCTGCAGAAAGTTTTGCGTAGGTATCTTTTTTCCTGGGCAGAAGGTATTGATCTACTTTAAGTACTGGGTTGATGTTAACCTTAAAACCATAGATCCTGACAGCCTCATTCTTCTTGGCTACTGGGGCTGTTGGTGTGGCCCATGGGCTCTACTCAACCTTGGAAATAATTCCTTCAGCCGACATATGATCAATCTTACTGTTTACTTGATCATGGATGGTAAAGCGAAATGGATGGGCTTAGCAAATTTTGGATGTGGCATTTTTACTTAACACTATTTTACCCTGGGTATGTTTGAGTTTTCCAGTGCTGTGCTTGAACACTGTTGTGTCATTATCCAATACCTTTCTTAATTCGCTTTCAGTTGACTCTATTGACTCTTTTGCAGGGGCTGAGGCATGCAAATGGTGGATAGATCTCCAATCAAGTCATAGTTACCTCAGCCAATCACATCCCTACAAGGCTGCCCTCCTGATTTTACCACAATGTAACTTGTTGGTTGTTGTTTTTTACTGTTACAAATGTCATTCCCACAGGAGTTACCTCTTCTCCAGTATAATTTCTTAGTTACACATCTGCAGGCTTCAGTTCAGTATCCTTGAAATGCCATTCAAACTCCTTATGTGGACTGACTGAAACATACAAACCGGTGTCTAATTCTATTTTAAGTATTTTGTCATTAACTTCTGGTGCAAACCACATTGCTTATCTATTGTTAGTTTCATTTTGTGAACATCAAGGCTACCCAGTCCTGTGTAACTCTCATCATTATTAGATTTTTCATCAGCAGAATGCAGATTAGTGCTCTTGTTGAAACTGCAACTTGACATTTTATCTTTTTCACTTCCCAGTGCAGTCCATTTATTTTTATCTGCCTGACATGCTCTCTGTTTAGTATGTGTCCTACTTTATTGCATTTTCCTGCCACAATGGTAACAAAATTTGTTTAGCCAGGCCTGTTTCTGTTTAGATGCTGCAATTTGGTTAATGCCCACTTTCATTCCTGGCTGCAACTCTGTCTGCTGTTTCCATTGATACAGCAATTTCGACTGCTCATTTAAATGTAAATTCTGCTTTAGTTAGGATCCATTTTTGAATACTTTCTTGTAAGATTCCTCAAAGTAAGTGATCTCTCAGTGCATCATTAAACCCATCAATGAACTGACAATGCTTTGACAACTTCTTCAATTCAGCCAGATATATGCTAACATGGACTCCCCTTCCTTTTGATTCTGCTTATGAAACCTAAAGCATTCTGCATTCATGAATAGTTTTGGTTTCAAATGTTCCTACATCATTTTCATGCCACAGTAAAACTCATTTCAGCTGGTTTGGTTGGATCAGTCAAACTTAGAAGCAAACTGTAGGCTTTTTCCACTCAATGCGCTCAGCAAAAGTGGCACTCACATTTCATTGGCTATTTCATGTGATTCAACATTCTGTTCAATTTGCTCAGTATACAATATCCAGTTGTCTCTTGTACAGTCGAGCATGTCTACAATATCTTTCCAATGTAACCAGCCAGCTCTGTTCTTTTTTAAAATCAATTATTATTATCACCCAGTACTCATTGTTGATGTCAAGTGTATTTTTCCATTTTCTGCCTCTTTTAACTTGAACATCTTGCTGTTCTCCAACAGGAAGATAGTCATCTCAGATTCATTTTCAAAACAGCTCCTCACCACTGCTATGCTTTGTAACTCCAAAACATCAATCTAATTGAAAGAAAAACACAGTGGGACTGGGAGAACATGCTATTCACATATTTTTACACATAACCCATAATGAATGATTGAAATAAACAGGTATGTTCTACCAAACAATATACAGTGGAACCCCATTATAATGTGATCGATCGCATCTATAAAGTGTCATCGCGAAAAAAGTGGGGTCACGCTAAATCAGAGATCAAGAAAATCAGTGTGACTTTTCTTCATGAGATTTCCAGCCACGAAGTCTTGATTCCGATATCCTAAGGTCTCGTGCAACCTGAGTTTGACTTTTAGTCTTGATCGCATCAAGTGCGTGAAGCTTATCTTTCAGAAAAAAAGATTTTCTTTCTCTAGTAGTTTGTTCCATTTTGAGAAAACAAAAGGTCCAATGACTCACACAAGTGTTGGTGGAACGCAGCAGGCCAGGCAGCATCTGGTCAAGACCCTTTGTCAGGACTAACGGAACAAAAGAGATAGTAGGAGATTTGAAAGTGGGAGGGGGAGAGAGAGACCTGAAATGATAGGAGAAGACAGGAGGGGGAGCGATGAAGCCTAGAGCCAGGAAGTTGATTGGTAAAAGGTATACAAGGCTGGAGAAGGGGAATATGGATTGACATGGATATGAATGGATATGGAGTCCAATTACTCATCACATTATATCCTTATTCATGTTATATCGGGGCACATAAAATAGGGGTTTCACTATATTTACAATATTGCTAAAATATTACTGAAATATTAAATACACAACTGTCTTATGAACTGAATGGAGGCAGGTTAAACTTTCACCTTTGATGTATACAGCTTTGTTGTGTGTAAATAAAGTGAAATCTACCCAATCCAATGGAAGCAAATTAATTGCAACACATAGACATTAAAACACTGCAGCAGGAAAAATGATATAATGCAGATTATTGAAGTTTGAGAGGTATGTTCCAATTTCATAGAGATAATGATGAAATAACACATTTTATAATTTAGGTGCATTATTGTTGTGCTGCATTATTGTCAAAAAATAGGATTCCCAAGATTTGAATTCTGAGTTACTGCGAAACCCCAATCAATATTTACACTTTTACATCAAAAGGGAAAGAAAAACAAAATACATTTTGGTTAACACAAGAGATTCTGCAGATGCTGGAAATCCAGAGTAACACAAAATGCTGAAGGAACTCGGTAGGCCAAGCAGTATCTATGGGAAGGAATATAGAGTTGACGTTTCAGGCTGAGAACCTTGGCTCAAAATAGCAACTCTCCATTGCTTTCTGTAAATGCTGCCACACCTGCTGTGCTCCTCCAACATTTTGTATGTCACATATTTTTCATTAAATTTTTTAATGAACATAAACGGTAGAATTCTATGGATTAGGAAGTTGAGATGTTGCAGCATAATGGCATGATGTAAAAGGCAGCAGAACTGTCAACAGTTTGGAAGAGTGATAGTATGATAGTATATTTTATCTAGTTGTTTAAAATTTGGGTACACCATCATAAAAAAAAATCATCAATGTAGTGGTGACCTATGTGTCAAGAATTTGTTAGACAGTCTGGGAAAGGTTGGTATTAGAGTGATTTTCTTATAGTCATAGTCATACTTTATTGATCCCGGGGGAAACTGGTTTTCGTTAAAGTTGCACCATAAATAATTAAATAGTAATAAAACCATAAATAGTTAAATAGTAATATGTAAATTATGCCAGGAAATAAGTCCAGGACCAGCCTATTGGCTCAGGGTGTCTGACCCTCCAAGGGAGGAGTTGTAAAGTTTGATGGCCACAGGCAGGAATGACTTCCTATGACGCTCTGTGTTGCATCTCGGTGGAATGAGTCTCTGGCTGGATGTACTCCTGTACCCAACCAGTACATTATGTAGTGGATGGGAGATATTGTCCAAGATGGCATGCAACTTAGACAGCATCCTCTTTTCAGACACCACCATCAGAGAGTCCAGTTCCATCCCCACAACATCACCGGCCTTATGAATGAGTTTGTTGATTCTGTTGGTGTCTGCTACCCTCAGCCTGCTGCCCCAGCCACCACAGATTCATAGAACATCCTCAACATCGTCCGGCAGATGTTAAAGGACCTCAGTCTCCTCAGGAAATAGAGACGGCTCTGACCCTTCTTGTAGACAGCCTCAGTGTTCTTTGACCAGTCCAGTTTATTGTCAATTCCTATCCCCAGGCATTTGTAATCCTCCACCATGTCCACACTGACCCCCGGATGGAAACAGGGGTCACCGGTACCTTAGCTCTCCTCAGGTCTACCACCAGCTCCTTAGTCTTTTCCACATTAAGCTGCAGATAATTCTGCTCACACCAGGTGACAAAGTTTCCTACCGTAGCCCTGTACTCAGCCTCATCTCCCTTGCTGTGATGTGGCACTGTTTGATCTTGCATCTAAAAGGGGATTTTACACTAAAGCACCATACACAAATGCTGGAGGTCAGGCAGTATTTATGGAAATTAATAAATAGTTGATATTTTGGGCTGAGACACCTCTTCTTGAGTTGTGAAGAATTGTCTTGGCCACCAATGTTTATTCATTTCCATAGATGCTGCCTGACCTGCTGAGTTCCTCCAGCATTTGTGTGTGCTGGTTTGTATTTCCAGCACCCGCAGAATCTCTCATGTTTATGATTTTACACCCTCAAACGGAGAGTGCCAGTGGCACTGAGAGTTAGAACGGATGGTAAGACAACATACATCGTGGCTAAGCTATACCGAAAGAGCAGAACGGATGTGTGAGCACACTTTGATTTCTCCTGAATACTGGTTATATTCTCCATTTTTGGATAAGTTGAGCAAACTACACCCTTATACTAAGAACATGAGGGTTGCCATGTGCCACTGAAGATAGGACATTCTTAAATTCACTGTTGTTAAGTGGTTCCAGAAAGCAGAAGCACCCAGAGAACTGTGCACATTTCGCTATCAAGTAGAAATTTGTTGTTTCCTCTGACAGTGTAATCAAAGGAGAGTGTTTATTTCTTCTGAGAGTTTTTGTGTTATTTCTTTTGAAAAGTGGCATTTCATACTTACTAATCTTTATGACATATTACTGTAATAGTCAGCTTTTTCTGTGTTATTTCATTTAACTATTAAAATACTTTTTCAAACTCATTGCTTGAAACTGAACCACACACTCAGATGCCATTTTATTGGGCAAAACCTCTACCTAATAAAGTGAACACTGAGTGTATGTTCATAATTTTCTGCTGCTACAGCCCATCTACATCAAGATTTGATGTGTTGTGTATTCACAGATGCTCTTCTCAGAATCAGAATCAGGTTTATTATCACCGCTATATGTCGTGAAATTTGTCAACTTAGCAGCAGCAGTTCAATGCAATACATAATATAGAAGAAGAAAAAATAATAATAATAACAAATAAATACATTATGCATATATTCAATAGGTTAAAATCGTGCAAAAGAAAAGAAATAATATATATTTATAAGTGAGGTAAGTCCAAGGGTGCAATGTCCATTTAGGAATCGGATGGCAGAGGGGAAGAAGCTGTTCCTGAATCGCTGAGTGTGTGCCTTCAGGCTTCTGTACCACCCACCTGATGGTAACAGTGAGAAAAGGGCATGCCCTGGGTGCTGGAGGTCCTTAATTATTGACGCTGCCTTTCTGAGACACCGTTCCTTGAAGATATCCTGGGTACTTTGTAGGCTAGTACCCAAGATAGAGCTGACTAATTTACAATCCTCTGCAGCTTCTTTCAGTCCTGTGCAGTAGCCCCCCCCCCCCACATACCAGACAGTGATGCAGCCTGTCAGAATGCTCTCCATGGTACATCTATAGAAGTTTTTGAGTGTATTTGTTGACATATCAAATCTCTTCAAACTCCTAATGAAGTATAGCTCCTGTCTTGTCTTCTTAATAACTACATCAATATGTTGGGACCAGGTTAGATCCTCAGAGATCTTGACACCCAAGATCTTGAAACTGCTCTCTCTCTCCACTTCCTATCCCTCTATGAGGATTGATGTGTGTTCTTTTGTCTTACCCTTCCTGAAGTCTTACTGATGTTGAGTGCCAAGTTGTTGCTGCG
The DNA here is from genome assembly GCF_030028105.1 of Mobula birostris. Lineage (NCBI taxonomy): Eukaryota > Metazoa > Chordata > Chondrichthyes > Myliobatiformes > Myliobatidae > Mobula > Mobula birostris. The sequence continues at coordinate 106,089,766 of NC_092374.1, forward strand.
ATACAGGTTGACATATCTTGCTCCTGTATGCCCTCTCGTCACCATCTGAGATTGTACCAACAATGGTTGCATCATTCGCAAATTTATAGATGGTATTTGGCAAATTTATAGATTGGTATTTATAGATGATACACCACTGTTGTAACACTTGGTTACTTGAATTACTGTTGCCTTCCTGTCAGCATGTCCATTCTCCCTTGGTCTCTGTCATTAACAAGGTGTTTTCACCACAGAACTGCCACTCACTGGATGCTTTTTCTGTATTATTTCATTTAGTTATTATTAAAATAATTTCTCAAATTCATTGCTTGGAATTGAGTTACATTTTATATTTTACAACAGAAATATCGTTAGCTTGTGATCTTTGACCAGGTTTAGGAGGAGTCAGAAAGCTTTGATGAGGAATGCTCGATGGCTCTGGCATCAAACTCGCTGGACTTCAGAAGAATGAAGGGATGTCTCATTGAAATGTTCTGAATATTGAAAGGCCTAGATTAAGGGTTCCCATCTTGGGGTCCACAGAATGGTGAGGCTCCATTGCATAAAAAAGGTTGGGAACCCCTGGCCTAGATTGAATGGATGGGGAGAGGATGGTTCTTACAGTGGGGGAGTCTACATCCAGAGGGCACAGCCTTAGAATAGAAGGATGTCCTTTTAGAACTGAGATGAAGAGGAATTTCTTTAGCCGGAGTGTGGTGAATCTGTGTCACAGATGGCTGTAGAGTCCAAGTCGTTGAGTATATTTAAAACAAAGGTATATGATTAGTAAGGGTGTCAAAGGTTATGGGGAGAAAGAAAGCGGGAGAATAAGATTGAGAGAAATAATAAGTCAGCTATGATGAAATGGTGGTGCAGACTCAATGTGCTAGCTGGCCTAATTCTGATCCTATGTCTTATGGTCTTATGGTTTTGATGGCAACTGTCAACAGGTTGAAAGTAGGAAAAGCAGGCAAGTTGGTTTACTCAGAGCTTAGCAAAGAGATGGAACGAGTCAGTTATTAGAAGGGAAGTGTTGGCAGGAAGTATATGAACAACTGATGGAGTTGATTCTTGACGAGTTGCATTAAATTGTTCAGTTGATTTACAAATTGCACCATACATACAGTAGGTGAAAGCATTAGAATGTTAGGTGACACTTTCAGAGTTCGATTGGATATAGCATTTGACAGCCAAGGTTAAACTATTCTTGCTTAAGTGTAGCAGCCAAATGACAGATCACATGTTGTCAAGTAGCAATGAGATCAATGGCTAAATTATCTATTTTCCTTCATTTAATGGTTTGTTTTTAGTGTTGAGGGGTGGAATTCAGGCTTTGCATATAAGGCCACTGTTTATTGCCTAAGTAGCAAAGCTCTATAGAAAAACAGAAGTAGATTAGATAAACTGAGAGATAGTGCTACTTTTTGATAAATATAAATAGTAAAAGTTTGCAGAACTGGGATGTGAGAAGTATCACTTCTGTTGAGATCATTTAACAAGTTAATTGTTGGAGATTGCCACAGCCTTGTAATTTTGTATCAGATATGTTATCTATTATTTATCTGCCCATGTCTGCATGTTATGTTGGTCTTTATTTACATAGGCATGGATTGCATTGTTTATGAATGGAATTAAATGTCCCATTCCTGATTTCCTGAGCAATAGAATATCCTTGGAGAAATAACTAGAAGTATGTGTGGTTCTGAAATTGCCCAATGTACCATCTCTCCACTCTCATCCGCATTCCCCTTCCAAAATAACGTCCTAGGCCTAGGATTATTAACCACAAGTAATAAGTTGACTCCAATGAATGCCGCAGACTCTCCACCCTCTGGTAAAAGAAATTTCTCCTCATCTCTGTTCTAAATGGATATTCCTTTATTCTGAGGCTGTGCCCTCTGGTCCTAGACTCTCCCACCATCCTCTCATGTCCACTCAGTCTAGTGCTTTCAATGAATGATTTCCCCACCCCGCCTCATTCTTCTAAACATCAGCAAGTACAAAGCCCAGAGCTAGCAAACATTCCTCATTTGTTAACCCTTTCATTTCATTCTCATGAACCTCCTCTGGATGCTCTTCAATGCCAACACATCCTTTCTTAGAAAAGGGGCCCAAAACTGCTCAATGTCCTCCAAGTGCAGTCTGACCAATGCCTTATAAAACCTCAGCATCACATCCTTGCTCTGATATTCTAGTCCTCTCGAAGTGAATACTAACGTTGCATTTGCCTCTCATTCCACCAACTCTACCTTCAAGTTAACTTTAGGGAATCCTGCACAAAGACTCCCAAGTCCCTTTGCAGCTCTGATTTTTTAAATTTTCTCCCCATTTCAAAAAAGGTAACACCTTTGTTTCTTATACCAAAGTGCATGACCATACACTTCCCTACACTATATTCCATCAGCCACTTCTTCCTCATTCTTCCAACCTCTCTAAGTCCTTCAGCAGACTCTGTTTCCTCAACACAACCTGTCCCCCCTTTTGCTCTCTTTTTGCACATTATTTAATTAGATACAATATTATATAGTATAGGAATAGCACACAGTACATAATTTGTAGTATTACAAAAACACTTAATTAGGTGTATACTTGAAATTATGAAAGGCACTAAATGATCATCCAACTCTTTCTCTCTTTGTTGGGAAACACATTAAGCCCAAGGTAAACTAACACTTGGTGAGTGGGCAAGGCAATAAAATGATTTGATAATGAGCACATTCTGGATACTCTAAATTCATATTCTAACTGCATAAATATGCAAAGAGTACCATTATTATTATCATCAAACTTGCATGTCTTTATACTTTTTTTCTCCTCAAGCACCAGTAGATTACTTATCTACACTCCCAAAGGCACTTAATTGTCACACAGATTAATCTAAATGGACATAAAGCAACTGAAGTAAATGTGAAATGAGTTTTGCAGACCACTTCTGAAGCTAGTGCAAATGGGTTTTTTAGTTACAAGTTACTAAATATTACAAAGTATTTAAAAAGTGAATAGCCAAGTCTTCAATGGCTCTAGGTCTAAATCTTTGAACTCCCTTCTGAACAGTACTGTGGGGTCAGTGCTTGTTCAAAGAAGCATCTCCCTGTTGTGGCAGCACAGTAGCATAGTGGTCAGAGCGATGTTATTACAATTCAGGGCAATGGAGTTCAGAATTCAATTCCAGTGCTGTCTGTAAGAAGTGTATATGTCCTTCATGTGAGTGTATGGATTTCCTCCTCGTGCTCTGATTTCCTCCCAGAGTCCAAAGATGTAGGCTAATTGGTCATTGTATATTTTCCTGTGATTAGGCTATGGATAAATAGGTAGGTTGCTGGGTGACGTGGCTTGTTGGTTGGACAGGCCTCTTTTGTGCAGCCACAAGCAGAGATGACTGACAAATGTCATTCTTTCCTGAGGTGCCTGCATAGCTGGGAATAATTTCTTTTCTAAGCACTTTTCAAAATAGTTAATAGAGAACTAATTATTTTGAATACCAAAAGTGATAATTAAGAAACTGAAAACTTGTAAACAATAAAGGAGTGAGGCATATTATCCTTTAATTTTCTTCTGCTGTTCAAAGCATACAACTTTCTTAAGAATTTATACAATGTTTTTACAACCTTGAGATATAACCCAATGAAGAGTATTTGAAGAGTGAGAAAGAGTGAAGAGTGAAGGTGTAACAAGTCCCATGCATATTGAAACCTGGCGCATGAAAGTTTTTTTTAAAAAGGAGGCGCGCACTGGCATTTTAAACTTAGAAGGCATTGTTGATTTGAAATTGAAATAACCTATAGAAATATTAGGAGATGGAATTAGTAATCCATAGATGTTCTGCAACAGCTCCTTTGCATGCTGTGCTTCAGATAACCTGCATGTTGATTGGACTGCACCTTGATCATTTAATACGCTTAGTTAGGCACATGAATGAAAGAAAAATGTAGGACTATGTGGGATGAAGGGGTTAGTTCATCCTTAAAATTTGGTACAACATCATGGGCCAAAGGGCTTATGTTCTATATTTGGTGATGGCTTGGCTCTGGGTCATCTGCTTCTATTTCCACCAAGCACATTAGAGACTTTATTTTTACCAAATTAAACTTTATTCGTAATAATAAAGAAAAGCATTTCGGCACTCCAATGACCCTCACTGGGCACTATTGTCACAATCTTTTCAAAATTATTGAAAGCCCCTTCTCTACACTCCCTTTAAATTTCCCCTTGCTCCAATCTCATATTCTCTTTAAAGACATTGGGGCACCATTTCCCTGCTTTTAACCACAGTATGTCAAACTAACCCTTCCCTCCTGCATCGCCCACTGTCTTTCTTTCATCCATGTGCATATCTAAGTAACGGAGTCCCTGTTATTTATATTCCCTTGAAACCTGCCTCAATACAAAAAAAAATTGTATACCTCTCATTAACACCTTAAAAATGCAAATTGACGGATTATCAGAATTTTACTGCAACTTACTTTCTAATGTTTTCCGATTTTGGGTTAGGTTTGATAAGTGCTGCAAAGCTTTGTTGAAAGGGTAAATCATTTAAAGTTTCATGAAAATGTGGGGAATAAAATGGGTTTAGCATAGGACAGGTGTAAAGGGTACTTAATGGTCCGCATAGACTTATTATGTTGAAGGACCTGCTTTCGTACCAGAGTATTTTTTTGTATCTATTTTAATTTTGAGATAAAGTGTGGAACAGACCCTTCTGGCACTTTGAGCTGCGCTGGCCTCAAATTTAACTTTAGCCAAAGCATGGGAATGACCAATAACCTACTAATTAGTACATCTTTGGACCGTGGGAGGAGAGTAGGAGAGCTGGAGAAACGCATGTACACGTGGGAAGGAAGGAACATGAAAACATCCTTTCAAACGATGCTGGAATTGAACTCCAATTTCCGATGCCAATGCTCGAGCTGTAGTAACATCACACTAATGACTCTGCTAGCTTGGTGCCCCGGCTTGTTGGTTGTATTGTTTTGTCATTGTAATGGTCAGGTAGCCTCTATATAGGGAGAGAAGTAGAGACAGTATCTTACGATCTCATCAGCATATAATTATAATGTAGGATATTATCTTATATTATCCTTTGATAAGAGCCATTTTTCAATATTAGTTTCTAGCAAGAGCAGCACAACGTGGACCGACTGGCCTATCCAGTAACATAATGTTTTGTGCTCTATTTCCAGTTTTCAGCATCCAGGATATTCGTGCCTCACACTATCATGGCAGATTCTAGCCTATTTATTCATGAACTCAATTTGTCTTCCAGACAGTAATATTCTTCCACATCTTCTTATTGTCAACTAGGTATTTTAGTTCTTAATTAGCAAGGTTGACATTTTATTGGCCATCCTTAAATTCTCATGGACTTAGTGACATGCTAAGCTATTTCAGTAGGCATTGGCAAGTACATTGTAGAGTGCCATATAAAGATAAAGATCAGCTTTATTTGTCTCATGTACATCAAAGCATTGAAACGTACAGTAAAATGTGTCAAATCAAATCAGTGAGGGTTCTGCAGAGCAGCCCACAAGTGTTACCATGATTCTGGCTCCAACATAGTATGCCCACAACTCTCTAATCCTAACCATATGTCTTTAGAATGTGGGAAGAAGTCGGAGAAATAGACAATAGACAATAGGTGCAGGAGTAGGCCATTCAGCCCTTTGAGCCAGCACCGCCATTCACTGTGATCATGTCTGATCATCCACAATCAGAATCCAGTTCCTGCCTTATTCCCAGAACCTTTGATTTTATCTTTAAGAGCTCTATCCATCTCTTTCTTGAAAGCATCCAGAGACTTGGCCTCCACAGCCTTCTGAGGCAGAGCATTCCGTATATCCACCACTCTCTGGGTGAAAAAGCTTTTCCTCAACTCCGTTCTAAATGGCCTACCCCTAATTCTTAAACTGTGGCCTCTGGTTCTGGACTCACCCAACAGCGGGAACATGCTTCCTGCCTCCAGCATGTCCAATCCCTTAATAATATATGTTTCAATAAGATCCCCTCTCAGCCTTCTAAATTCCAGAGTATACAAGCCCAGTCGCTCCAATCTTTCGACATATGACAGTCCCACCATCCCAGGAATTAACCTTGTGAACCTACACTGCACTCCCTCAATAGCCAGAATGTCCTTCCTCAAATTTGGAGACCAAAACTGCACACAGTACTCAAGGTGTGGTCTGACCAGGGCCCTATACAGCTGCAGAGGGATCTCTTTGCTCTTATACTCAATTCCCCTTGTTATGAAGACCAGCATGCCATTAGCTTTCTTCACTGCCTGCTGTACTTGCATGCTTGCTTTCAGTGACTGATGTACAAGAACACTCAGATCTCGTTGTGCTTCCCCTTTTCCTAACTTGACTCCATTTAGATAATAATTTGCCTTCCCGTTCTTACCACCAAAGTGGATAACCTCACATTTATCTGCATTAAACTGCATCTGCCCACTCACCCAGCCTGTCCAACTCACCCACCATTCTCATAACATCCTCCTCACATTTCACACTGCCACCCAGCTTTGTGTCATCGGTAAATTTGCTAACGTTACTTTTAATTCCTTCATCTAAATCCTTAATATATATTGTAAACAGCTGCGGTCCCAACATTGAACCCTGTGGTACCCCACTGGTCACCGCCTGCCATTCCGAAAGGGACCCGTTAATCGCTACTCTTTGTTTTCTGTCAGCCAGCCAATTTTCAATCCAAGTCAGTACTCTGCCCCCAATACCATGTGCCCTAATTTTGTCCACTAATCTCCTATGTGGGACTTTATCAAAGGCTTTCTGAAAGTCCAGGTACACTACATCCACTGGCTGTCCCTTGTCCATTTTCATAGTTACATCCTCAAAAAATTCCAGAAGATTAGTCAAGCACGATTGCCCCTTCGTAAATCCATGCTGACTCGGACCGGTCCTGTTACTACTATCCAGATGTGTCATAATTTCATCTTTTATAATTGACCAGGAGGAAACTAACACGGTCCCGAGAAGTATGTGCAAACTCCTTACAGACCCTGGTGGGAATCAAACACCGATCAGTAATCACTTTGTAACATGATGCATGAACCGCTACACTACTCTTGCTGCTCTTATTGTATCAGCAAAGGACAATGGATTTCCCTCTCTAAGATACAACAGCAATACAATAGCAAACAAGAGAAAAGTTGCAGATACTGGAAATCCAAGCAACATTAGATTAGATTAGATTAGATTATGAGGACACGCAGTCCTCTTTTATTGTCATTTAGTAATGCATGCCTTAAAAAATGATACAATATTTCTCCGGTGTGATATCACAGAAACACAGGACAGACCAAGACTGAAAAACTGACAAAAACCACATAATTATAACATATAGTTACAATAGTACAAACAATACCATAACTTGATGAAGAACAGGCCATGGTCACAGTAAAAAAGTTCAAAGTCTCTCGAAAGTCCCACATCTCACGCAGACGGGAGCAGGAAGAAAACTCTCCCTGCCATGCCCGATCACAGTCCGACTCTGAGTCATCCGAAAACTTCGAGCCTCCGATCAGCCCTCCGACACCGGGTACTGAGTACCATCTCTGCCGAACGCTTCAACCCCAGCCTCGGTCGCCAGCAGCAGGCAAAGCCCAGGATTTTGGGGTCTTCCCTCCAGAGATTCTCAATTGCACAGTAGCAGCGGCAGCAAACCAGGCATTTCAGAAGTTTTCTCAAGATGTTCCTCCGTGCTTCTCACAAAATGTTGGAGGAACTCCGCAGGCCAGGCAGCATCCATGGAAAAGAGTACAGTCAATATATCGGGCCAAGAGCCTTTGACAGGACTGGAGAAAAAAGCCAAGGAGTAATCTAAAAGGTGGTGGGGGAATGGGGGAGGAGACCAGAGAGAAACACAAGGTGATAGGTGAAACCAGGAGGGGGACAGGTGAAGTAAAGAGCTGGGAATTTGATCGGTGAAAGAGATACAGGGCTGGAGAAGGGGAGTCTGATAGAAGAGGACAGAAGGCCATGGAAGAAAGTAAAAAGAAAAGGGGGGAGGACCATCTGAGGAAGAAAAAGGGCGTGTAAGGAGATAAGGTGAGAGAGGGTAAAGGTCATGGGGAATGGTGAAGGGGGGGGGGGGGCATTACCAGAAGTTCGAGAAATCAGTGTTAAGGATTTAGGACAACCTGGTGGCTTCATGATCATGATTAAGGCTGCCAAGCTTGTTAATGTAAGATTTATTCAAATATTGAATATTAATTAATTTGTTGAACGATACAATGTAGAACGGGCCCTTCTGGCCTGATGGACTGTACCACTCGACAACACACCTATCTAACTCTATCCTAATTTCCAGGACAATTAACAATGACCAATTAACCTACTAATCAGTCTGTCTTTGGACTGTGGGAGGAAACCAGAACACCTGGGTAGCATGGGGAGGACGTACACACTCCTTGCGCACAGCAACAGAATTGAAATCCGAACTCCGATGCACCAAACTCTAGCCATTACATTACAATTGTGAATTTGTAAGCATCTCAGTCTCAAGGAGTAAAATATTAGAGGAGACAAAAGGAAATCCAATGACCGACAGCCAAAGATCTTAAGGGAAATGGCTGCAGAGATATTGGACCTACTGTCTGATTTTTTTTTAATTTACTAATTTCTTGGAGATTGAAAAGCAGCAAATGTAACTCCTGAGTTCAAAAAGAGAGGAGATCAGAGGTGGGGAAATATAGGTTACTTAGTTTAATATCTATTGTTGACAAGGTGCTAGGGTCAATATTCAAAGAGGAAATAACAAGCTAAGGGGCTCAAATCATTGTTGAGGATCCCAACAGATCATCCTGTAATCTCTATGACCCACTACTGTCAGGGAGGAGGTACAGGAGCTTCAGAACTAGAACTGGCAGACTGGGTACAGCTTCTTTCCCAGGCTGTGAGACTAATGAAAACCATGTCACCACCAAGGTCTCATCACTAGGAATTGAGCTGTTTACTGTTTTCTATACTGTTTCCTTGTTCTGCACAACCCACATGCATTTTGAATTATATTTTGTTAACTTATTTATAGCAATATTTTGTTTTATGTGCTCTGTATGATACATGTATTGTGGGGACATCATGGTCCAGAAGATTTTTGTTTTATTGGGTTGGGGTTGTACATGTGTAGAGTCAGATGACAAAAACTTGAACTTAAATGTGAACTTGATTTACTTATAAGATGATAGAAGATCATAAGATTATGAGAAGCATAGATAAGATAAATGAGGTAGACTGCTGGTATCTTTTTCCTCAGGTCAAATGTCTAATACCAGGGCACATGCATCTAAGATAAGAGGGGATAAGTTCAAAGGGGATATGTGGGGTAAATGTTTCTGGGGTGGTAGTGGAGGCAAACACAGTAAAGGTGTTTAAAGATCTTAGATCTCTGAATGTATGGAGAATGGAGAGATAAAGACATTGTGCAGGCAGAGTGAATTTGTTTATTTGGGCAGTTAATTATTCCAGTACAGTACAGCATTATGGGTTAAAGGGCATGTTACTGTGCTGTACTGTTCTTTGTTCTGTGATCTTTAGGAAAAGTGATTACAATAAGAACCAGACAATGGGTTTTATGAAAAGTAAATTATATTTACAAAGTTTCTTATATATATTGGGGAGAACCTGTAGATCTAATGTACTTTGATTTCCGAAAGGCATCTGGCAGATGCACAAGTTATTTGCACAAAGTTTCAGAAGAGTTGTGTCTGCGTGGATTTAAAACTGCTTGCCGCATTGAAAACAAAGAGTTGGAATAAATGGGAACTCAGATCCTGCAGATGCCACACACACCAAATGCTGGAGGAACTCAGCAACTCAGGGAGCATCTATGGAGGGGAATGGACAGTCAAACTTTTGATATCAAGGCCCTTCATCAGGACTTCATCAACTCAACACACCGGATGCACGGCAACTCTGGTAGGGTCTGCAAGATATTACTTCCTACAAAGCGAGATACAATAGCATGAATGACAACGATGCTTCAGTACCAGATGAACTCAGTGACTTCTAGGCACACTTTGAAAGGGAGAACACGACTGCAGCTGTGAAGATCCCTGCTGCACCTGGTGACCCTGTGATCTCTGTCTCAGAGGCTGATGTTAGGCTGTCTCTAAAGAGAGTGAACAATCACAAGGCAGAAGGTCCCGATGGGGTACCTGGTGAGGCTCTGAAAACCTGTGCCAACCAACTGACAGGAGTATTCAAGGACATTTTCAACCTCTCACTGCTGCAGGCAGAGGTTCCCACTTGCTTCAAAAAGGCAAAAATTATACCAGTGCCTAAGAAGAATAATGTCGGCTGCCTTAGTGACTATCGCCTGGTAGCACTCACATCGACAGTGGTGAAATGCTTTGAGAGGTTGGTCATGACTAGACTGAACTCGTGCCTCAGCAAGAACTTGGACCCATTGCAGTTTGCCTGTCATCACAAAAGGTCAAAGGCAGATGCAATCTCAATGACTCTTTTTCAAGGACGTGGTGGTGGAACGAACCCAAGTGCTGAACATGGGCGTGGAGGCCGAGTCAGGAAGCAGTACTGTCGTAGCGAGCGTGGAACTGGTGTCCAAGAGAGTCTTTACCAGGAGTCTTGGTTTTAGTAGCAAATTCAGGAACGATGCTAGACTTAGAACTGATAGTCCTAAGAACCATGGAACAAGAATACTCATACATGAATCGACCAAACGAACTGGCAGTTCCTTGATCACAGGGTGTTTATCCTGCAGTCTCAGATGGGAAGCAGGTGTGTGTAATTAGTGGAACCTGGGAATGATTGGAAATTAAATGAGGGGATGGAGGCCCAATTCCTGTGGTAAATGGCAAGGTGAGGGATTGCCAGAAGGGACCATGACAGGAGCCCCCCTCAACAGGAGCCTCCAGGCAATCTTCCAGGCCTGTCTGGATGGTCCCAGTGAAAGTCCTGGATGAGGGAAGGGTCTAGGATGAAGGACTGGGGGACCCAGGAATGCTCTTCTGGACCGTACCCTTACCAGTCCACCAGGTACTGGAAACCCCTGCCCCGACGGCACACATCTAGTTGTCATCGGATGGTGTATGCCAGATGTTGGTGATACGGGCAGGTGGGGGACAGGTTGTTTGCCGTTACAGAATGTAGCATCGCCTCCAGGTCCTGGTTGACCCGTTCCGTCTGCCTATTCGTCTGGGGGTGGAAGCCGGATGCTAGGCTGACCGATGAACCTAAGGCTTGACAGAAGGCCTTCCATACCTGCGAGACGAACTGGGGACCTCGATCGGGGATGATGTCTGCATGGATTCCGTGGAGACGGAAGATGTGGTGGACGAGAAGGTCTGCGGTTTCTTGAGAGGAAGGGAGTTTAGGGAGGGTCACAAAGTGCACCGCCTTGGAGAATCGGTCTACCACGGAGGACAGTGGTGTTTCTGTGGGAAAGGGGTAGACCAGTGATGAAATCTAGTGTGATGTGTAACCAGGGATGACCAGGGACAGGTAGAGGACAAAGTAATCCCGCCGGTGGCCGATGAGAGGCTTTTCTATGGGCACAGATGGAACAAGCCAAGACATAAGAACAGGTGTCCCCCTCCATGGATGGCCACCAAAAGTGCTTCCTCAGGAGAGCCAGGGTCTGATCACCCCAGGGATGGCAGGCGAACCCAGATGTATGCCCCTATTGGAGAACCTGATACCTGACGGAGATGGGCACATACAGGCAATCGCTGGGTCCATTGCCAGGGTTGGGGTCGGGGTCGTCCCGCTGGGCTTCCTTTACTATGGACTCAATCTCCCAAGTGAGGGTGGAAACCACGCAGGATGGTGGGAGGATAGTCTCGGGACCGGGGGTGTCATCTTTGGAGTCATGCTGGCGGGATAGCGCGTCCGGCTTCCCGTTCTTGGGTCCCGGACGGTACATGACGGTAAACTTGAACCATCCAAAAAACAAAGCCCAATGGGCCTGGCGGGAGTTCAATCGTTTGGTGGTCTGAATATACCCCAGGTTCTTATGATCAGTCCACACCACAGACGGGTGTTCCACCCCCTCCAACCAGTGCCTCCATTCTTCTAGCGCTAGTTTGACTGCCAGCAGTTCCCGATTCCCCACGTCGTAATTCTGCTCGGCGGGGGACAACAGGCGAAAGTAGAAGGCGCAGTGGTGAAGCTTTTCATGCAAACTTGACCGTTGGGCTAGGACCGCTCCTACCCCGGAGTCAGAGGCATCCACTTCAATGATGAATTGACGGGATGGGTCAGGATGGGAGCGGTGGTGAAACGCCTCTTCGGGTCGGTGAATGCTGAGTCTGCTTCAGAGTCCCAGCAAAACGGTGTGGTTGGCGAGGAAAGCCGGGTAAGGGGGGCTGCCACTCGACTGTAGCCTCTGATGAATCTGTGGCAGAAGTTTGCAAACCCCAGGGATCGTTGAAGTTGTTCGTGTGTCGTGGGTCTAGGCCATTCCTCCACTGCCCAGATATTCTCGGGGTCTGCTTTTACCTGCCCGCTTTCAATGATATAGCCTAGGAAGCTGACTGAAGGAAAGTGGAACTCGCATTTCTCCACCTTTGCAAATAACTGTTTTTCCCACAGTCTCTGGGGGACTTGACGGACATGGTGTACGTGTTCTTGGGTGCTGCCAGAAAATATTAGGATATCGTCAAGGTAAACAAATACGAACCGATTGATAAAGTCCACCAGTATGTCATTGATCAGGGTTTGGAAAATGGCGGGAGCATTGGTGAAGCCAAACGGCATGACCAAATATTCAAAGTGGCCCAGAGGTGTATTAAAGGCCGTCTTCCATACATCCCCCTCCCTCCTCCTGACTAAATGGTAGGCGTTGCAAAGGTCCAGCTTTGAGAAGATGGTGGCTCCATGCAGTGGTTCAAATGCCAAACTAATGAGGGGTAGAGGGTACTTGTTCTTAACTGTTATATTATTTAGGCCTCAGTGGTTGATACAAGGATGAAGTGATCCATCCTTTTCTACAAAAAAGAAACCAGCATCTACCGCGGAGGATGAAGGCTTGATAATGCCCGCCGCGGGGGATTCGCTAATGTATTTCTCCATGGTCTCTCTCTCTCCAGTTAAAAAGGCGATTGGTGGGTAGCGGGGCCCTAGGGAGAAGGTCAATGGCACAGTCATATGGGCGATGCGGAGGCAGGGACAGGGCCCGTTGTTTACTGAACACCTGTCCCAAGTCAAGGTACTCTGTGGGGATGCGGGACAAGTTGAGGGGGTTCCAAAACAGACGGGGTCGCAGTAGCTTCCCTGGGTGATGGGGCTGATTGCAGACAGTTGGCATGGCAAGACGGACTCCATTTGGCTATCCTCCCGGTAGGTCAATCAATATGGGGATTGTATTGGTTCAGCCATGGATACCCTAGAACTACTGGGACTTGAGGTGAATGAATGAGACTGAATCGTACCTCCTCTCGATGGTTGCCAGATAGGATCAAGGTCAGGGGCGGTGTACAGTGGGTCGCCCGAGCCAGTTTTCCGTCCAGGGCCCGGGCCTCCAGGGGGGTGGTTAGCGGCTCGCAAGGTATTCTGGCCTGGGTGGCTACCTCTTCATCCAGCAGATTGCCCTCAGCACCGGAATCCACCAAAGCGGATAGGGACAGGGATTGTTGTTGGTAATTCACGGTTGCCGGGATCTGCATCCGAGTCTGGGGTGCTGAAGGGAGTATCATTCGACTCACCAGAGCTGCCTTTCTCACTGGTGAGCCCTCCTTTTTGGCTGCTGTGGGCAGGTATCCCGGAAATGTCCTGGCAGACCACATAGTAGCAATCCCCAGCTCTCCACCTCCGATTTCGTTCGGCCAGGGAGAGATGCTTCCGTCCCAGCTGCATCGGTTCCTCCCCCAGGTGGGTGGCGACGGTTGGAGCAGGAGCCACACTGGGGGCAGCTGGGGAAGGGGGGTTGGCTGAGACTGGTAAGGTGGATTGTGGGCTTCCCCGAGGAGCGGGGCAACTGGTTCTCTCTCTCAGACACTCCTGAAGTCGATAATCTAATCGAATAGCTAGCGAGATCAGAAAGTCCAGACAGTCTGTGTCGTCCCTCGTGACAAACTCGTCCTTAATCTTGTCCGAGAGGCCCTGTCGAAACACCTCCTGTAGGGCCTTGTCATTTCACCAGGAGTCTGCGGCTAAGGTCCGGAATTCAATGGAATACCTGGCCACACTTTGCGAAGCCTGACGCAGAGTAAGCAACCGTTTCACAGCGTCCTTACCGCGAATGGATTGTTCAAAGACTTTCCTCGTTTCAACGACAAAGGAGGAGTAGGAGGAACAAATCTCTGGTCGGTTGTCCCATATCGCGGTTGCCCAAGCCAAGGCATCCCCTCGTAGCAGCCCCATGATGTACGCAATCTTTGATCTATCGGAAGTGCAGGTACGTGGCTGCAGCTCAAATAGCATTGTAACAGGAAGGCCCGGCACCTACCTAGGTCCCCGGCGTAGGGTTCAGGCTCTGGTACATACGGCTCTTGAGGGGATGGTGTTGCTGATTCCAGGGGCGAGGCCATCCTGAGCAGTACAGTGTAGCCGGGGTTCTAGGAGCGGATGGAGAAAAGGAAACGGAGACCCGGTCCACTTGTTCACTGACCTTCTGCACATTCGTGGATAGTGTCCGAAGGTTTTCTGTGATCCCCTGAAGTAGTTGGTCGTGGACACCCAATAGGTAGCCCTGGCTGACCAGGGCCTGTTATACGGGATCCGTGTCTGTTGGGTTCATGGTAGCCAGTTCGTTCTGTTGCAGGGACGTGGCAGTGAAACAAACCCAAGTTCTGAACACGGGCACAGAGACCGAGTTGGGAAGAGTTACGGTCGTAGTGAGCGTGGAACTGGTGTCCAAGGGAGTCTTTACCAGGAGTCTTGGTTTAGTGGAGAGTTCAGGAATGATGCTAGACTTAGAACTGATAGCCTAAGAACCATGGAACGAGGTTACTTATACACAAGTCAACCAAACAAACTGGCAGCTCCTTGTTGTGCTCACAGGATCTTTATCCTGCAGTCTCTGATGGGAAGCAGGTGTGTGTAGTTAGTGACTCTTAGGAATGTTTGGAAATTAAATGAGGTGATGGAGACCCAATTTCTGTGGTAAATAGCAAGGTGGGGGATTGCCAGAAGGGACCATGACAGGCTCTCCACACGGGTTTTAGACCACCTGGACAACACAAGCACCTATGTCAGGATGCTGTTCATCAACTGTAATAATAATAGGCATCCGTTAGTCTCATGAGACAACACACATCAACGTTGCTGGTGAACGCAGCAGGCCCGGCAGCATCTCTAGGAAGAGGTGCAGTCGACATTTCAGGCCGAGACCCTTCGTCAGGACTAACTGAAAGAAGAGTTAGTAAGAGATTTGAAAGTTGGAGGGGGAGGGGGAGATCCAAAATGATAGGAGAAGACAGGAGGGGGAGGGATGGAGCCAAGAGCTGGACAGGTGATAGGCAAAAGGGGATATGAGAGGATCATGGGACAGGTGGTCCGGGTAGAAAGACGAGGAGGGGGGAGGGGACCCAGAGGATGGGCAAGGGGTATATTCAGAGGGACAGAGGGAGAAAAAGGAGAGTGAGAGAAAGAATGTGTGTAAAAAAATAAGTAACAGATGGGGTACGAGGGGGGAGTTGAGGCATTAGCAGAAGTTAGAGAAGTCGATGTTCATGCCATCAGGTTGGAGGCTACCCAGACGGAATATAAGGTGTTGTTCCTCCAACCTGAGTGTGGCTTCATCTTTACAGTAGAGGAGGCCGTGGATAGACATGTCAGAATGGGAATGGGATGTGGAATTAAGAGATCATGAGACCATGGATTTGCACCTTGGAAGGTTTCCAGGGCGCAGGCCTGGGCAAGGTTGCATAGAAGACCAGCAGTTGCCCATGTTACAAGTCTCCCCTCTCCACGTCCAAGGGAAGGGCATTAGGACTCATACAGCTTGGCACCGGTGTCACCGCAGAGCAATATGTGGTAAAGTGCCTTGCTCAAGGACACACACACTACCTCAGCCAAGGCTCGAACTAGCGACCTTTGAATCACTAGACGAATGCCTTAACCACTTGGCCACACGCCAACACTTCATTATCTATAACTCAACATTTAATACCTTCATTCCCAAAATCCTGATTGAGAAGCTGCAGAACCTGGGCCTCTGTACCTCCCTCTGCAATTGGATCCTCGACTTCCTAACAGAAAGACCACAATCTGTGTGGATTGGTGATAACATATCCTCCTCGCTGACGATCATTACTGGCGCACCTCAGGGGTGTGTGCTTAGCCCACTGCTCTACTCTCTGTATACATATGGTTGTGTGCTAAGCATTGCTCAAATTCCATCTCTAAATTTGCTGACAATACAACCACTGTCGGTAGAATCTCAGGTGGTGACGAGAGGGCAAACTGGGGTGAGATATGACAACTAGTGGAGCGGTGCCACAGCAACAACCTGGCACTCAATGTCAGTAAGATGAAAGAGCAGATTGTGGACTTCAGGGAGGGTATGACAAAGGAACACATACCAATCCTTATAGAGGGATCAGATGTGGAGAGAGTGTGTAGTTTGAAGTTCCTGGCTGTCAAGATCTGTGAGGATCTAACCTGCTCCCAATATATCGATGTAGTTATAAAGAAGGTAAGACAGTGGCTATACTTTATTAGGAGTTTGGAGAGATTTGGCATGTCAACAAATACACTCAAAAACTCTATAGTTATACCATGGAGAGCATTCTGACAGGCTGCATCACTGTCTGGTATGGAGGGGCTACTGCACAGGTTCAAAAGAACCTGCAGAAGGTTGTAAATCTAGTCAGCTCCATCTTGGGTATGAGCCTATGAAGTACACAGGACATCTTCAGGGAGCGGTGTCTCAGAAAGGCAGTGTCCATTATTAAGGACCTCCAGCACCCAGAGCATGCCCTTTTCTCACTGTTACCCTCAGGCAGGAGGTACAGAAGCCTGAAGGCGCACACTCAGCAAATCAGGTACAGCTTCTTCCTCTCTGCCATCCATTTCCTAAATTGACATTGAATCTTTGGACACTACCTCACTTTTTTAATGTACAGTATTTCTGGTTTTGCACATATTTTAAAATCTATTCAATATGCATAATTGATTTACTTGTTTATTTATTATTATTTTTTCTCTCTGCTAGATTATGTATTGCATTGAACTGCTACTGCTAGGTTAACAAATTTCACGTCACATGCCGGTGATAATAAATCTGATTCTGATTCTAATTCTGAGGAAAATAGGTTAGATGCAGGCAAATTGGACTTGCTACTTGGTTGGCATGCACAAATTTGACTAAAAAGCCTGTTTTTTGTGATTGGTATCTCAATGGCTAGACTTTTATATTTAAGGTAAAAGGGAAAAATTTAAAAGGGACCCGATGGACAACTTTTTTTACCCAGGGCATGGTGATTATATTTTATTTTGATATAGCAGAGTAACAACACCTTCTGCCTCAATGAGCCTGCACTGCCCAATTACACCATGTGACTTTGAAGTCATATCAATAGTTATGTTTCACAAGCAAGTAAACCAGAGTGCACTCATTGGGCATTTTAGTATATACAAGTAGGCTAAGGCTAACAATTTGTGTACTAGAGTTGTGTAGGATAATAAAATAGCACAGTGGATAGCCAACGACTTTTTCCTAAGGCACAATTTTGAGGTGAATGGAAGAAAGTATAGGAGGATATCAGAGGTATAAGTTCTCTATGTAAAGATTGGTGAGTGTGTGAAATGCCCTGCCAGAAGTGGTGGTAGAGGTAGATTCATTATGGGCGTTTAAGAAACTCTTAAATATATATATAGTTGATAGCAAAATGGAGGGCTCTGTTGGAGGGAAGGGTTAAATTGATCTTACAGTAGGTTAAAGGTTGGCACAACATTGAAGGATGAGGAGCCTGTATTGTGCTATAATGTTCTATGCTCTATGTTTTTATATGACAAAATAACATAATGCAGGAATAGAGATCCTAGTACATGGCTGGTTAGATACCAAATGCTGAATCATAGATCCGTGAGAAATTGTTTAATTAGGAAACATCTGGTTAAAGTCTCTGCAGAAGGCTAAAACTAAGTGGGGGAGGGAGTCAATGGAAAGTCTTGAAATAAAAGAAACCAATTGGCAGAGCTTTGAATGAATCAGAGGAACATAATAGCAGGTGTTCTGCAGGATATCTAAATGATTGGCATTGTGTCTAAGGTCAATCTAAAAACACTTTAGAATTACCAATTGAAGTCCAATACAAACGTAGCAGGTAGTGCATTGGAGTTCAGAGTTCAACTCTGGCGCCATCTGGAACGAGATTGTATGTTCTCCCTGTGATCAGCTGAGTTTCCTTTGGGTGTCCTAGTTCCACCCACATTCCAAAGACATTCTGGTTAGTAGGTTAATCGGTCCAGTGATTAAGCTTGTGTTAAGTAGATGGGTTGCTGCTCAGTGGAAAGGACTGCTCCCAGCTGTATCTCTAAAAAAACAAAATAAATCAAGTTGCCTCTTGAACTGTGTGCCTTTCATTGCATTTGTCTTTCTTCTAATAACAAATTAATTTAATAGTACTTCTACTGATCTCACTGATATTTGATCTGAATGTGATGTATCAACATGAAATGCAGCATGGACTGATAACCAGCTCTGGGTGTACTTCAATAATTATCCAGGTGGTTTAAATGATCTACAAATAGATAGGAATAACTAAGTTAATTTCAGCACAGTCTTTCAAAGTTGCAGCAGATTTTCATCATCAATGTGTTGGTAATAGGCTGTAAAAATTGCAAGTACTGTGATTGTGAACATAATGAATAACTCCAACAACAACATTAAAACTCTGCAATTTAGAATCATAACATATCTTTTGTGAAAGACTCATTTGTTCCCATCTCATGATAATGTATTAGTACAATCACTCCAGTAGAGTATGACATTCTCCTAAAGGGATACCTACAGGTGTGTCTTTAGGTGGCCGTAGAAGGCAGGATCCACATATTCTGGTGCAGTGTGGGGAAGAGTAATCACCTTTCTCCTCCTTCAGTTACCCTCTGTAAATCCAAACCAAGGGTCATGGGCTCATTCAGACATTATCCAGAAATAAATTAACAAATAATAAGGTGCAATTACAATACTAAGTTTTTTTTTTAAGCGTGTCGTACCAGACATTCAGCCATTCTTGTCCGGCACATGGTGCCAGGATTAACCGGGTCACGTTATGAACGTTCCTGACTCGACTCTTGTATTTTTTACGAGGCCGAGTGGCTAGCTCGACACTCAACCCAGCACAGATGGAAAGTGTGCTTGGGGGTGGCCCCACCTGGATTCAAACTCAGGAACCTTCGCTCCGGAGTCCGGCACCAATCTCACTGCACCACCAGTCAGCCTAACAATAAGTTAAAAACCAGTATAATGCTGCTGGTGCTGAATATGAGACTTGAGTGGTGACAGTAGTCTTACACCCTGGGGGAAGAAGCTATTTCCCATCCTGACAGTTTTTGTGTTAATGCTATGGTATCTCCTGCCTTATGGTACAAGGTCAAAGAGATTGTTGGATGGATGGGAGGAGCCATTGACAATGTTAAGGGTCCCGTGTATGCAACACTCCTGATAAGTAACACACACAAAAAATGCTGGTGGAGCACAGCAGGCCAGGCAGCATCTATAGGAAGAGGTACAGTCGACATTTCAGGCCAAGACCCTTCGTCAAGACTAACTACGAAGGGTCTCGGCTCGAAACGTCGACTGTACCTCTTTTTTTTTGTGTGTGTTGCTTGAATTTCCAGCATCTGCAGATTTCTTTGTGTTTACTCCTGATAGGTATCTCTGTTGCGTGGAAGAAAAATCCTGACGATCTACTTAGCAGTCCTCACAGTCCTTTGTTGGGGCTTCTGGTCAGAAGCTTTATATATCAAAGTTCAAAGTAAATTTACTATCAATGTATGTATATGTCACCATATATTACCCTGAGATTAGTTATACTTTATACTTTATACTTAATTGTCACCAAACAATTGGTACTAGAACGTACAATCATCACAGCAATATTTGATTCTGCGCTTCACACTCCCTGAAATACAAATATTAAATATTAAAAATAGTAAAAATTAGTAAATATTAAAAATTTAAATTATAAATCATAAATAGAAAATAGAAAAATGGAAAGTAAGGTAGTGCAAAAAAACCGAGAGGCAGGTCCGGATATTTGGAGGGTACGGCCCAGATCCGGGTCAGGATCCGTTCAGCAGTCTTATCACAGTTGGAAACAAGCTGTTCCCAAATCTGGCCGTACGAGTGTTCAAGCTCCCGAGCCTTCTCCTGGAGGGAAGAGGGAGGAAAAGTGTGTTAGCTGGGTGGGTCGTGTCCTTGATTATCCTGGCAGCACTGCTCCGACAGCGTGCGGTGTAAAGTGAGTCCAAGGACGGAAGATTGGTTTGTGTGATGTGCTGTGCCATGTTCACGATCTTCTGCAGCTTCTTTCAGTCTTGGACTTGACAACTTCCACACCAGGTTGTGATGCACCCTAGAAGAATGCTTTCTACGGTGCATCTGTAAAAATTAGTGAGGGTTCTAGGGGACAGGCCAAATTTCTTTAGTTTTCTCAGGAAGTAAAGGCGCTGGTGGGCCTTCTTGGCAGTGGACTCTGCTTGGTTGGACCAAGTCAGGTCAGTTGTGATATTGACCCCGAGGAACTTAAAGCTTTTGACCTGTTCCACTTGCACACCACTGATGTAAATTGTGTCGTGCGGTCCGCTACTCCTTCTGAAGTCAACAACCAATTCCTTCATCTTGCTGACATTGAGGGATAGGTTATTGTCTTCGCACCAAGCCACCAAGTTCTTAATTTCCTCTCTGTACTCAAACTCATCATTACCCGAGATACGGTCTACAATTGTTGTGTCATCAGCAAACTTATATATTGAGTTTGATGGAAACTTGGCTACACAATCATGGGTGTACAGTGAGTACAGCAGGGGGCTGAGTACACAGCCTTGTGGGGCACCGGTGCTCAGAGTGATTGTAGAGGAGAGCTTGTCCCCTATTTTTACAGCCTGGGTCCTGTCTGTGGGGAAGTTGAAGATCCAGCTGCAAATCTGAGTGCTAAAGCCCAGGTTCCGGAGCTTAGGAATCAGTTTATTTAGAACGATGGTATTAAAGGCAGAGATGTAGTCAATGAAAAGGAGCCTTATGTATGCGTCTTTATTCTCCAGGAGTTCTAAGGAGGAATGTAGGGCCAGAGAGATGGCATCTACCGTTGATCTATTGCTCCGGTAGGTGAATTGCAAATTATCTCTCAGGATTTCACAGTAGAACAAAGAAACACATAGAATCAATGAAAAACTGCACATAGAAAGACTGACAACCAACCAATATGCAAAAGAAGTCAATTATGCATGCACACACACCCAAAAATAGTAAACAAATAATACTGATGACCTGTATTGTAGAGTCCTTGAATGTGAGTTTCTAGGTAGTGGAATCTGTTCACTGTGGAGGTGAGTGAAGTTATCCACAATGGTTCGGGGGTCTCATGGTTGTAGGCTGATAGGTTTTCCTGAACTTGCTCTTGGGGCCTGAAGGCTTCTGTACCTTCATCTTGATGACAGCAGCAAGTAGAAAGCATGGACTGGGTGGATATGTTTCTTCTTTTCTGCCATTCTTCCTTCTATCACAACAGATGAGTAGGATCCACTGGTTTCAAGTATTTCTTTGTCCTTGCTGTTCTCTGGGCTTTAACATCTTAGCTTAATTCCTTTTAGAGTTACCCAATTTCTCCTAAAAACCATTGATAACCCATACAATCGTCTTTGCATCTTTGTCTGCATATATTTCCTTTTTTACTATAATTCTAAAAAAAAAATTCTTGACATATAAATTGTGCAGATAGCTTCTTTGTTGAACACAATGCACAATCTGTGCAGAAGTCATAAAAATTACTGGATAAAGAAAAGGGCTATGTAGCCCATCAAGCTCACATCTTCAACAGTGATTATAATCTGCTCAATGATTGACTCACTCCATTTTCTCAATTCCTTTGAGAAAATAACCAAGCTTGGGTGTATCTTATAAAAAAGATTAAATTTGTACTTTAAATCTTGATGTAAGCCAACTGATATCCAGGATAATATAGTTAATCATAACATCTGCGTAATGCAAGTCTGCATTCTGTGCAAAGCACTTACGTTCTCTGAGCAATACAGAGAACATTATTTCCATTAAATACTATAGTCTGATTTTCTGTTTCACACGTTTGATTGTAACCATTGCGTGAATTACTTCATCTTACAAACGCTTACAGTATATTTTCAGTTTTATTGTTTTGCAGAATATTGTTCTAAATTGTTAAATCCATTGGGGGAAAAAACTCTCAGAACAGGATTTAACCAAGTCCTAGCATAAATAAGGCGAATGATCATTGTTGTTTCTTATTTAGAGATAGATAGGTAGACATACTTCATTGATCCCGAGGGAAATTGGGTTTTGTTACAGCTGCACCAACCAAGAATAGAGCATGAATATAGCAATACAAAACCACAATCAAACAACAATATGCAAACTATGCCAGATGGAAATAAGTCCAGGACCAGCCTATTGGCTCAGGGTGTCTGACCCTTCACTAACCTTAGCCTAATCACAGTACAATTTATGATGACCATTTAACCTACTAACAAGTATGTCTTTAGAATGTGGGAGGAAACTGGAGCACCCGGAGAAAACCCATGCTGTCACAGGAAGAACATACAATCTCCTTACAGAACTGAACTGCAAGCTCCAACACCCCCCAAGCTGAAATAGTGTCACACTAGCTTCCACGCTACCATAGCTACCTTGGGTAAAGGAGTCTAAAACCAGAGGGCATGGGCTTCAGAACACAAGGGGAAGATGTAGAAGTGAATAAAGGGCAACTTTTTCACAAAAAGGGTAGTGGATATAAGGAACAAGGCACTAAAAGGATATGATAGAGATGGGTACAATTACCACGTTTAATCAACATTGAAAGAGGTGAACGTATAGGGAGGATTTGTGTGGAACACGGGGAATCAAGTGGACCACTTGCAGTAGCATAGTGGTTAGCATCACTGGCTATAAGATACGGGTTCATTTCCCGTTGCTTCCGGCAAGGAATTTGTATATTCTCCCTGTCACCATGTAGGTTTTCTCTGAGATTCCAGTTGTCTCCCAGATTATAAATATGTACAGTTAGGGTTGTGATTGCAGGCATGCCACATTTGTACCAGGAGCACAGTGACACGGGTGAGCTGCCCAGCACAATCCTTGCTGAATTGATGTGACTCATATAACATTTCACTGTATGTTTGAGTGACATCTGACAAAATAAAGCTAATCATTAACTCAGTTGGCATGAACAAGTTAGGTGACAGAGATTTTTTCCATGTTGTATGATTCCATCACTATCCAGACTCTAACTACTCCCTAAGTAAAGCAAGAGCCTCAGGACTCACACCATCGGGATCAGGAACAATTATTACCCCTCGACCATCAGGGGATAACTTCACTCAACTTGCCCCATCGAGATGTTCCTACAACCTATGGACTCACTTTCTAGCACTTTCTTCATCTCATGTTCCCAATATTTATTCTTTATTTATTTATTTATCTATATATTTATTTATTTGTTTAATTATTATTATTAATCAGAGTCAAGTTTATTAGTGAAATTTGTTAACTTAGCATCAGCAGTTCAATGCAATACATAATATAGAAGAAACATAGTAAAAATAAATAAATAAATAAATCGATCACAGTATATGTATATTCAATAGATTAAAAATCACACAAAAACAGATATAATATACATTTAAAAAGTGAAGTGAATCAGATGCAGAGGGGAAGAATCTGTTCCTGAATCACAGGGTGTGTACCTTCAGGCTTCTGTACCTCCTACCTGATGGTAACAGTGAGAAAAGGGCATGCCCTGGGTGTTGGAGGTCCTTTATAATGGATGTTGCCTTTCTGAGACACCGCTCCTTGAAGATGTCCTGGGTACTTTGTAGGCTAGTATCCAAGATGGAGCCAACCATATTTACAACCCTCTCCAGCTTCTTACGGTCCTGTGCTGTAGCCACCCCCCCTCCAACCAGACAATGATGCAGCCTGTCAGAATGTTCTCCATGGCAATCTCTTCAAACTCCTAATAAAGTATAGTCACTGTCTTGCCTTCTTTATAGCTGCATTGATATGTTGGAATCAGGTTAGGTCCTCAGAGATCTTGACACCCAGCAAGTTGAAAGGGATTGGACAGGCTAGATGCAGGAAGATTGTTCCCGATGTTGGGGAAGTCCAGAACGAGGGGTCACAGTTTGAAGATAAAGGGGAAGCCTTTTAGGACCGAGATTAGGAAAAATTTCTTCACACAGAGAGCAGTGAATCTGTGGAATTCTCTGCCACAGGAAACAGTTGAGGCCAGTTCATTGGCTATATTTAAGAGGGAGTTAGATATGGCCCTTGTGGCTAAAGGGATCGGGGGTATGGAGGGAAGGCTGGTACTTAGGACAGAGATTTAGAGCAATTTCTTTATTTAGAGGACAGAGAAACATTAAAATTCTCTCCACCCAGAAGGCTGTGGAAACTCAGCAACTGAGTTAATTTAAATTTGACATCTAATGATATTAAGAATATCTGGAAAGATGGGATGGTGCAGGTGAATGAAGCTGAGGTAGATCACTCATGATCTTGATGAATGGCTGGGCAAGCTCAAAGGAATGCCTCCCATCAGATAATTATGTTATCTGGCTCATCAGTTCTGTTCTGCTGTTCAATCAGGACTGCACTTTTTACTTTTCTCAATACTATTCACCAGCCATCTTCTGGTAACCCTGATCCCCCTTACCAAATAAGAACCATTCAATTGCTGCCTTAAATACACAGAATAACTTGACCTTGACAATCTTCCATAGCAACAAATTTCACAGATTCACCATACTCTAGCTGAAGTAATTCTTCCTCATCGCAGTTCAGAAATAGAATCAAAATCAGATTTAATATCATTGGCATATGTCATGAAACTTGTTAACTTTACAGCAGCAGTACAATGAAATACATGATAAATAAACATAGCGATAAAACTGAGTTGCATTAAATTATAGGAAACAGTTATGTTCAAATAAGTAGTGCAAAAAACAAATAAAAAAGTAGTGAGGTCATGTTCGTGGGTTCAATGTCCATTTAGGAATCAGATAGCAGAAGGGAAACAGCTGTTTGTGAATCGCTGGGTGTGTGCTTCCAGGCTTCTGTGCCTCCTTCTCAACGATAACAGTGTGAAGAGGGCATGTCCTGGGTGATGGGGTTCCTTAATGATGGACACCACCTTCCTGAGTCATCGCTCCTTGAAGATGTCCTGGATACTATGGAGGCTAGTACCCAAGATGGAGCTGACTAATTTTACAAGTTCTGCAACTTTGTTCCTGTGCAGTAACCACCCAACCCTGCTTCCCATACCAGACAGAGATGCAGCCGGTCAGAATGCTCTCCACATTACGTATGTAGAAGTTTTTGAGAGCTTTAGGTGACAAACCAAATCTCCTCTCACTCCTAATGAAATATTGATGCTGCCATGCGTTCTTTATAACTGCATCAATATGGTTGCGACCAGGTTAGATCCTCAGAGATATTGACACCCAATAATGTTCTAATGGATTCTCCCTTTGTCTGAGACTGTGACCTCAGAACTTAAACTCCCCTACTAATGGAAACATTCTTTCCACATCCACTTTCGGTATTTGGTAAGTTTCAATGAAATTTAACCTCTTCGTTCTGAACTCCATGAACAGGAATGGCATGGGAATGTTGCATTTCGCATAGTTCTATTACAATGCCAGTTTCCTAGTTTCAGTTCCTCCTCTGTCTGTAAAGAGATCAAGTGTTCTCCACATGACCACATGGGTTTCCTTCAGATGCTCCGGTTTCTTCCCACATTCCAGACAAACAGGTTTGATGGTTAATTGATCACGTGGTTGTAACTGGGCAGGCAGTCTCCGATACTGTGCTGTATCTCTAAAAATAAATGAAGTGCAGTCTTCAACAAAACACAGTTCAAAACAAATTTTCAACAAAATACACATTTTTCTTTCTGTTTCTCAAGGACCTTTTTATAAAAAATATTTTTATATCCAACTTTTGATAGCATTAGGGTATCACAATAGGTTTTCTTGCCAAAGGAGTTAGTTTTTGAAGTTGTTTTTGCCTGTATGCTGGCAAAATCGTACATCCACTACCTTTGGCAGGAAGGTGATAACAAGTTGATAATTTGCTTATAGGTCTTGGTAAGGAAGAAATTGGACCTGGTATGAACTTACCTGCTGTTTTCTGAAATTGGATATAAAACTCAGCAAGCCATGCACCTGGGAGATAAAATCAAGTTTAGTGCTTGAGGTCAGTGGACATTCGGATTGCCAGCATCTGTCATATTTTGTTAAAAAACACTGAAGTTGCTGAAATTTTGCCATACTTTGCTTTCAGTCTGGGATTTGAAATCTCCATGGAATGTAATAGAACATAGAATAGTACAGCACAGTATAGGCCCTTCGGCCCACAATGTTGTGCCGACCCTCAAACCCTGCCTCCCATATAAGCCCCCACCTTAGATTCTTCCATATACCTGTAATGGAGCACCAAGGCTTTTTAATTTAGCAGCAAGTGCACTGTCTGTTGAACCAGGGAGATCGTGTTGAGAAGTCATGCACCTGTATTGTTACTCAAGTTTTCTCTCCACAGATGCATTAATTTATTTAGAGACACAGCACGGAAAAGGCCCTCACAGGCCTTCAAACCGCATGGCCCCAGCAATCCCCAGCCTAATTACAGGACAAATTACAATGACCAATTAATCTACCAACCAGTAGATTTGAACTGTGGGAGGACACGGGAGCACCTGGGGAGGACGTACAAACTCCTTTCATAAGATGCCAGAATTGAATTCCAAACTCTGATACTCTAAACTGTTATAGCATCACACTAACTACTACACTACCATGATTCCCAGTAATGTATTGCATTTATGAAGGAACAGTTTCTAGATGCTAATTAGTCTGCTGCATAAACTGAAAATTTAGGGTTTTCATTTTGGATTTCTTCTATCTGCTGATTCACGTAGTAAGGGACATCAGGTAGAGTTTCCAGTCAGCTTTTCTACACATTCACTTATTTGCACATGAATGCTCTAATAGAACACTTCACCTTCATAATTTATTTTACATAGTCACTTTCCTCGGGAAAATATGTGAAGCTATCATTTAAAGGTGTTATAGTAGGGACTAAAGACAATTTTACATTGTAAAGCAAAGTCAATATGGTTCCATGAAATGAAAACAATGTTTGACAAAATTTATTGTATTTATTTGAAATAATTGCATATAGTGTGATGTGATGACTCTATTCTACATGGATGGAAGTTCCCTGTCAGGGAAATCAAGGAGGAGCTGAGTTCTGCGTGTATATCGACAAGGTTTGGGGTACGGACCCTCCCGTGGTGAGCAGTCACTGTTCTGTGGCAATTGAACATCATGAAATTGAATGCTGGCCACATTGCCAGCCAAGGAACTTCACTGTTCTGTTCATCACGGTTATAATTGGGTAGAGCCGTCTCCTTGGGTTCAAAGGGCCTGTTACTATGCTGTATCTGTGAAACTAAATAAAGTACAGTCTTCAACAAAACAGTTCAAAACAAATTTTTAACAAAAACACATTTTCTTTCTTTTTCTTAAGGAACTTTATTGTAAGAACATTTTTATGTCCAATGAATCAGAATCAGGTTTATTATCAATGGCATATTTTGAGACATTGTTGTTTTGCAGCAGAAGTACATTGCAAAACATAATAAAAAAAATCTATAAATTACAATAAATAGTGCAAAAAGAGAACAAAAATAGTGAAGTAGTATACATGGGTTCATAGTCCATTCAGAAATATGATGATGGAGGGAAATCAGCTGTTCCTGAAACTCTACATGTGTGTACCTCCTCTTTGTTGGTAACAGTGTCCTGGGTGATTGGGGTCCTGAATGATGGACAGAGGCATCATATTTTAAAGGTGCTCTTCATGCTGGGGAGGCTAATCCCATGATGGAGGTGGTCGAGCTTACATCTTTCTGCAACTTTTTCTGCTCCTGTGCAGTCGCTCCACCACAGCAAATAGTGATGTAACCAGTTAGGTTGCTCTCCATGGTACATCTGCAGAAATTTGTGAAAGTCTTTGGTGACATACCAAGTCTTCGCAAACTCTTAATAAAAGATCGTCACCATTGTGTCTTGTTTGTGATTGCGTCAATAAGCTTGGCCAAGGATAAATACTCAGAAATGTTGACACCCGGGACTTGAAACTGTTCATCCTTCCCACTGATGATCCCTCAATTACGACTGGTGTGTGTTCCATAGACTTCCTCTTCCTGAAGTCCACAATTACTTCATTTACTGATGTCAAGTGCAAGGTTACTGTTGGCACACCTCTCAACCAGTTGATATATCTCATTCGTACATGGCTCCTCGTCACTATCTGAAATTCTGCCACTAATAGTTCTGTTGTCGGTAAATTTATAGATGGCATTTGAGCTATGCTGAGCCACATGGTCATGGGTGAAGAGAGAGTAGAGCAGTGGGCTAAGCACACATCCCTGAGGTGCACCAGTGTAGAATATCAGACAATCCACACAATCTGTGGCTTCCCAGTTAGGAAGTCAAGGATCCAGATGCATAGGGAGGTCCAGAGGCCCAGGTTTTTGAACTTGGTGATTAGTAATGAGGATTTGATTATATTGAACGCTGAGCCGTAATCACTAAACAGCAGCTTAATGCTGGCACTACTATTCTCCAGATGATCCAAGGCCAAGTGGAGAACCAATGAAATTGTACCTGCTGTAGACCTATGGTGGCAATAGGCAAATTGCAGCTGATCTAGGTCCTTGCTTAGGCAGGAGGTGAATCCAGCCATGAGCAACCTCTCAAAAGCACCTCATCACAGTAGATGAGAATGCCACTGGGTGATAGTTGCTTGGGCAGATCACCTTGCTCTTCTTGGGCAATGTGATGATTGTCACCCTTTTGAAGCAGGTGGGAAAATTGAATGCAGCAGTGAGAGATTGGAGATATCATTGAACACTCAGTTCAATAATCAGTAGGTTTTCAACGTTCTTAGAGCCCTATCAGTTACACCGGCAGGGCCTGACGCCTTGCGAGGGTTCACCCTCTTGAGAGACGTTCTCACATTGGCCTTCAAGACAGAGATCGCAGGGTCACCAGTTGCTGCAGGGATTTGCATGGTGTAGTTTTATTTTTGGTCCGGCTGGTGGTGCAGTGACATCAGCGCTGGACTCCGGAGCGAAGGTTCCCGAGTTCGAACCCAATCAGGCCGCTCCCAGACACGCTTTCCATTCATGCCGGGTTAAGCGTCAAGCTCACAACTCAGCCTCATAAAAAAAAAGATTGCGCTGTGAGAAGGATGTGGGGGACCACTCACTAAATCTTCCCTCCAAGACAACCACTTTAAAAAAAAAGTGGTCGCCGAGGCTCTGGCAGAGTATGGCACACAAAAAAAGTTTTATTTTTCCTTTCAAAGTATGCATAAGATGTCAAATAAACTGTTCTTGGGCTTCCAGTCAGGTGCAGATATCAACTAAAGCCACCATTTCGATGACAAACTCTGCCACCTTCATTAAGGATGGTGCTTGGACACATCTAAACCAGTGGTATTTATACCTCTGTAGTACGTCCGTCCTGATTGGTTAGTCCTTATCCAATCAGGTTTCCTCTGTCCCACCTTGCTTACAATTAACTTCCAATTCTTGCTTAGAGTGAGACCTTCATCTTTGTTAAAATTCATTTCTTCCCACATCAAAAAACACAGGAGGTCTAGCCATTTGGGTTACACGGAGAAATCGGCAGTAGCAGAACTTTGCATTCGCAATGGCCATAGGATTGACTTTGGTGGCACCGAACTACTGTGCTGCACTACTGGCTTTTGGGACTGCCTGGTCAAGGAATCCATTGAAATAAAACTAGAGAAAAATAATTGTAACAAAGACAAAGGTCTCACTCTAAGTAAGAACTGGAATTCAATTGTAATCAAGGTGGGACAGTAGAAACCTGATTGGCTGAGGACTAATGAATCAGGAGAGATGGATCAGAGGGGCATAAATGCCATAAGATCATAAGACCATAAGATATATGAGCAGAGGTAGGCTATTTGGCCTATTAAGTCTGCTCCACCATTCAATCATGGACTGATCCAATTCTTCCAGTCATCTCCACTTCTCTGTCTTCTCCCCATACCCTTTGATGCCCTGGCTAATCAAGAACCTATCTATCTCTGCCTTAAATGCACTTAATTGACTTGGCTTCCACAGGCAATAAATTCCACAGATTTACCACCCTCTGACTAAAGTAATTTCTCCACATCTCTTTTTGAAATGGACATCCTTCAATACCGCTGACTTGAAATGTCCAAACATCATCCTTGAAGATGATGGCAGAATTTGTCATCGAAACATTGGTTAAAATTGCTACCTGTACCTGGCTGGATGCCTGAGAAGATCTTATTCGTCATATACGTTGGGAAAGCACTGGATCCTTTTTCATGCATAAAATATGTTGGGCTCATTTGGCAGTGAAGCATCACAGCCATTCATTATGTTAGGTTTCTCTTTGAATGAAGTATACAACACTCCCAGTAAATGTCACGAACAGTGGGGAGGGAGAGCCCAGTGATCCTCTCGACCTCTCAGCCGTTCTCAAGAAACGACTGCACAGGCACGTGGATATCAGTGAGTTAGACCGGCGGGAAGAGTATAAAAGGAGATCATTTTTTCTTTGGCAGTTTGATCGAGGAATGACTGCACAGGTGAGTGAATGTCAGTGAGAAGAGTATAAAAAGAAGACAGCTTTATAGAGTGGGTAACAGAGTAGAGATAGACAGAGTAGGAGGGCTTTGGCTCAACAGGGCTTAGGCGATAACGGTTCAAGGCGAGGTACATTACTTGTGTAGAATATAAAACAGGACGTATGTGTGTGAGGCCAGTGTTCTGTACTGGGTGTCAGATGTGGGAAGTCCAGGAGACTGCAGCCTCCCGGATAGCCACATCTGCACCAAGTGCGTCGAGCTGCAGCTCCTTAGGGACTGTGTTAGGGAACTGGAGCTGCAGCTCGTTGACCTTCGTCTGGTCAGGGAAAGTGAGGAGGTGATAGAGAGGAGCTATAAGCAGGTGGTCACACTAGGGCCTCATGAGACAGATAAGTAGGTAAGAGTCAGGAGAGGGAAGGGCAAGAAACAAGAGGTGGCTATCCACCTTTAACAATAAGTACTCTTGTTTGAGTACTTTTGGGGGAAACGGCCTACCTGGGGGAAGCAACAGTGGCCGCGCCTCTGGCACAGAGTCTGGCCCTGTGGCTCAGAAGTGTAGAGAGAGGAAGAAGGCAACAGTAATAGGGGACTCTATAGTTAGGGGATCAGACAGGCGATTCTGTGGATGCAGGAAAGAGACATGGATTAGATTAGATTAGATTATGAGAACACTCAGTCCTCGTTTATTGTCATTTACAAATGCATGCATGCATTAAGAAATGATATAATGTTCCTCCAGAGTGATATCACAGAAAAACAGGACAAACCAAAGACTACCACTGACAGAACCACATAATTATAACATATAGTAACAACAGTGCAAAGCCATACCATAATTTGATAAAGAGCAGACCATGGGCACGGTTAAAAAGAAGTCTCAAGTCCCGAGTCGATCGACTCCCGAGTCCCCAATAGCAGGCGGCAAAAGGGAGAAATTCTCTGCCATAAATCTCCAGGCACCAACAACTGCCGATGCATTGGAAGCACCCGACAACAGCCGACACTGAGTCCGTCCATCCGAAAAATTCGAGCCTCCGACCAGCCCCTTCGATACCACCTCTAAAGCGCCATCCTCTGCCGAGCGCCTTCGACCTTGCGCCGGCTGCCGAAACAAGCAAAGCTGAGTATTCAGGGCCTTCTGCTCCGGAGACTCCAGACCACACAGTAACAGCAGCAGCAAAGCGGGCAATTCAGATGTTTCGGATGGTTGTGTTTGCCTCTGAAGTGCCACTGTCTGGGATGTTTCTGATCGTGTCCACGATATCCTGAAGTAGGAAGGTGAAGAGCCAGAGGTAATGGTATGTATTGGTACCAACGACATAGGCAGGAAAAGGGAGGAGGTCCTGAAAACAGACTACAGGGAGTTAGGAAGGAAGTTGAGAAGCATGACCTCAAAAGTAGTAATCTTGGGATTACTGCCTGTGCCTCGCGACAGTGACTATAGGAATAGAGTGAGGTGGAGGATAAATGTGTGGCTGAGGGATTGGAGCAGGGGGTATGGATTCAGATTTCTGGATCATTGGGACCTCCTTTGGGGCAGATGTGACCTGTACAAAAAGGATGGGTTGCACTTGGGTCTGAAGGGGACCAATATCCTGGCAGAGAGGTTTGCTAAGCTTATTGGGGAGAGGTTAAACTAGAATTGCTGGGGATGGGAACTGAAATGAAGAGACGAAGGAAGGGACTGTTGGCTCACAAATAGAGAAAGCTTGGAGACTGTGCGAGAGGGAGGATAAGCAGGTGATAGAGAAGGGATGCGCTCAGACTGATGGTTTGAGATGTGTCTATTGTAATGTAAGAAGCCTCAAGAACAAAGCAGATGAGCCTAGAGTGTGGATTAGTACTTGGAACTATGATGTTGTGGCCAACACAGAGACTTGGATGGCTCAGGGGCAGGAATAGCTTCCTCAAGTGCCAGGCTTTAGATGTTTTAGAGAGGATAGGGAAGAAGGCAAAAGAGGTGGGAGCGTGGCACTGTTGATCAGAGATAGTGTCACGGCTGCAGAAAAGGAGGAAGTCATGGAGGGATTGTCTACAGAGTCTCTGTGGGTGGAGATTAGGAAAAGGAAAGGGTTAATCACATGACTGGGTGTGTTTTGTAGACCACCCAATAGTAACATCGAGGAGCTGATAGGGAGACAGATTCTGGAAAGGTGTTATAATTGATTGGCATCTCCCTAGAGCGAGGAGTATGCACAAGTCGCTACTCTGAGATTAATTTTAAATGCAGCCATTCACAGTAGAACAAAAAGATACAAATGGAATCAATGACAAACTACACACAAAGCCCGAAAAACAGCCAATGTGAAAACACACGTGTAAATACGACAGAATAATAAATAATTAAATAGATGAATAAATAAATACTACTGAGGGCATTAGTTACAGAGTCTTTGAAAGTGAGTCTATAGGTTGTGAAATGAGTTCAGTATGGGGGTGAGTTATCTATGCTGGTTCAGCAGTCTGAAGGATGTAGGGTAATAACTGTTCCTGAACTTGTGGTGTGGGATCTAAGACTCTAGTATCACCTTTCTGATGGGATGGCAGCAGTGAGAAGAGAGCTGGATGGCGAGGATATTTGATGATGTATATTGCTCTGAATCGTGCAATGGCTGGATGACATACTGCTGCAGCAAGTAGAACTGCCGCCTGACGGTCCCAGCAAACTGCATTCATTCCTGACCTTCAGTGTTGTGTGAGTGGGCTTTATGGGTTTTCACTGCGACTCTGTGTATTTCCTCAAGTGGCTCTGATTCCTCCTCACATGCCAAAGATAGCCAGCCTTCAAAAGGCGATGCCTCAAAGCATCATTAAAGACCCCCATCACCCACGATATGGCCTCCTCTCATTGCTACCACCCAGGAGGAGGTACAGGAGTGTAAAAACACACACTCAATGTCTCAGAACAGCTCTACCCCTCCACCATCAGAATTCTGAACAGACTATGAACCCAAGAACCTCACCAGTTCCTTTTTGCTATTTTGCCCTGTTTTTGCACTACTTACTTAATTTACTTCTAATATATATTTCTTATTGTAGTTTATGTTTTTATTGTTATTCTTATGTATTACAATGTATTGCTGCCATAAAGCAACACATTTCACAACATATACCAGTGATATTCAACCTGATTCTGATTTTGTTTGATTAGTGTAAAATGTTCACATGTCCAATGAAGTTATGTTGCCTTTTCATGATCTCTTACATTATTTCTCTTTTTGTGTTTCCTCTGTTCATGACATCCTCGTTAGATATTCATTTCATCCATGATATTCTTTGCATCCTCCTCAAAAACCACATTTCTGCTGCTACAATTCATTTTCTCATGTTACTAGATACTGTCCAACATTCTGAGCCATATAACATAACTGGATAAACATAACATTTCAGTACTCTGAGGTGGGTTGTCATGCCTAGTTTAGTATTGGTCAGTATACTCTTCATACTCGTAAAGGTGCCTTTTGCCATCCTATTCTTCTTTTGATGTCCAAGTCGCACCTGCCATCTGATGTCACCCAGCTTCCTAAGTAGCAAAATTTCTTTACTTGTTTTATGTCTTCCCCATTTATTTTCAGCCTGCAGGTAGGATTCTCCTTCTTTTTGGATATCATCATGCATTTGGTCTTTTTGCAATTGATAGACCCATTTTTGCACTTTCTTCAACAATTATATCAATTAAGTTTTGTAGTTCTTCCTCTGTTCTTGCAATTAACACAATGTCATCTGCATATCTGAAATTATTGATGCTTTCACCGCCAACTTTGATTCCCAAGGTGTCTCTTATTTTTTTGTAGTATTGTTTCACTGTACACATTAAATAAATCAGGGGAGAAAACACACCCTTGTCTAACGCCTCTCTTGATTTTCGTAAACTGACTCACTTCTCCATCTATTCTTACAGCGGCAGTTTGTTCCCAGTACAGATTTCTGATTAGGTGGAGGTCTTTCGAATCTAGATCTAGAGTATTCTATAATATTTCAAATAACTTATTGTGCCTCACTTTATCAATTGCTTTTGTGTAGTCGATAAAACAAACAAACAAATCTTTTTGCACTTGAATAGCTCATTCTGATAGTATCCTTAACATCAATATTGTAGTTCCTGTACCTTTGTCTTTTACAAAACCACATTGTTCTTTGCCTATTTCAGCTTGTATCTTACTTTTAGCTCTTATCATCAAAATTCTTACAAGTATCTTGGTGATATGACTCATTAAACTTATGGTCCTATGTAATTCACATTCTATTGCTCCAGCTTTCTTAGGAAGAGTGATAAATACTGATTTTTTAATCTCTTCTGGTATTACTCCGGTCTCATAAGTGTCATTGATTAAATCAGTAAGTTTTTCAATTCCATAATCTTCACGGGTGATAATTTGTTCTATTACTAATTCATCAGGACCTGCTGCCTTTCCTTTTTTCAGCTTATTTATTGTATTACGATCTTCAATTTTAAAATACTTGGACTTTCAATGTTTTTCTTAATTTCTGGTTTTTCGCCTCGATCGTCTTCAAACAATTCCTGAATATACTCAGTCTATCTGTTCATAGTCTCATCTTTTTTCAGGACAATGGTACCGTCCTTTGCTTTCAAACATCCACCTGAAGAACAGAGGAGCTTTTTACCAGTGATATTCTTGATTTGTTGATGTAACCTTTTTGGATCAATAATACGGGTTCTTTCTACTTGCTCACATTCCTGGTTTAACCATTCTTCTTTGGCTTTTTGACATAAGCTTTTAACTTTTTTTTAATCTAAGGATTTATATTCTATTGGATTTGCTTTCTTCCGTCTCCTTTCTTCCATTAGATTTTTGATTTCATCTGTCATCCATTCATTCTTTGTGCTTTTCTCTTTTTTAGGAATCACTGACTTCGCTGATTCTACCAAGGCATCCTTTAGAAAGTTAAATTTCATTTCTACATGATTGCTATTATCTTCAACCGATTCTATTTCTAGACTTTGAAATCTACTCCTTACTCCAATTGTAAATTTTTGTCTTAAGTTTTCTTCTTTAATTAATTGCCAGTAGTCAAGGAATTGTGCAGGTTTTTTCTTCTTTAGTTTTTTAAGTTTTACTTTTACATGACATACTACTGGGTTATGGTCACTATTACAATCTGCACCTGGATATGTTTTGCATTGCGTCACTGAGTTTCTAAATCTTTGGATTATAGTAATAAAATCAATTTGATTTCTAGTGTTATCACCTGGACTTTTCTAGGTCCACAAGTGTCTTGGATAGTTTTTAAAGTAGGTATTCATAATGACCTGATTATTCATTTTGCACCATTCTACCCATTTCTCACCTCTTTCATTTCTTTCTCCTAGTCCAAATTTTCCTATGGTATTTCCATCAGCATCTTGTCCTACTTTATCATTCAGATCTCCCATGACAATAACAATATCTTGAGATTTGCATCCATTCTTTGCTCGTCATAGAATTTATCCATATTTTCATTTGTTCCATCTGTTGTTGGTGCATATATTTGTATAATTGCTAAATCAAATGGTTGTCCTCTGAATCTAACAAGGAGTATTCTTTCTGATATTGCCCAATGTCCTAAAACACTTTTTGCCATGTTTTTATCCATAAGAATTCCTACTCTATTAGCATGGGATGTTCCACAAGAATAAACTAGTGTTTTATTTCCAATCTGACATGTTCCAGCACTTATCCAATGACCTTCACTAATTCCCATGATGTTAATCTTCAGACTTTCCATTTCATTTATCACATTGACCAATCTTCCTGCTTGATATAGGGTTCTTACATTCCAAGTGGCAATAATTTTCTTTTGTGTTACTTTAATTTTATGAGCAGTAGCTTGATAATGGTTGGGGATCCCCTGCTGGCCAGAATCAATCCTACCAAGCGAAACATCTTCAGAGTTGTCTTGAAGATCCTCTTGATGCTGTTGTTGTGTGATTCATTTTGTGAGTTTGACCATGGTTTTCTTAGTAAATTGCAATGGCGGTTTGCTATTGCCTACCATTGGGCGAACTAAAGAAATTGTCATTTCTCTTCCAAAATGCTCATCCGCCTATACTATAGCCACTGACAGTTGAGGTCATACCTCATCCGCCTTCTCCATCATAAGTTCAGTTACTGAACCTGCCGGATCTGCCGTTGGCCTTCGCTCGTATCCTGAGCAGGAACCCTTGCAGGTGCTACCGTTCTGGGTCAGAGCGGCCCTGGAAGCAATGAATGACTAAGGGGTAACTCCACTTTACCCAAAGCTCTGAAAGTCCCTAATCAGAGCCACATCACCGGTTGCAGTTTAGAGTCATACCCAGGACTGTAGGAATGGATAATGAATGCTAATAACATGAATCACAAAAATAAGCTTAAGTAAAAATAACAGCTGTCAGTTTCCACTCACTGGTCACTCAATGTCACCAGACTTGACTGGCTAGGTAATTACATTGGCAGAGTAGAATGCAAGGAATGTCAGAACACTAACTAATGCAACTCAGTGATTTCTCTCCGGATTTTATTAAATGAATTGGGTTATCCGATTCGTTGGAGAACTTTAACGTAATTATGCTTCCTGTTCTGCACTGGGACCTCACACCAGCCCCATACCCACACAAACACACTTCCATCCTCTTCAACATGCATTATGTGTCCTAAAGAAAACTCAGTAACTAAGTCACAGATCGATGGATAAAAGCCACCAATATTTAGTAGGATTTCAAGAGGAATTTCTTTAGCCACAGAGTGGTGAATCTATGAAAGTCATTGTCACAGACAGCTGTGTAAGCACAAGACATTGGGTATACTTAAAGCAGAGGTTGTTAGTTTCTTGATTAATATGGCCGTCAAAGGTTACAGGGAGAAGGCAGGAAAACAGGGCTGAGTGCAGTCACATTCGAATAGTAGAGCAGACTTGATGGACCAAATAGCCCAATCTGGGTCCTATGATTCATGGTGGTTTTGTCTTATGGATTAATATCAGTAGGATATCTGGATATGGGGAAAGCACTATTTATTTCTATCAGAGTAAATTTTATTGATTCACAAAATTGTACTATATTGGAGATCATTTGGCCTATTGTGTCTATGATTTCTGAGTGAACCATCCAAGAATGAATGGTGAGTTAGTAGGTTTTCAGATGACACAAACGTTGGAGCTGTGGATTGTGTTGAGAGTTGTGGTAGATTACAACAGGACATTGACAGGATGCAGAGCTAAGCTGAGAAACGGCAGATGGAGTTCAACCTGGAAGAGTCTGAAGTGATTCATTTTAGAATGTGGAGTTTGAAGGGATAATACAGGGTTAATGGCAGGATTCTACGTAGCACTTAGGAACACAAGGATCTTGAGTCTACATCCATAGGCTCTTCAAAGTTACTGCACAAGTTGATAGCTTTGTTTTAAGAAGGCATCTGGTGTGTTGGCCTTCATTTGCTGGGGGATTGAGTTCAAGGGCTATGAGGTAATGTTGCATCTCTATAAAATCTTGGTTAGATCACGCTTCTAATTTTGTGTACAGTTCTGGTTACCTCATGACAGGAAGCTTTAGGGAGGATGCAGAAGAGATTTACCAGGATGCTGCCTGGACATGGGGCATGTCTTATGCAGATATATTTATTAGCTGTGGCTTTTCACTTTGGAGTGAAGGAGAATGATAAAAACCTTGGTGGAGGTGTACTTGTTATTAGAGTGGACTATTGGAGGAAAATATAGAGAGGATGTCAGAATTAGTTTTTTTTATACACTGTCTGAGGCCTCTGTCAGTCAGTTTTGACCATGGATATTGTATCCTAGTTGTCAGATATGCAAGCCTGGGCAGTACAATATAGAGAGCAAGTTGTTGCCCATGTAACAAGCTCCCCCTCTCTACGCATCTGATGAACCCAAACGAATGGCAGAGACTGATGCAGTTTAGTACCATTGAATTCAAAGTAGGTCTGCCTTAGGGATCCAGCTCTGGATTTTTCCCTCAGGGTTTACTCCCAAAGCATTCCCAATGAGTGGATATAGCCACAAAGGCAGTGGAGGTTTGAGATCAGAGTTTTCCTTCTCCTAGATGAGCTGCCAACCACAGCTGACGAGCCCCATCTGCCCAAAGCTACTGGTTTTAAGGCACTAGTAACCCACCTTTGCCCCTTCTTCTGTCAGTAGAAACAGTTCCACCAGGCTTAGTAGCTAAGCCACACATGAAGGCCAGGAGCTGGACTTAGTTGTCAGAGACTGTTAGAGGCGCAAGCCATTGGGAGCATTTAATAGATAGTGGGAGATTGTCTCCATTACCACCCCTGGCTAGAGTTAAAATAATACACGTGGACTAAGATGTTAACTGTTCTGTGCTATCACCAGTGGGATCATCAGTTGATCTGCCACCTGTCTTCAGGAGTTTCGGACCACTTATGATCAAGACTCCCTCGAGGTGGTGGGCCAGCAGTGCTAAAGCACCACCTCCCACTGGTGAGCTTAAAAACTTGGCATCTGCCTCTATCAGAGTTGTTGGTTACTTCCATCCAACAGATAGTCTACTCTTCAGGTGTCTATGCAACTACTGAAGGGTTTGCAAGATATGTATACACTGTCTGACTATCTGTCCCTCTGGACATACTTGGTCCACACCCATGCTGATCCTTTCTCTGCTGCCTCAGCTACAGCCCTGCTGGTTGACTTGATCTCTCTTCTAGTGAAGCCAAGGTCACACAGCCTCTTCTGGAGAGTGAACGCAACAAACCCACGGCAGCCTACTTCGAATGGTTAGCATGAGACCTTCCACCCTCTGCCTCTGTACTCTGATC
The DNA here is from genome assembly GCF_030028105.1 of Mobula birostris. Classification (NCBI taxonomy): domain Eukaryota; kingdom Metazoa; phylum Chordata; class Chondrichthyes; order Myliobatiformes; family Myliobatidae; genus Mobula; species Mobula birostris. The sequence continues at coordinate 106,129,332 of NC_092374.1, forward strand.
TTAATTCTGCATATTTGGTTAACTTGCGCTCATGGGCTTCATCGATGTTGTCTTCCCAGGGGACTGTGAGTTCACCAATAACCGCTTCTCTACTGGTGTCAGACCATACGATTATATCTGGACGCAATGTGGTATTTGCTCCGGGAAACTGCCTTTCCCGTCCAGGTCGGCCTTGACACACCAATCATTGGCTGAAGAAAGTATGCCTGAACGTGAGCCTGCGCTGTACACTCTTGACTTGGAGCCTTCTTTCACAAATGATATGCGATGTTCTGTGCAGCATGTGGCATGAGATAAGTTGTGCTGCAGTACTCTCTGCTCAACCGCTTCTGTTACAACTTTGAGAACGTTGCTATGTCTCCAAGTGTATATGCCGCTGGAAAGATTGACTCAACATGCACTCAAAATATGTTGAAGTGTTCCCTTCTCACCACAAGCAGCACACCTGTCTTATCTTCATACCAGGTGCTGAGGCTGGCAGGTGTTGGGAGCAGATTGTACGCTGCTCTGCATAGAAAAGAAATGCGGAGCAGTTCCATCTGCCACAGAACATTCCAAGATAGATGTCATTGTTCAACACTTTCCCACCGGGTCCCAGCCCCTTGTTTGGCCAGGCCAGCTGTTTTAGTTAACCTCTTCTCCTCTTCTACCTCTCGTATTTCTTGTGTTACAAGCTCACGGCACTCCTTACCTGTAGAAGATGACCACCACTTGTGGGTTGTCCATCCAAGTCCCTGGCGGCCTAGCTGGATACCCCCAGCCATCTCCTTGTGCTTCAATCTAGACAATGTCTCATCAACTGCTACACAGGCTGACCACTTCCTGCCTGATTTCACATCCGGCTGGGTGTTCTTGATGACAGGGTCTTCTGAGTCTCGGAGCATCAAGAATGATCTTACCTTGGCTACCTTGACCTCTTCAACAAGGGATTGCACTAGGATGATAAGCTGATAAACTTTGTCTGGCTACTGTGGATTGTCTCTCAGCTCCTCTGTGTACCATTGCCTGAGGCTCTTAACTGGTTGTTCCTGAATGGATGGAATCTCCTCTCCACAAAGGGTGAAATGAAAGTCAACCAGCTTTCTTCTCCTAAGAACAAGGTTCCTTGACTTCTTGGTCTTGAACTTCATCCTTCCCCAATCCATTAGCTCCTCGAGTCTAGATAGTACATTTTCCACTGCCTCCGTGCTGGGACCCAAAAGGGTGAGATCGTCCATGAACGCTCATATTGGTGATAACTCCGCTCCGCCATCAAGTGCGACACCTGGTCCCACTGACTCTGCAGCCCTCACAATGACCTCCATGGCTAACACAAAAAGGATGGATGAAATCGCACATCCCATTGGGATTCCAACATCCAAGCTCTGCCACCTAGTTGTAAATTGCTGAGTGGAAAACCTCATCCGGAAATCATTGTAGTACTGCATAACAAAGTTCCTCACCTTAGCAGGAATCCACAGGAATTCCATCGCAAACTCAATCAGGACATGGGGAACAGAACCATACACATTTGCAAGATCAAGCCAAAATACAGCCAGATTTCTTCTCAACCTTTTTGACTCCTGGATGGTATGCTATATCATACTAGAATGTTCAAGGCATCCTGGGAAGCCTGGTATTCCTGCCTTCTGCACAGATGTATTTACCAATCCATTCTCTATCACAAATAAAGATATTCTTTCTGCCAGAATGCCAAACATAATCTTCCCCTCTACATTCAGAAGTGAAATTGGTCGGAACTGATTCAATGTAAAAGACTGCTCGTCCTTCGGGATGTATACTACTTCAGCCTCACTCCATGACAAAGGAACAACACCTTGTCTCCACAACACCTTTAACAATCTCCACAAGTATTTCCTCAGTTCTTCACACTTCTTGAACACCTTATACAGCTCTGCATTAGGTCCTGGCACTGAGCCTGACCTTGCCTTTCTGATGAACCGTTTGACTTCTGCCAGTTTGGGTTCTGACAGATCGAACTTCACTCCTGGCTTGGTAGGCTTCACAAGCTCTGAAATGTCAAGCAAAGGAGCCTCCCACTGTTTGTTAGAGTAAGTGCTTGCCAGGTGATCCTCAAGTTCTTGTTGAGAGATGTTAAGCTGCTCGCTCTTACTTTGTTCAAACAGTTTCCTTGTGAACTCGTGAGGGTTCTCCAAGAATGACTTTCTTGCCTTCTCTCTCTTCTTTCTCTTTTTACGTTATGACACTGCATGATGGAGTGATGCTAACTTTATTCGAAAATGCTCTCGGAGATCAGCAAGCCCTGGCTTGTCACCCTTACTTGCTACCTTCCACCTCTGTCTCAACGATCTAAGCTCTCTTCTCAACCTACTAATCTCCTTCTGGCGCCTGCTTGCTTGCTGTGTAGGGGCTTTGCTTTCTTCAACTCAACCGAACCAAACCTGTATTTTCCAACATCGTAAATCATATCGCCCATCACTTCCCCAACTTTCTCTTTGATGTTCCCCTGAGAGTGTTCTCCAACATCATACTGATATCCTCATCAAATACACACCAAGCCTTCTCATCTGCCATTGCTGGCCACTTGACCTTCCTCTTCTTCCTACCTCCTCACCACCGCCATCATGCGAAGGATTTACCTGGGTACTGTGGTCTGAAACCTGACCTAGGTTATCTCTCGTCTGACCTGGAGTATGATGACTCTTTCCAGAGCGAATCGCTGTGGCTTGTGAGTCAGTGGTTGAAAAGACCACATCATCTGTGCTTGGTGAAGTAATCTCATCTTCATCCACTGGGTTGGAATAGCACCTCAACTTTGCTTGGTGGACTCGTAACTCTTTAATGCTGGAAAACGCTGTCCCACACCAACACACTGGACACTCAGAGCATCTTATCCTAACTCTTGGTCGTAGTCATTCCCTGTAATAAACTGTATCCATCTGATTGGGTCCATCATTCTCCCTCCCTCTCGGAGGACCCCGAGGGTATGTTTCTCCGTGTAAACTAGAAGCTTCAAGAGGTGGGTGCTCTTCTGAGCTGGTGCCCGGACTGCCAATCCTGACACCCCCGGTGCCAGTCTTTCCTGACTGTCCACTATAACAACCTTAGGAAGAAAGATGGTGGCAAATATGTGGAACACTCTTCCAGAGGTGATGGTAGAGACAGATACATTAGGGACATTTAACCGATTCTTAGATGGGCACATAGATGAAAGAAAAATGGAGGGGTATGTGGTAGAGAAGGGTTAGAATTATCTTAGAGTCAGCATAACATCATGTGCCGAAGGGCCTGTCTGGTGCTGTAATGTTCTACGTTCTATGTTTTAAGAAGTCCTGCTGTCCTCCTCTCTTACTCAGAGCCCAACAAACATTTCCTATTGAAATACCTTTTCAATATCCTTTTGAAAGCTGCTACCAAATCTGTTTCTCCATCTTTCCACGCAGTGTTGTAAAGATGAAGCATATCAATACACCTTAGTTTATCAGTATGAAAAATAAAATCTTCTCATCTCCCCCGCCCCACCCAAATCTTTTATAAATTATTCTGCTTTCAGTGGCTGATCTTCCTGCCTGTGAGAACAAAAACCTCTTTTTGGTCGTCTATACCAACCATTTCTTTTTGGACAATGCTGGAAAGGCTACTTTTGACTTTCAGTTCCATTGACATCAATAGAGACGTTTTTTTTAAAAATTGAATCAAACATGTATACCATTTCACTGGTGTTTAGCACGTGACCAAGAATACATTACTATCTGCTACTCCTTGTCTATTATATTGAAGCCTCACAAAACTTTGACCACTCTTTTTAAATTTCCACACTGATTCTCTGCTCCATTACATTTGAAGAGCTGGGATTTTGGATCAAGGCTGCCATAATGTGTCTGATACCATTGTAAAACGTATTACCGCTTCTCCCATGCTGGAAGGCAATACGAAGTCTGCGGCAAAGGCTGAAGCATACTGGATGACAAATGGAACTTCCAGTCCAATGCTATGCTTTAACTTAATTCAGAGTCCAAATATGGTGAAGTAATAAACTTGGAGCCTGAAGCATAGAAAGGGAACACTTTGTTGGCGAGGTTTTCTCATCTGAGGCAGCATATACAAAAAAATACTCTTCCATAAAAGGGAAAAAGCATGTCTGCCAGAGACTGCCTTATTTATAACGATAGTTTGTAATTATATCTGCCTTTTAAGTCAAAAAAATCTCCAAGCATTTTGCAGTGACATGACTGGATAGAAATGAATACTGAGCATAAGAGATTATTGCTCGTGATTGGATCTTGGACAACAGAAGCTGTATTGCAAAATAACTTGCTGCGGTGTCAATAAATAAGCAGCTTCAAAGCTCTGCCTTTGTGCCTTTCAATAATTGTATGCTTAATATAACAATATGGAGTTCATCTTCTGTTCTCACTTTATTTATTGATGATGTTGTATCATCTTGCCAAGTGCAGGAGTGCTCCGTCCACGAAAACACAAAAATAAATTACCTAATGCTAAATGACGCTTTCACAGTAAACCAAGAGCCAACAGCTTGGACAGCATAATGGAATAATATCACAAGGCACTCAAAGTGCAAAAGCAACTCAAGAGAGTGCAGGTGCTGGAATCTGGAGCAACACATAGTATCTCCATTTGCTGCTCCACTGCAAAGTCCTTTCATGGTGTGCTGACTTCATCTTCTCTTTAATGAGAGTTCTATGAGACTCTCTCTTGTTGCTATCCTTCTGCCATCTCTATTAGTCTCCTGCTGTTTGATCATTAATCATCCAGACTTGCTCTCAGTCCAGGTGAAGGGCCTCCAGCCGAACCGTTGACTATCCATTTCCCTCCACATGTGCTGCCTGACCTGATGAGATTCTCCAGTGCTTCTGTGTTGCTCCAGAGGGCAAAGGAATTGGACAATTGTATTTTCCTCAGAGATAAAATGATCATGGAAGTTCGGGACGCAAACACGAGGAAATCTGCAGATGAAGCCACACTCAGGTTGGAGGAACAACACCTTATATTCCGTCTGGGTAGCCTCCAACTTCATGGCATGAACATTGACTTCCCTAACTTCCGATAATGCCCCACCTCCCCTTCTTACCCCATCCCTTATTTATTTATTTTTTATTATTATAATTTCCCCCCCTTTTTTTCTCTCTCTCTTTTTTCTCCCTCTGTCCCTCTCACTATAACTCCTTGCCCATCCTCTGGGCTCCCTTCCCATGATCCTCTCCCTTCTCCAGCCTCGTATCCCTTTTGCCAAACAACTTTCCAGTTCTTAGCTCCATCCCTCCCCCTCCTGTCTTCTCCTATCATTTCGGATCTCCCCCTCCCCCTCCCACTTTCAAATCTCTTACTATCTCTTCTTTCAGTTAGTCCTGACGAAGGGCCTTGGCCTGAAATGTCGACTGTACCTCTTCCTAGAGATGCTGCCTGGCCTGCTGCGTTCACCAGCATTTTTTAAGTGTGATGCAAGTTGGAGAGAAAGCTGGAAGAGGAAACAGAATTTGGATAATCAGCCATATTCATATTGAATGGTGGAATATATTCAACTTGTCAAAAGATCTATTGTTCCTCCTATTTTAGTGTCAAAGAGGATGGCTACAGGTCTGTTGGCTCATCTGCTCCAGTTTGAACAACATTCCCATCTAAACTAGCTCCACTTGATTGGATTTGACCCATATCCTTCAAAACCCTCTCTATCATTGTACCTGTCGAAATGTTTTTTTTAAATTTTACTATTGTACCTGCCTCAACATGTTCTCTGGCAGTTCATTCCATTTACATACCACATTTGGTGTGTGTAAAATTTACCCCTCAACTATTTTTTTTATATGTTTCTAAGTGGCTGTAACTGTTGGAATGGCACTGCTGTAGAGATTTCCCTGGAGTCAGCCAGAAGTACTCTCACAATAACACAAACAGTCTGCTTCTGCGGCTGTAACCAGCCATAAAGAGCAGTGGCAAATGGGAGTTGTGGACCATGACAGTGGAGTCGGTACTGGCATTAGGACAAGTGAAAATTGTATCAGTTAATAGGCTCTAAGCTGCCTCGTACTCAGCTCAGGAGCACCCAGGGCAAAATGAAGCTGCGTGACAATCCCTGAGGTTCACGATTGTGAGAAGAGTTAGAATCTGGTTTATTATCATTGACATGAAACGTATTGTTTTATAGCAGTACTAAGATGAAAAGGCATAAAAATTACATAAATTACAAAAATAAATACAGTGCCACAATAACAAGATAGTGTTCCTGGGTTCATGGATCATTCAGAAATCTGATGGTGGAGGGGAAAAAGCTGTCCTTTATCTGCAGGCTCCCTGCTAGCAGTAATAAGAACAGGGCAAGTCCCAGACGGTGAGTATCTTTAATGAGTGGTGCCAACTTCCTGAGGCGTCACCTCTTGAACATCTCCTTGATTGCGGGGAGGGTTGTTCTGTGTCTATGAAGCAAACCATGTGGCATCATTTGGTCCATTATGATGGTGGTCTAGTCAACATTAAAGAACCACTCTCAATGAGTTTGAATGTTATCACCCTTCAGCGGTCAGGCTCTTCACCAGCATGGACTATCTCACTCACCACCACCTGCAGACTCACCTTCAAGGACTCTACAACTCATGCTCTCCTTTTTATTTATCTATCTATCTATCTATCTATCTATCTATCTATCTATCTATCTATTTATTTATTTATTTATTTATTTGTGTATTTATTGATAACTATTGCTTTTTTTTATTTGTACAGTTTGGTGACACATGCCTAATTTGATAAATTTACTTTTGAACTTTGTTGAGGTTAACCTGTAAACTTTGCATTGTGCTCCTCTGTGGAACTATGTATGGGCTTGGTGGATAGACATAATAAAGAAGAAGAGTGTATAAAAATGGTCTGTGGTTTCATGGATGTTGAGACCAAATGAGAATATTAAGATAATTGTACAAAAAACATGATAAATCCATATCAGGTAAGGTGTTTCCTTCTGCTAAGAAAAGTGGAGAAGATGAATCCTGTAGTGGAGGAATATAGGACCAGAGAGCACAGCCTTAGAACAGATATACCTTCATTTAGAACAGAAATGAGGAGGGATTTCCTTGGCCGGAGAGTAGTGATTCTATGTAATTCATTGCACAGACTCTGTGTTGCCCAAGTCATGAGGCATATTTAAAGCAGAGGTTGATAGGTTCTTGATTAGACAGGGTGTCAAAGCTCTTTCTAGTAAGACTCGCGGTGGTGGCTTGTGTGTTTACACCAACACGGGATGGTGCAAAAACTCTGTGCTAGTCTCTAGTTACTGTTCATCCTAGTGGAGTTTGTGACTCTTAGATACAGGCCATTTTATTTGCCACAGGAATTCACCACTGTCCTTGTAGTAGGTGTCTACATTCCCCCCAATGCTAAAGCTAAGCAGGCGCTCTGTGAACTGTATGGAGCTATTTGTGAACTGCAGATGCACACCCTGATGGACTGTTTATTGTCACTGGAGATTTTAACTATGTAAACCTTCAGTCAGTGCTCCTCAAATTTCAAATTCCATCAGTATGTGGACTTTGCAACAAGAATGGAGAATGCATTGGACCTTGCTTACACAAACATTCCCGACACGTACCAGGTGGAGCCCCATCCCCACCTCGGTTACTCAGATCACATCTCTGTTATGCTAATCTCAGCATACAGACCACTCATCAGGTGCTCCAGACCAGTTCTGAAGCAGGTGAAAACCTGGCCAGCAGGAGCCATCTCTGCTCTTCAAGACTGCTTTGAGCACACTGACTGGCACATGTTCAGAGAGGCTGCAACCGATGGTGACTCTACTAACTTAGAGGAGTACACGGCATTAGTGACTAGCCACATCAGCAGGGGCATCAATGACGCTACTGTGGCCAAGACCATCACTGCATGCGCTAACCAGAAGCCATGGATGACTGCGGAGGTGTGTGCGCTGCTGAGGACCCGTGACTCCGCCTTCAGAGCAGGTGACAAGGCAACCCTAACAACAGCAAGGGCCAAACTGTCCCGAGCCATCAGAGGGGCAAAGCGCGCACACACTTAGTGAATCTACAGCCAATTCCAGGACAGCAGCGACACGTGGAGCATGTGGAAGGGCATTCAGGACATCACCAACTACAGGACATCATCAACTACAGGACAACATCACCTGCCTGTGCTGGTGATGCCTCCCTCCCAAAGGCGATGAATAACTTCTACACTCGTTTTGAAGTGGAAAATGATGTGGCGGCGAGGAAGACCACTCCTCCTCCAAATGACCAAGTACTGTATCTTACCGTGGCCAGTGTGAGGAGAACCCTGTGCAGGGTTAACCCACAGAAGGCTGCTGGACCAGACAATATTCCTGGCAGAGTGCTTAGGGGATGTGCAGACCAGCTAGTTGAGATTCTCACTGACATTTTCAACATCTCCCTGAGCAGCGCCATCATTCCTACGTGCTTCCAGACCGCCACCGTCATTCCCGTGCTGAAGAAGTCTTCAGTGTCCTGCTTCAATGACTACCGTCCCGTTGCACTCACATCCATCATCATGAAGTGTTTCGAGAGGCTCGTCATGAGGCACATAAGACCCTGCTGCCCCCCTCACTGGATACCCTGCAGTTCGCGTACCATCCCAACCATTCAACAGACGATGCCATCGCCATCACCATTGAGTGCTCAGTCCGCTGCTGTTCACTCTGCTGACCCATGACTATGCTGCAACACACAGCTCGAACCACATCATCAAGTTCGCCGATGACACAAATGTGGTGGGTCTCATCAGCAAGGACAATGAGTCAGCATACAGAGAGGAGGTGCAGCGGCTAACGGACTGATGCAGAGCTAACAACCTGTCTCTGAATGTGAACAAAACAAAAGAGACGGTTGTTGACTTCAGGAGGACACGGAACGACCACTCTCCGCTGAACATCGACGACTCCTTTGTAGAGATCTTTAAGAGCACTAAATTTCTTGGTGTTCACCTGGTGGAGAATCTCACCTGGTCCCTCAACACCAGCTCCATAACAAAGAAAGCCCAGCAGCATCTCTACTTTCTGCAAAGGCTGAGAAAAGTCCAACTCCCACTCCCCATCCTCACCACATTCTACAGAGGTTGTATTGAGAGCATCCTGAGCAGCTGCCTGGTTCGGAAATTGCACCATCTCGGATTGCAAGACCCTGCAGCGGATAGCGAGGTCAGCTGAGAAGATCATCGGGGTCTCTCTTCCCACCATTACAGACATTTACACCACACGCTGCATCCGCAAAGCAAACAGCATTATGAAGGACCCCACGCACCCCTCATATAAACTCTTCTCCCTCCTGCCATCTGGCAAAAGGCATCAAAGTATTCAGGCTCTCACGACCAGACTATGTAATAGTTTCTTCCCCCAAGCCATCAGACTCCTTAATACCCAGAGCCTGGACTAACACCAACCTACTGCCCTCTACTGTGCATATTGTCTTGTTTATTATTTATTGTAATGCTTGCACTGTTTTGTGCACTTTATGCAGTCCTGGGTAGGTCTGCAGTCTAATGTAGTTTTATGTTGTTTTACATAGTTCAGTGTAGTTTTTGAATTTTTCATGTAGCACCATGGTCCTGAAAAACATTGTCTCATTTTTACTGTGTCCTGTACCAGCAGTTATGGTCGAAATGACAATAAAAAGTGATTTGACTTGACTTGACTTGAAAGCTTATGGGGAGAAGGTAGAAGAATAAGGTTGAGCGGTATAATAAATCAGCTCCTGTGTCTTATGGTTTTAAAAGAAGAATATGTGAAGAGATTTAGCAAAGGAATTTTAAGAGTTTGTTCTTTAGATGTTTGAATGAATGTCCACCAAGGGTGAACAGGGATTGACCAGAGGACAGACTCCAAACTGATTTTAAGAGTTCTATAAGTTTCATGTAAGAACCAGTGGATGAAACATTTATATTCAGTAATTTCCATTGTCAATGGAAAAGAAGGGCAAATGAACAGGAACTGCAATCATTTCTCTTGCGCGTAGGCTATTGTCATCTGAAATTTTAACAGCATGACCTTAAAAAGGTGACTAAGCATGAAAGAAGATTCCATTTTTTTCACTAAAATGTGTTCTGGCAAGCCCTGTGTTACAGAGATTGCTAGGATACGTTAATGTTTTGTAATGGAGATGATCAAGGAGAGTATTAACTGAATGCTGTATTGAAAGTTACCTTTTAGCAAAATTTTAGTGGAATTCACTCTTTTGATGAGGATTCAGCAGGAACAGCAGCCATTTTCTATTCACAGGAAAGCTTATCTGTCCTTCCATTTAGTGCTTCACTGGTTTCTTTTAAGTGTCAATATGTTTTCTTGATAAGTACTGTTATAAATCCAATTAAACAATTTTTGTACTTCAAACATTAAATTAAAGATAATCTTATTTTATGCAAAATTCTGTTGAGTAAAATGACTACACATGGCCAGCCAAATATTTTTCATCCAAATGTTGATTAAGCATGCTGACATTACTTTTCCATTCACTCTCGACTTAAGATAGACTTCCCTTCACAATAGATTTTAAGTGCAAGCCACTTGAGTCTTGTACAGGTCGGAGCTAATGTGAATTGATAATTAAATTGTCATCATTGGTCTGTATTTTTCCTCTGGGGAATAGCTGTCTTTAATGAGATTTCCAGAAGAATACCATTCCAATAGATTTTCAAGATGTAGCATTTGAGTGGCTCATAGCATTTTGAACAAGAATATACTTAAAATGTTGTAACACCTTTAAAATAGTAAAACTTTGGGAATTTCCCTTCACAGAAGGGTAAGTAGACTAAAACTGATGCTGAACATCAGGAAACAACAGGAATTCTGCAGATGCTGGAAATTCAAGCAACACACATCAAAGTTGCTGGTGAACACAGCAGGCCAGGCAGCATCTCTAGGAAGAGGTGCAGTCGACGTTTCAGGCCGAGACCCTTCGTCAGGACTAACTGAAGGAAGAACAAATCCCTTACTCACTCTTCCTTCAGTTAGTCCTGACGAAGGGTCTCGGCCTGAAACGTCAACTGCACCTTTTCCTACAGATGCTGCCTGGCCTGCTGAACATCAGGAGGTGTTTTTGTAGATAACCACCAAAACTACTTTTTAAATATTGATGTAATGGAGGAGAGAGATATAGAGAGGCAGTGATACTTGACAAGGGAATTTGAAAAAGAGTTTTGACAGACAATGAACAGACAAATGGAAATGAGAAACGCACAACTTCTATTGAATCTTTATTCATTAGAAAGTAGAGGAAAGAAGGGAGATATTATAGAGGTATGTAAAATTATGAATAGTATAGATAGGGTGAATGCTTGTAGGCAGCTTCCTCTCACATTGCTTGAGTCTAGAATTAAAGGCCATAGTTTAAAGGTAAAGGTGAAATATTTAAGAGCAACGAGGAGAATCGTTTTCATTCAGAGGGTGGTGAGTGTGTTGAATATACTGCCTGTGGAAGCGGTACATATGGGTTCAATTGGAATGGTTAAGAAAAGTTTGGATAGATATATAGATCAGAAGGATTTGGAGGGCTCTGGAGTAGTTGCAGGTAAATGAGACTAACCGGAAGATCTGGTCATCTTAGAGAGGATGAGTCAAAGAGCCTGGTTTCCTGCTCTAGTACTCTATAACCGTATGAGACTAGGGTAAACATCAATTTCTTTGACAGTGGGTAAGATTACATATGTGGCGGTGAGGTCTAGAGGTAACTTGAATAGAAATTTTAAAATTGAGGCATTGCTGATTTATAAGCTATAACTAATATTTATCATTCCCAGTCTTTTGAAAAAAAATGTATGTTTATTTATTAGAGACCTACCTCAACATTAAATTGAGCTGACTCTTAAAAAGAACAGAGCTTTGGCTGGTAACCTTGCTGCAATTGGCTATGAGATAGGTGTTACATAGAGACTGGGGAACTTGGTCAGCTGCTTGCTGGGTAATAACCTGCAGAACCCAAAATGAAGTAAAGACTTTTAATATGCTGTATTGGACAGGTGATTACTTCTGCGTTGAACTGACTCTGTAGCTGCAGTCTACAGCAATTGAAACTTGCCTCAGTGATGAACCTAGCTCCATAGTTGGGGCCTACAGCCATCAGGCTCCTGTACTGGCTGAATGTCTGAATTGGCTCTGTGCCTGTGGACTTACTTTAGGAGATTGTGCAGTTTATATTCTGTGGATTATTTGTTTCTTTTTTAATAAGTTTACATGATTTGTTTTTTCTTTTTTTATGTGTTGACTGTCTCTGTGGTGTGGGGTTTTTCTTGAATTCTTTTTTTTTGTAGCCATCTGCAAGAAGACAAATCTCAAGGTTGTACATGATATACATACTTCGATACTTTGAACTTTGAATTTTGATAAATAAAGACTAGCAAACAACCAATCTGCAAAAGACAAATTGTGCAAATAAAAAGAGAAGAAAGACAATATATATACAATGGATTCTAATTAATATTGACACATAGGGACCAGCACATTTTTGCCCAATTAAGTGGCTGCCCCAATTAGCTAAAGTTTCATTGAAATAGTTACAAAGCATAAAAAAGACAGGTTACCATTTAACAGGGTAACAAATTATGCATTTGAATGAAATACAGAACAAAATAGAACACTACCAATAATACAACAGTATCATAACACTGTGTATCAGTTTCTAATAGATATCGATGGAGAAATTCATCCAGTGCTGTTTTCTTTCGATTGACTAAATGAACAAAATCAGAGTAGACAGCTTGTGCAGATAATGGACTGCCTTCATACAATGCTTTTGACAATTGCATCCTCAAAATCTTCAGTTTCATTGTAATATTCAAGATGATTGTCGATACTTTCAAATTCTTTGTAGTTTCTAACTTGCTTCATTTTCACTCCTGGCTGAATACTTGAATCTGTAGCTTTTTTCTCACCAACTGTCAGTGACAATAATCACTGGTTTTTGAACACAAACACACACAACTAATACTATTTCAAGACTGTTTTCTCTAAACATGAAGTGGTGCCTAACAGTCACACAACTGCACATGCCTGACATTGCTTAGAAACTGTTTGGCAGCAATCTTCTGTCTTAATTAAGTGATATAGTGCCCCAGATAAATGAAGGGAATCACATCTATTTTCTCTATTAGTTTTTGTTCACTAAGAGATGTCCCAAATACGCGGCTGCCCCGAGTAACCGATTAACTAATGGCCCAATTAAACAGAATCCACTGTGCACATATATATACTGAGATCAAGAATTGTCTTTGAAAGTGTTTCTCCAGGTGTGGAATCAGTTTGAAAGAAACTGGAAAGCTCTTGGAAAGTCTCCTGCCCTCCCAGACCAATCCCATTTATGAAGCACTAGATACCACCTGTTGTAAGAAAGAGAAATGTGGTGACACAGACAAGAAGAGTCCGGATGCAATACATTTAAACGGGTATTTTAAAGTGGATGTTGATAGATTCAGAATTAGTAAGGGCGTTAAAGGTTATGGCAAGAAGGTAGGAGAATGGGTTTGACAGGGAAAATAAATCAGCCATGAGCGAATGATGGAGCTGACTCAATGGGCTGAATGGCCTTATTCCGTTCTTGTGCAGGGTTTTGACCTGAAACACTAACAGTTCCATTACCTGTCACAGATGCTGCTCGACCCCTTAACTTCCTCCAGTAGATTGTTGTTTCCTGTGTCTCCAAAGAAACGACTGGTTCGAGCACGCAATGATTCTCTCAACCCATAATGTACTTTGGACTTGCGTTCACTCTTGTAATTCATGGAACACTGCAGGTATTGCAAATTCAGCAAGCTTCCATACGCAGCAGTGTGATGCTAATAATCTTCTTATGATTTTGACTGAGGGAAAAATTTACCTGAGCCATTAGGCAGTAACTCTCTTGCTTCTTTCAGCACTGAGAGGGCAGACTGGACTCATTTTAATGTCTTATCCAAAGACTGCATGTCCAGCTGTACAGCAGTCACTCAGTATCACACTAAAGTGCCAGGCTAGACTTTTGGAGAGTGGCTTCAAGCTACAACACTGTGAGATAGATGAAAGAATCTTACCCACTGAACGCCAACTGACAGAATGAAGGCCTGAAGTAATTAGACTGGAATAAACCAAAGTATAATATTAAACACACAGCAGAAACCCCAAGGCTAGTCTTCAGTAGCCCAATGGACAAAATGGTCAAATACTGATATCCAACTACTTTCAAAACCTATATGTCCTGAGATAGAGAAAACACTGCAGTCACAATATCACTTTCACTGAATAAACAATGAAGGCAGCTTTGGATCAAGACATAGACCACACTAATTCCCATCGATTCCTGCCTCCCTTAGCTGTAAGAATTCTTGAAGTTGACCAACTTTATATGATGATTAAATATCTAAATAAAAACTGTTGGATCATGATGCTTTTGCAATCCAAGTGTTCTTCAGAAGTCAAGAATAAGGCAAAAGACTTGTTGCTTATGATTGTTTTATTAAATGTCTCAAGAGAAATTTCACTCATTTCAGCACTGAACTGATTATTGTACACAATCCATGAGCTCACTTTCAAGCACTGGACAATTCACTTTCAAGGACTCAGTAATATTTATATATTTATTTGTTTCTTTATTTATTCATCCACTTGTTTATTTGTTATCTGTCTTATTTATTTATTATTTTTTATTTGCAGTTTGTCTTCTTTTGCAGAATGGTTGTCTTTCAGTCTGGCTGTAGTTTTGACTCTACTGCATTTCAATTTTCTACTGCGGATGCTCACAAGAAAATGGATCTCAGGGTAGTATATCGTGATGTATACATACAATGATAATAAAGTTACTTGGAACTTTGCACTTTGACGAAAGAGGAAGAAGCATGACTAGAGACAAAGAAAGGAAAGTGCAGAAAACTAAAAGTCATTTGGATCTCTCATACCAGACAACCGATAACAGAAATTCCATTGAGAAGAATGAACCAATAAGTTGACCAGATTCAATTAGATGATGCTCACCCCTGAAATTAAGAAGTTTCTAAAAAAATACAGATGCAACTGCAATCATTGAAAACTCATTGAACAACTGTATGTAAATACACTCCGTGGCCACTTTATTAGGTAAACTTGTACACCTGTTCACTAATGCAAATATCTGATCAGCCAATCATGTGGAAGCAACTCAATGGTTTAAAAACATGCAGCTATGGTCAAGAAGTTCAATTGTTGTTCAGACCCAACATCAGAATTGGGAAGAAATGTGATCCAGGTGACTTTGATTGTTGGATGCCAAGTGGCACTTCATTGGTTTGAGCATCTCAATATTTGCTGATCTCCTGGGATTTTCATGTACTACAGTCACTAGAGTTTACAGAAAATGGTGTGAAAAACAATAAAACATCCAGTGAGTGACAGTTCTGTTAGTGAGAGAGGTCAGAGATGAATGGCCAGTTTGGTTTAAACTGACAGAAGTAACAGTAACTCAAATAACCATGTGTTACCACACTGGTGTGCAAAAAATTGTTTCTGAATGAACAGCATGTCACACCTTTAAAATAAGATGGGCCACAATAGCAGAATATCACATACAAACACAGAGTGGCCACTTCATTAAGTGCAGGAGGTACCTAATAAAGTGGCCACAGTGTAATTAATTATATAACAATATAAACAAGTATAAGAAATTTAAGCTACAAGAAAAATACAATTCTGCACCCTAATCCGACAAAACATATCATTGAGGGGACCTGATTCCATGACGGAAAAACGTTATGGAAAGCAAGAGAAAGGATTTGGAAAGCAAATTGGTCCAAATTGGTGCAGGTGTTGAACATCTAAAATAAAGCTGCAATGATCAGAAATGGTCAGACATGTAGGGAGTGAAACAGGATTACAACACTGAGACACGAGATATTGCAGATACTGGAATTTGGAGGAAAATACTGCTGAAGTAACTCAAGGGGTAAAGCTGCATCTGTAGGGGAGTTTGTCGATGTTTTGTGTCAAACCATTGCATCAAGACTGAGAATGGAGAGGAGAGAGATGAGGAAAAGAATGGTCAGCCAGGAGTCTGTGGCGATTAGTGGACTGAGATAACTAGCAGGTTGTGCCTGGTAGGGAAAGAGAATGGGATAGAGTTAAGCAGAGCTGGTTGTGCCTGGTAGGGAAAGAGAACGGGATAGAGTTGAATGGAGCTGGTTGTGCCTGGTAGGGAAAGAGAACGGGATAGAGTTGAATGGAGCTGGTTGTGCCTGGTAGGGAAAGAGAATGAGGATAAAGTTGAATAGAGTTGGAAGGTACTGGCAGGTGAATGATATATGGATGCAAGAGATTCTGCAGATGCTGGAAATCCAAAACAACACATCAAAAGGTTGGAGGAACTCAGCAGAGCAAGCAGCATCTATAGAAGGCAATAAAGAGTCGACATTCCAGGCTGAGACCCTTCATCAGGACTGAGAGTTTGAGGCTGACAGAAAGAGAGAGAAAAGTTGAGTCAGATAGATCAGGTTATGGGGAGCAAGTTATGATCTTTGGCTTCAATACAATTTTGCATGGCCAGCTGACACAACATTTAAATGACCTGTGTTCAAAAAATCTATCATTAGAAATCAAAGAAAACTGGAGCAGAGATGGGGCAGTCAATCAGTGGCTGGAAGTTACTGTCAGTGGAGGTGGTGGAAGTAGATATGATAATTACCTGGAACTGAGATATAGACCATGTGTAGTTTAAATTGGCGTATTGTCAGCACAGAACTTGTGGGCCAAATGGTTATTTCCCATTCATTACTATTCGATGTTCTATAATAGCAAAGGTCAAAGGAGTGGTTCTTTTTTCGCGGTTTTTTGTCGGGGAGAGAAGACGCGAATGGAGAGAGTTAGTAGACCACTGGGCAGAGTGGACTTGGAGCGAGGGTCCAAAGGTCAGCGACGATTGGGGGAGGTCGATTGTGGACAAACAGCCTTATCAATGAGCTTCAATGTTGCACATTAGACTGCTTCATGAGAATGGGCGCTTTTCTTTGTTTTGTTTCTTTACTAACCATATAGTCAAATAAGAATTATAAAGCTCAATCATTTAATTACATATTGTGTACTGTTTGTTATTTTGTGGTGCTGATTTGTAACAGGGGACACATTGCACAGCATCCACCCAAACGAGATTTCTTAAGATAGGCCGGACAGTGGGCTGTCTTCCCCTAGACTAAGCCGCTGGCTGAACTGAGAGTTACATACATAAGATTGCTCATACAACTGTATTCGCAAATTGATTGTACTTCCATGAAGTGACACTAGGTGGTAAATAAAGTGACAGATGGGAAATAACAAAATAGTGGTGGAATTAGTGAGGGTTGATCAGTCTTATTGTTTGGGGATAGTAAATGCTTTTGAGTCTGGTGGTCCTGGCATGGATTCTATATAGCCTCCTCTCTGATGGGAGTGGGACAAACAGTCCGTGAGCAGGGTGGGTTGGATACTTCATGATGTTACAAATGGTTATGTGTAGCAGTTAGGTGGGACCTAACAATGGTGAATCATAATAAGTTATACTGAGAAGACAAAAACCATTGGGAAAGCTATGAACAGTGAGAGAAGACAGTTATAATAGCCAGTTTGGTACAGACACAACAAAACGACATATAATAAAGCTAAAAATAATCAGAATAAATATTACTCTTTACCTCATAGAAGTCAATCTGTTTGTTTTTCACCTCGGAGTTGGTAAACTCAATTTTTTACTCTGATGTAATGTCTGTCTCAATGAATTTTATCAAATGCATTGATAGAATTCATGTCCTCTGGAAATTTAATGGTGTTTATTCTTGGGATAAGGGCACTAGTGGGAAGGCAGCATATGTTAACCATCCACTTTCACCTTAAAGACATTAGAAATTAAAATAAAAGGCCTGAGGCATGTATCAACTGGATCAGGTAGAGGTGGCAAGTAGACTTCAAGAGGGGGCATTTCCCTGTCAGTTACAGTTTTGTAGCAATACAACAGCCTCAGTGGCCAATTTTCCTTGGTTCTAGCTAACAATCATGCACAAATTTATTTCTTTGGCTCTCACCACTGGCGATAGTGGAATGTGAATTGTAACCCTGTGTTATTACTGCAAAGACTCCATGATATGGACTTAACTCAGGTATTGCAGAAATCTTTGGTCAGTAATCCAGTTGCACAGCACTAACATTTTGAGAAGAATGTGTGATAAATCAATGTTTCCTGGAGTGGACTGCAATAATAATAATTGCTGTGCTGAATTGTACCATTCTAAAAGTTTGACTGCAACTTCCATCCTTAGATCATTCTTTTTGAGCATTGCCAGTAAAAATGAAGTTCTACATTTCAAAGCTCCCCTGTCATTAGAAACTGACAACCATACCATTCTTCACGGTGTTACTTTCTTTGTAATGGTGTAATTTAAATGGAGCATTCCTACTTAGGCCCCAGCCTGACACTTGGAGTATGAATTAAGGATTGGGTTGGATTGGTTCATTTTTGTCACATGAGGCAATATACAGTGAGAAGCTTTGCTTTGTGTGCCATCCGGACAGATCATGCCATACTTATTTACATCAAGGTAATAACAAAGAAAAGATGATGCAGAATGTAGTGTTACAGATACAGAGAAATACAGCACGCTGTGAAGAGCATTCTAACTGGTTGCATCACCATCTGGAAGGACCACTGCACAGGATCGGATAAAGATGCATTAGGTTGCATACCAGCCTTCCCAGCTTCAAAGACATCTTCCAAAGGAGATGCCTTTTAACCCATCATTAAGGACCCCCATCACCCAGGACATACTCTCCTTTTATTGCTACCATCAGAGAGGAGGTACAGGAGCCTGAATACACACACTCAATGTCTTTGAACCAGCTTCTTCCCTCTGCCTCAGATTTCTGAACAGACAATGAACCAACCATGAACACTGCCTCACTACTTACATTCTCTTTCTACATTACTTAATTAATTTAATATTTGAATATGTATTTCCTATATATATGTTTATTGGTTGTTAATATATTTAATGTAAATTTCTTATTTATTGGATTTTTTATGTATTGCAGCACACTACTTTCACAACATATGTCAGTCGTATTAAATCTGATTCTGATTCTGATTCTGATGCAGGAAAACAAAGTCTTGGTTACCTTTAAGTGATTTACTTCTCAGCTCTGCTTTTTGTTCATTATTTCCTTACACCACATGTCCACTAATCCAGCCAGTACCAGGTAATCATCTCATTCAAACCCCTTCTGGAAAGTTGTATTCAATCATGGTTGTATAAAGCCACAGTTAATGCACGGTGGAAAATTGTGCTTATTTAAGATAGAATCTAGAGTCCACAAGAGGCTGCAAAGAGTCGAGCACCTCCGCTCTATCCACCAGAAGTGGAATTTCCCAGTGGCCTGCTATTTTCATTCCTTTGCCCTCTTTTGCCATGATGAGGCCACTCACAGGGTAGCGGAGCAACACCTCAAATTCTGACTAGGAAGTGTTTAACCTGGTGGCATGAACATCGATTTCTTTTTCCAGTAAAATAAGTTCTGAACTCTTAGCCCTTCTCCTCACCTGCCTATCACCTCCTTTTGGTGCCCCTTTTTCTTTCCTTTCTCCCATGGTCCACTCTTTTCCATTTACCATTCCGCCCACCTGGTTTCACCTATCACCTTCTTGTTGATCCTCCTTCTCTTCCCCCCACATTTTTATCTTTTTATTCTAGCATCTTCCCCCTTCCTTTCTAGTCCCGATGAAGGGTCTCAGCCTGAAATGTCGACTGCTTATTCACCTCCACAGATGCTGCCGAATCTGTTGAGTTCCTCCAGCATTTTGTGTGTGTCGCAGAAGAGATTTGTTAGAATGGTTCCAGGATGAAGGTCTTTAGCCACAAGTTTAAACTGGAGAGACTGGAGTTGTCCTCCTTCGAGCAAAGTAGATTGAAAGATATTTTGTAAGAGATACACATACAAGTTCATATTCCAATTGATTCAGTACTTTGAGACAAAGAGTTGAATGTGTTGATTTCATAAACAATGAATACAACAAAAGAATTTGCTGAGAGACAGCCCACAGAAGTCGCTACTCATTCTAGCACCCACAATGCTTTGCAGAGCAACACAGAACACAACAAGCAACAAAGCAACAAAAGCTAAACAAGTACCTTCCCTGCCTCACACTGTCTCTCCCATCCTACTGTGATGCCTCCAACTCCAGGACAGGCCCCCAGCCTTTAGTATCCAGACTTTAGCAGTCGACCTTCGACTTTTGAGCTCTGGTGTTTGGTATTGACCCCTGGACTAGCCAATGACTGGACACAAACTCTAGGCTTGAACTCCAGGCCTGCCAACTGACTGGACCTCGGCCTTCTTGTGCCTTCTGCTCCCACCGACTCTGGTCGCTGGTCTTCAAGCACAGAGTGCAGGCTTGGACTATGGATGTCCTTTGTCAATTGTCAACGTAGACCTTATGTAAAAATGGTTGACATACTTTTTAAAGATTGTGGCACATGATCAGCTGAATTCTATGTACTTTATGTATTGTATCCACAATGACAGAACTAATAGTACTACCACCTCCCACTCCAGCAATCTTGCTTCATGGCTGATCTCTGGTGCGGGAGTTTATACATTCCCAATCCCAGGTGATAGCTCTTTTCCCAGGTAATTCAGTTTTCACCCACATCCCAAATGTAATAAATATACAGGATTATTTTAGGATGAGTATGAATAATCAATGCAGACTCAGTGGTCCAAAGGCCCGGTTCCTGTGCTCTATGACTCTGTAACACAAGGCCTTCAGAAAGCTCAGGCGCATCCACTGAAGCTTTGTGAATCTGTCTCCATGAAATGTTGGTTTGCACAATGCAATTTAATCGATAAGTAAATTTATTTGCCTTATTATTTTAAGTTATTGACTATCTTTATTACTTAAATTAATGACTCTCTTTATTATTTAAAATCATTAACTTAAATTATTGACTATCTTCCATTACCTTAGAATGAGATACTGAGTGATGAATTCTGGAGTTGTGCTTCACTGTGAAATGTAGACTTAGTCAGATCTGGATGGCGAACGCAGGTTGTAAGACAAGATGTGGATGTCCCCCGGGGAAGGGCAAGTTGTCTGATTCATTTGAGAGAGTGCACAATGAAACAAATAAGTAACATCCAGGCACTGTCAGATTTCAATACATAACCAACCTGAAGAACAAAAATAGTGTCGAAGAATTCTTGCTCTGCCTACTCGGCCAAAGACCAGACCAGGTCAGAAATGCTAGATGACCACCAGAAGGAAGTACATTGTCTAGGAAAAGGGCAAAACAGGGAACACTGAGCCAGGGTGGCTTAGATGTTTCAAATATTGTGTGTTATGACAGAAGATCATAAGGGGCCTAGATAGAGTGGACAGCCAGAGTCTTTTTCACAGAGCAGAAATGGCTAAGACAAGAGGGCGCAATCTTAAGGTGATTCAAGGAAGGTACAGGAGGAATTCAGAGGTGGTTGCTTTTTACAGAGAGAGAGGTAAAGGCATGGACTGCACTGCCAGGGTGGTGGTAGAGGTGGATACATTTCAGAGATTTAAAAGACCCTTTGATAGGCACACAGATGAAAGAAAAATAGAGGGCTATGTGGGAAGGAAATGATGGTGGGTTATGATATAAGGTTGGTAGTACATGGTGGGCCGTAGGGCTTGTACTGTGCTGTACAGTATGGTCTATAAATTACTGCAAAAGGAACACCCTGGGTAAGGGCAAAAAAAATCTATGCACATAGTGGATTGGCAAACTATATCTCCAAGACGAAGCAGATACTAACCCTTCACTGAGTGGCTGGGATGTGCCAAGGAGTGAGACAGTGTGGTAAATACAGATTGTAAGTTCAGCACAATGCTCCTCTTTCAAATGGAGATCAATTCTGTGGGGGGATGATCAGCTAGAAATATTTATGTCAACATATTGATGTAAGAGTAACAAGCAACAATTGAATTTCACTAAGGAGCAATGTGCAATGTCCTCCTGAAGCAAGCCATTTAATTTAAAGTAGTGAAAACAATGGATCAAGTGCAGTCAAACCTGGGTGAGAAATTCTTCTAAAAAGTGATGAACCCAAGGATAAAAGAGTAGATGCAGTTTTTTTCTCTGCAGAAAACCAGAACCCACCGTGTCTCCTGTAACAAATCCTTTTCCTTTTACTAAGTTACTTCGTCTCCACTGCCTATGTTCATAGGATACGGCTTTCCTTTCCAGGATATCAGGATATCCTTCTCCTATAAAGAATGTTGTTTCCCTTCCTCCACGACTGATGCTGCTGTCAGCCACATCTCCTCCATTTCCTGAATATTCCTGCTCACCCCATCATCCCACCTGCCCTTATCTACCACCCCCTCACCTTCGCATTCAACACACCATCATGAGCAACTTCTGCTATTTCCAAAGAGATTTTATCTGTAAATGTAGCTTTACCTTCCCCTCCACTTTCCACAGGGATCGTTCCCTACCTAGTCCGTTCATTTCTCTCTACCAATTTCACTCCCAGTTCTTATCCCTGCAAGAAGCTAAGTGCTACACCTGTCAATTCACTTCCTCTCTCTCCTCCATTCAGAGCCACAAACAGTCCTTCCAGTTGGGGCAATAGTTCACGTGCGACTCTGCTGGGTAATCTATTGTATCTGCTGCTCCCGAAGCGGCCTCCTCTACATTGATGAGACCCATTGGCAATTAGGGGACCACTTCGTTAAGTGCCTCTGTTTCATCCACCAAAAGTGGAACTTTCCAGTGGCCAATTATTTTAATTCATATTCCCTTTCTGACGTGTAGGTCCATGGCCTCCTCTTGTGCCACTCTCAGGGTGGAGGAGCAACACCTTATGGTCTGGATAGTCTCCAACCCAATGGCACGAATATTGACTTCGGGTAATAACATATTTCCCTCCCCCTCCCTTCTTCTTCACCAGACAGGGTCCTGAGTATGGGAGTTGTGACATTATGTTGCATTTGTATATGACCTTGGTGAGGCCAAGCTTGGGTTATTGTGTACAATTTTGTTACCCTGTTATATGGAAGTCATCATTAAAATAATTAAAATTAAAAATTAAAATTAAAATTAAATTGCAAACATTTGTGAGAATGTTTTCAGGGCTCTAGCACCCAAGGTATAGAGAGAGATTGGGTTAGTGAGGCCTTTATCCTTTGGAGCATTGCACACTGAGGAATGGCATGATTGAGGTGTGTAAATTCATGACTGCGTAGATAGGACGATTGCTCACAATCTTTTTCCCAGGAAAGGAGAATCCAAATCTGGAGGACATAGATTTAAAGTAAGAGCAAAAAATCTAAGAAGGGGTCTGAGGGGCTATTTCTTCACAAGAGGCTGGTTTGTCTTGGAATGAGCTGCTGGAGGATATGGTTGAGACAGGTACAATAATGACATTTGAAAGGCACTTGGACAGGGTATATGAAGAAGGTTTAGAGGGATATGGGCCAAATACAGGCAAAAGAGATGGGCAAAGCCTGGACAAGCTGGGCCGAAAGGGTTGTTTCCATGTTGTATTAGTTTGTGACTCTGTGAACAATTCCTCCCTGCGTTCATAATGAAATAGATTGCTTGGAATCCTCCCGATTGTCAGTACACACTATCTTGGTGCCTAATCACAGCCTTTGTACTGGGAAGGTGTTCTGGGTGATGGAGGCCGCTCTGTACGATGAATAGGCCTCAGGTACCAGATTTATCCCCCTTCCCCACACTCCGAAATACATTGGTAGGTTTTGCCATCTCATTCTGTTTACACAAGCACTGAATACAGTACGATCACAGTCATGGCGGATTGAAAATAGCATCTCCATCTCATTGAGAATCAGCACTGGCACATGCTGAACTCTCTCCACAATCATGACTGTGTGGCTAGGCACAACTCAAATGCCGTCTATAAATTTGTTGATGACACAGCTATAGTTGTCAGAATTTCAGATTGTGATAAGGTGGTGGGTGGCAGTGAGATAGATCTGCTGGTTGAGTGGTGTCACAACAACAAGCTTGTGCTCAACATCAATTAGTTGATTCTGGTCTTCAGGAGGGGGAAGTGGAAGGACCATACTCCAGTCCTCATTGAGGGGTCAGCAATGAAAAGGGTGAGCAAATTCAAGTTCCTGGATGTCAATGTCTCTGAGGATCTATCCAGAGTCCAACATATTGATGCAGTTACAAAGGCAGCAGCTATATTTCTTTAGAAGTTTGAGGAAATTTGGTATATCACCAAAGATTCTCACAAATTTCTGCAGGTGCGCTGTGGAGAGCATTCTAATTGGTTGCATTCCCATCTGGAATGGAGGGGCCACCGCACAGGATTGGAAAAAACTGAGTTGTATACTCAACCAATCCCATCATGGGCACTAGCCTCCCCAGCATCAAGGACAACTTCAAAAGGCAGCATCCATCATTAAGGACCACCATCACCCAGGGTAGGCCCTCTTCTCATTGCTATGATCAAGGAGGAGGTACAGGACCCTAAAGTCACACACTTAATATTTCAGGAACAGCATCTTCTCTTTCACCATTAGATTTCTGAATGGACAATGAACCGATGAACACTACCTCAAGGTTTTTTTTGTTGCTTTTTTTGCACTACTTAATTTATCTTTTATGTATGTTTCTGCTTGTAATTTATAAAGTGATTATGTATTTCAATGTATTGCTGCTGCAAAACAAATTTCATGGCATATACCTCTGATATTAAACCTGATTCTGATCCAATTCAAGAGAGGTGCACCTGAATCACAGCTTCACCCAAAAGGAGTGTGTGGTTCTCTACATGACGAGAGCTAAAAGATCAGATGCTGCATCTGAGAAACAAATGTTTCTGCAGCTGCTCCAATCTAGATGGAACAGCACACACAAAATGCCTCAGGGACTCACAGGTCAGCTAGCATCTATGGAACGAAATGATCAGTCCACGTTTCGAGGCAAGATTGCTTACTTCCTTCCACAGATATCCTGCATCAGGTGAAGAGTCTTGGTCCAAAACATCAACTACTCATTTCCTGACCTGTGGAGTTCCTCCAGCATTTAATGAAAAGCTGCAATTGCTATAGTTTCCTGGGAGTGAATGACTCTGGGATGGATTGGTTAAGGACTGTTGTTCCTGACTGTTGACCAAGATTTCATCTGTTCCATTTTCTCCTCACAACATTATCAGATTGTTAAGTTCAAACTCAAGCTTCAAGTTTAATTATCATTCAACCAGATATGAATATAGCCAAATGAAATGGTGTTTCTCCAGGGCCAAGGTGTAAAACACTTTACCAAAAACCCATAGCACATGGCACACAGCACATAGCACATAGCACAGATAGCACATATGGTTACAATTTCAAAAAAAGATACAGTCACAAAGAGAGAAAAAATAATATAGCCCTAAATTGCTGAGTTGTTCTGGTCTAGCTTGTTCTTCCACTGAGCTCACACTGGAGGTTGACACTGACGGGAGAGGCCAGCTCACAACCAGCAGCACACAAGCAGCACCAGATCACAACAGGCAACTCTAAGACATGAGGATATTGCCGATGCCACAACAGAGGCAATGTAACACCCCACCATCAGTCTCACCATTCAACCAGTCAACAAGGAATGCGGGGATTGAATGAAAAAAATGTAACTCACCCCGGTGACTGATGCTCTCTACAAATACATTCTTGTCTGTAATATTGTCTGTACAAAAAGACCAAGGTACTGCTTTATTTTAGTTTGATTGTTATTCATTTCCAGGCCTTGTGGCACATCAGGTGGCAACCTTGCTGTTTCTTTAGCATTTTGTCTGTTTCTTTTTACGAGGCCGAGTTGCTAGCTCGAAACTCAGCCCTGCACAGATGGAACGCTTGCAAGGAGCCAACCAGATTCACGCCTAGGATCACTCACCTCAAGGTCCGGTGCTGATGCCACTACACCCCCAGTCGGCTTTAGCTTGATTATAGGATCTAAAACCATATCATAAAGCTGTTTTCCCTTTTCAGACTCCATATTGTTTAACACAACAATATCCAGCTGACTGCCTAGTCACATTGCAAGGCAAGGAAGATTTTTCATTTCAAATCCCAAAGACATACTTCACCTCAAACATTCCTAAACAAGAGTTATTCAAAATACAATTTAAATGATAAAAGACACAATCAATATGTAGTCAAACCCTAAGTTGAACCATTTATTTGTATTTTTGTCACACAAACAACATTTTAAAAAGAAAATACTTATTTTGGAAAATATTGAAATAAACTATCACATCACCCAGGTGATGTTCTCTTGTCAATACTGCCATCAGGAAGAAGTACAGGAGCCTCAGGACTCACATCACCAGTTTCAGGAACAGTCATTATCACCAGAACACTGGTCTCAGCTTGGTACAACAGGTGGAGCGCATCCCATCAGGACAGCTCCCTCGTTCCTCAGTACTGCTGCCAATGTCCCTTAAATCCAAACTCGCTTCTCCTCAATCATCATCTCCTGAACCAAAGGGATAACTTCACTCAGCTTCACTTGGCCCGTCATTGAAGTGTTCCAACAGTCTATGGACTCACTTTCCAGGTCTCTTCATCTCATGTTCTCAATGTTTATTGTTTAATTATTATTACTACTTTTGTTTTTCTATTTGCACAGTTTTTTGTCTTTTACACACTGGTTAAACACCCAGTTGGTGCAGTCTTTCGTTGATCCTATTACGATTATTATTCTATTATGGATTTATTGTGAATGCCGGCAAAAAAATGAATCTCGGGGTTTTATATAGCGACATATGTGTTCTTTGATAATAGAATTACTTTGAAATACAAACTTTTTGAACATCACCACTGATCAATCATAGCCAGGAGATTATTACAGTATGTCATAGTTGCTTGGAATGTAACATAGTTGCCTGGAATTATATTCAGTTTCTATGACAACTTTTAGAGGTTATCCTTTATTTTCAGTGGTTGAGAACATTTTCCAAAGTCTTCTGAAGCATTTAATTTGTTTAGCCAAAAGTTTGGATTGTTAGAGTAACTGTGAACCAACGAGAGTTCAATTATCTTAATTTATTAATTCCAAGCATACAAGCTCTTTTTTTCACTAATGCCTTATTTATAGCTTGTAGGAATTTCAGAGTTGCATCACGTTGAGTTCTTTCTCAGTAAGTCTCATGTGATAACGCTGTTCAGTTGGTCTCTCTGCCCCCTGTATGAATGGAGATCTCAACACAATAAAAACATTTATGGAGTGTTATTTACAGCCTTTTCTCATTGGAATGGTGGAGGATGAGAGGTGTATAAGATGATGAGAGGCATTGATCGTGTGGATAGCCAGAGGGCTGAAATGGCTAACACGAGAGGACACAGTTTTAAGGTGCTTGGAAGTAGGTACAGAGGAGATGTCAGGGGTATGTATTTTACACAGAGAGTGGTGAGTGCGTGGAATGGGCTGCCGGCAACAGTGGTGGAGGTAGATATGAAAGGGTCTTTTAAGAGATTCCTGGACAGGTGCATAGAGCTTAGAATAATAGAGGGCTATGGGTAACCCCAGGTAATTTCTAAAGTAAGTACATGTTTAGCACAGCATTGTGAGCCGAAGGGCCTGTATTGTGCTGTAGGTTTTCTTTGTTTCTATGTTATATTACAACTCATGTCATCAATTATAAAAATTGATGGTTCTGTTTCTTCAACCTCACCTTAAATTGGTGTGAGAAGCACATGGACCAACTTGTCGGAAAGATGGAGATTATCTTCCTTAATGCTTCATCTAATTCTCTTCTGTTAAGCTAAGTCTTCCCCTGTGTTGCCTCCTGTCTTACCTCTGATCTCTCACTTCTCTCACTCCAATCTCTCTTTGTGCTGTATCCCATTCATCCTTCTTCCATTGAAACTGAACTGCTATGAACCTAACTTCCCCACCGCCATTTCATCTGACTCTTACCCTTCCTTTTCAGGTCCACTGTCACCTTCCCTACTCAAAGTCCATCCAACAATCCAGTGAACCTGAGGCCACAGCTTCTCTGTGAAGGCCTTAAGCATGTTGTTTCCTCTGTAAATGCATGTCTGAAACTTTTTGATCAGGTCACAACTTGTCTGTGCTGACTTTGTAATCCAGCAAGCTAGACAGTCATCTACAGTACCTGCATTTGACCCAGAACACCATAAGACATAGGCCATTTGGTCCATCTAGTGAACAACAGGAATTCTGCAGATGCTGGAAATTCAAGCAACACACATCAAAGTTGCTGGTGAACGCAGCAGGCCAGGCAGCATCTCTAGGAAGAGGTACAGTCAACGTTTCAGGCCTGCTGCATTCACCAGCAACTTTGATGTGTGTTGGTCCATCTAGTGTGCTGGACTACTTCAATTTTCCTTCTAAGCCCCAATCTTCCACCATCTCCCCATATCCCTTCATGCCCTGACCAACCAAGAGTTTATCAATCTCTGCCTTTTTTAAATTGATTTTTAATGTTTTTACAATGCAGCCAAAAAACGGTAAAAAAAGAGGTTTATACAGTGAAAAACAGACAAATCAAATGTACAGTTCGTAACAGTTAAGGAAAAGCACCCATAATAAACTCATATAAAGTTAGTTACCATCCCACTCTCCCACTATCCAACTCCAAGCCGGCCTTACAATATGTGGAGAAGTTAATCAGAACTTTTATCACCACAGAGCTGTATCTATAAAAATAAGGAATATTGCCTACTACCTGAGCTATCATATGTTTACACATAAAAAAAAACATAAATCTTAACCGAAAGAAGCTGGAAGTAAGGGATTTAAATGCATAAAAAAGAAAGGATTGTGGTGACCCACTTTCTAGCACACACGAACCAGCTCACGAAACAGCGCGTGCAGGCAGAGGGCCGGCCCCAAAAAGGGCGCCAGGCCATCTTCACCAGCAGGGGGATAATCCCGCGCACTGAAAGGGTCTGGAAATATGCATTCCCCACAGCAGTCCCGCCCAGGGAGGGCGGGAACGGGAAGGCTTTAAAGCAGGCCGTGAAGTTTGAATAAATCTCTTTCATCGCAACTCTAACTCACCGACTATGTGTGGTTATTTTAGCGCTGTGTGTAGCACATCGCTTCAGGATAAACACTTAATCTAAATGGGAATTAAGAAAATATTCAAAGGTCCCCACACCTTTTGGAACTTTATATCTGAATTAAGAAGTGAATAGTGAATCTGTTCAAGGTCTAAGCAAGACATAGTATCTCTGAGCCATTGAGCATGAGTGGGTGGGACAACATCACTCCACCTAAGAAGGACTGCACGTCTGGCCAAAAGAGAGGCAAAAGACAATGTACGACATTTAGCCGAACTCAGATGCGTATCAACTTCTCCCAAGATGCCGAAAAGAGCAATCAGAGGGTTAGGTTCCAAATAACTATTAAGTATATGGGATAAAGTTAGAAAGACATCCCTCCAAAATTTCTCCAAGCTAGGACAAGCCCTGTACATATGAATAAGGGAAGCCTCACCTCCTTTAAACTTGTCGCAACACAGACTAATATTAGGATAAAACCACGATAATTTAGTTTTAGACATGTAAGCCCTGTGTACAAACTTAAACTGTAAAAGGCAGTGGCGAGCACATGAAGAAGTTGAATTAACTGACTTGAGAATTGAATCCCAAACCTTGTTGGACAGAGAAAGATTTAAATCATGCTCCCAGGCGTTTTAATTTTGTCAAAGGGGGTTTGCCTCAAAATCACTACCCTATCTCAAATGGTGGATATTAACCCTTTACCCAATGGGTTCAATCTCTGCCTTAAATATACATATAGACTTGACCTCCACAGCTGCCTGTGGCAATGAAATCCACAGATTCTCCGCTCTCTGACTAAAGAAATTCGTCCTCATTTCCATTCTAAAAAGACATCCCTCTATTCTGATTGTGTCTCTAGTCTTAGACTCTCCCACCATAGGAAACATCATCTCCACGTCCACTCTATCAAGGCCTGTCACAATTCTATAGTGTTTGATGAGGTCACCCCTTATTCTTCTGAATTCCAGTGAATTCAGGCCACAAAACGCTCTTCATATGACAAGCCGTTCAAGCCTGAAATCATTTTTGTGAACTTCCTTTGAACCCTTTCTAGTTTCAGCACATCCTTTCAAAGATAAGGGACCTAAACCTGCTCACAATACTTGTGGTAAACCATATATATGTTGTAACTGGGTTAACTGTCTGGACACGCCCCTCTGCTGACTGCCCCTGTGGCTCCTCCCACAATCCTGTATAAAGGTGTTTCGCTTTGCCTCTCCCCCTCAGTCCGGGGACAGACACTCACCATGGAGGTCGTACTGTACAGCGAATAAAAGCCTTTCAGTATTTGACCCAACCTCAGTCTTTTGGAGTTATTGAAGTTGTTTCAATTTTATTCGCCGTACATTTTAAAGCATGGAACATACACTGAGACCCGACAAATTAGACCTAGATCCGCAAACGTCTGAAGCTGGAAACGCTTTCGAACTCTGGCTGGCCTGCTTCGAGTCGTACCTAGAGGAGATTAAAGAGACTGACCCCGTAGCGAAGCGCAGAGTTCTACTCTCCAGGGTCAGTCCACGGGTCTATTCGCTGATCAGAGACCAGCCGAGCTACGATGACGCGATGAGTGCCCTCAAAGGACAATACCTGCAGCCGATAAACAGCGTCTATGCTCGGCACCGCTTAGCGGCAGGGCAACAACGGCCCGGGGAATCAAGTGCTAAGTTCGTCCAGGCCCTACGGACGCTCGTGCGAGCCTGCAATTGCCAGGAGCTGACGGCGGCGCTGCGTGCAGAGCTCCTAGTGAGAGACGCCTTCGTCACGGGGACCAGGTCAGTGTATGTGCGCCACCAGCTGTTGGAAAAAGCCGATCTTACCTTAAGTTCGGCGATGGAACTGGCCGACACGCTGGAGGCTGCTCGGCATAACTCCGAGGCTCTCCAGGCATGTGATTCCTTGATGGCCTCGTGGGTGCCGCAGACCCCGCAACCCGCTGGTGAATTGACCTCGGCTGCCGCCAGTCGCGAATCCACGAAGTGCTACTTCTGCAGACTGGAGAAGCACCCCCGGAAACGCTGCCCGGCCCGACAAGCTACCTGCTCCAGCTGTGGAAAGTAGGGCCACTTCGCCAAGGTCTGTAAGTCCAAACCACGAGCAGGATTGAGCAGTTCCGCATGCGAAACATGGGGGTTGCCATCTTGCCTGCTGCCATCTTCCCTGCACACCGCCACCATGTGCGAGACATGGGGGCCGCCATCTTGATCGGCGCCACCTCCCACCGCCTACGACCAACGGGTGCTCACGGGGCACCCCACGATGCTGGACCAAGACAGCGACCCAACCCTGGCTTCCGTGACCCTCGACCAAAGCGCTCCCCACCAGCTCACAAGGTCAATGATGGACATCCTGGTGGAGAGGCGCAGGACAAGCTGCCTGTTTGACACAGGCAACACGGAGGGTTTTATTCACCCGGACACGGTGCAGCATTGTGGACTCATGATACGGCCGGTAAGTTGGAGGGTCACCATGGCCTCCAGGTCGCATACAACAGACATCTGGGGGAGTTGTGTAGCGACACTAGTGGTGCAGGGCACAGAATATCGGGACTTTAAGTTACTGGTCTTGCCTCAACTGTGTGCCCCTGTGCTGTTGGGGTTGGACTTCCAGAGCCACCTGAAAAGTGCCACAATGAAGTATGATGGGCCCCTCCCACCAATTACTGTCATAAATCCCCTGTTTTGTAGAGATACGTCACATACCCCGCTACTGACCACACACATACACACCGACCCGCGCATCCCACCCAACACCATACCAACTGCCGCACTACCGACACCACTTGCAGTCCCTCCACCCTCAGGATCCCTCTCCCACCGCTGTTCGCCAACCTGACCCCCGACTGTAAACCTGTTGCAACTAAAAGCAGGAGGTACAGCGCGGGGGACAGAGCCTTCATTAAGTCGGAGGTGCAGTGGCTGCTCAGGGAGGGGGTCATTGACGCAAGCACAAGTCCTTGGAGGGCGTAGGTGGTGGTTGTTTGGAACGGGGAGAAGAATAGGATGGTCGTGGACTATAGCCAGACCATCAATAGGTTCACGCAGCTCGACATGTACCCTCTACCCCACATCGCGGATATGGTCAATCAGATAGCACAGTACAAGGTGTACTCGACCATAGACCTAAAATCCGCTCACCATCTGCTCCCCATCCACTGGGATGACTGCCCTTACACCGCCATCGAGGCGGACGGCAGGCTTTATCACTTCCTGCGTGTTCCCTTCAGTGTCACGAATGGTGTATCTGTCTTCCAGAGGACAATGGACCAGATGGTGGAACAGTGCCAACTGAAGGTCACGTTCCCATATCTGGATAACATCACCATCTGCGTTCACGACCGGCAGGATCACGACTGCACCTGCTAAAAATTTCTCCAAGCGGCCAAAGCTTTCAATCTCACCTATAACAAGGACAAGTGTGTATTTGGGACCACCTGACTTGCTATCCTTGGTTGTGTCATGGAGAATGGAGTCATTGACTCTGACCCCAACCGTATGCGCCCCTCTGTTGGAACTCTCTCTTCCCAACACCCTCAGACCCCTCAAAAGGTGCCTGGGCTTCTTTTCATATTACACCCAATGGGTCTCTAACTACACAGGCAAGGCCCGCCCCCTGGTCAAGTCCACCACATTCCCCCTCTCAGCCGAGGCCCGCGCGGCCTTCAACCGCATAAAAGGGGATATTGCCAAAGCAGCAATGCATGTGGTGGATGAGGCCATTCCCTTCCAAGTGGAGAGTGACGCCTCCGACTTTGCGCTGACTGCTGCCCTCAACCAGACGGGAAGACCAGTGGCGTTCTTCTCCCATACCCTTCAAGGCCCTGAACTTCAGCACTCCGCAGTGGAGAAAGAGGCCCAGGCCATAGTGGAAGCTATTAGGCACTGGAGGCACTATCTCGCCGGCAAAAGGTTCACCCTGCTAACTGATCAGCACTCAGTCGTATTCATGTTTAATAACCAACAGCGGTGCAAAATCAAAAATGATAAAATTCTGAGGTGGAGAATTGAACTCTCCACCTACAAATATGACAGCATGTACAGGCCTGGGAAGCTCAACGAGCCCTCCGATGCCCTATCCCGGGGAACATGCGCCAGCACGCAGATCGACCGGCTATACGCCCTACATGTAGATCTTTGCCAGCCGGGAGTCACCTGGCTTTTCCACTTCGTAAAAGCCCAGAACCTGCCTTACTCCCTTGAGGAGATCAGGACGATGACCAGGGACTGCCATGTCTGCTCAGAGTGCAAACCGCACTTCTACTGACCCGAAAAGGCACCACTCATCAAGGCCACCCGCCCCTTTGAGCGACTGAGTGTTGACTTTAAGGGCCCCCTTCCCTCCACCGACTGCAATGTGTACTTTCTTAACATTATGGACGAGTACTCGCGGTTCCCCTTCGCCATCCCCTGCCCCGACACCACTACCATGTCCATTATAAAAGCCCTGCGCAAGCTCTTCACTCTGCTTGGAAACCCCTGCTATATCCACAGTGACAGAGGGTCCTCGTTTATGAGTGACGAGCTGCGCCAATACCTACTGGCTAGGGGAATTGCAACTAGTAGGACCACGAGCTATAATCCCCGGGGGAATGGACCGGTGCAGAAGGAGAATGGTACAGTGTGGAAAGCCACACCCTTAGCCCTCAGGTCAAAGGGACTGCTGGTCTCCCGCTGGCAGGAGGTCCTTCCCGAGGCACTCCACTCCATCCGCTCCCTGTTATGCACAGCCACCAATGCCACCCCTCATGAGCGGCTCTTTTCATTTCCCAGAAAGTCAACCACTGGAACTACCCTACCAACTTGGCTGACCTCCCCGGGGCCAGTGCTGCTCCGCAAACATGTGAGGAGCAATAAATATTCCCTGATGGTCCAGAGGGTTCACTTACTTCATGCGAATCCTCGGTATACCTATGTGGTTTTACCTGATGGGCGGGAGGACACGGTTTCCATCCGCGACCTGGCGCCCGCAGGAGCTCCGGGCCCCTACCCTGAACACTCTGTGGTGACTATAGACCCCGTACCCACTGATGTATGTACCCACGAGACACCGCGCACTCACAACCCTGCACAGACACGACACGACACTCCCATACCGGGCGCGACACACACACACGAGGGATTAACAATGCCTGACGTGCTGGCACCTCAAGTCAGGCCAGAGCCAGCACAACCGCCGTTGCCGATGCAATCACCACTGGTACTACGTAGATCACAGCGACGGACTCGACCACCTGATAGACTTGACCTGTAAATATACTTGTTTTAAATATTGTCAGTCACTTCACCCCGCGGGACTCTTTTTTTAAAAAAAGGAGGGGTGAATGTGGTAAACCATATATATATATGTTGTAACTGGGTTAACTGTCTTGAGATGCCCCTCTGATGACTGCCCCTGTGGCTCCTCCCACAGAGTCCTGTATAAAGGTGTTTCACCTTGCCCCTCCCCCTCAGTCCAGGGGCTGACACTCACCGTGGAGGTCGTATTGTACAGCGAATAAAAGCCTTTCAGTATTTACCCAACCTCAGCCTTTTGGAGTTATTGAAGGTGCTTCAATACTCCTCAGCAGTGCTTTATAAAGTCTGAACATTACATCTTGTTTTTATATTTTAGTCCTCTTGAAATAAATCTGAACATCACATATGCCTTCCTCACCACAGTTTCAACCTGCAAATTAACCTTTAGGAATCCTCCACAAGTACTCCAAAGTCCATTTGCACCTAAGATTTTTAAAATTTTCTCTCTATTTTGTTACGTAACCGGCAACAATGAATATTAATCAAGCCAGGTTATCTAAAAACAACCAAACATTTATTAAACTCTGAAAACAATAAAAAAAAACTTACAAAAACCTTAACCGGAAGTGAACCGCTATGCAGCCATTCAATAAATCGTCACGTGGCACTGGTTCTTAAAGCGTTAAATGTGAAAACAGTTCTTAAAGCGGTAAAGTCAGATACAGTTCTTAAAATGGTAAATTTGAAAGTCCAACAGATTTATACGTTCAATTGGGAGAGACTTCTCTGGAGAAGAATTTCTTCATAGACACGACTTTCCTGTTGGTTCTGTCCAAAGGATTCACGATGCAGGTGTAACGCTCAGTTATATTGGCTCGTATATGTCTAGGGGAAATCCCACCCAGCACCTGCCTCAACGCTTACCACGGAGTCAGTTGCCGCCTGAATCAATCCCAAATATCAATCATCAGCCAGCACACCCAGTACTTTTTACCAAGGACACTTTATAGATATTACCAAGTCTATGACATTAAATTCGATACAGAAAAGGAAGTAATGAAAAAAGGCGCCAAGACTTAACAAAGTCCAAGTTCTTCGCACGCAACCGTTGGAGCTCAATCGATTCCTGACGACCACCTGGATCCTGTTGACTCACGGCTCGGGACCACCCGGAGTGATCGACCGGAGCCTTTCCGCACGTCTGCTGTCCTCCCCGTCTCTCATCCGACTCCCTGCCAAAAACCCCGTCCCCAGTCATATGAGACAGCATTATCATCCGAAAACAAAGCGATACATGAACGCCCATTGGCTAATAGCACCGTGCTATCTGTATTAACCCAAGCAAATGTCTAGCTAGAGACTTTCTCAGCATTTAATATAACAAAGAAGCATTCCCAAGTATAACATAACAAAGAAGCCATTTTAAATTTAACATACACAGGAAATTTCCGTACACAGGAAATAAACAGTTTAAAACAACCGACCTTAAATTCTAGAGAGCAAACCTTTGCATGAACTACCTTGATCTTTTGGCAAGACTTATCTGCGATGCAGGTTGGTACTCCTTCACCGAATACTCAATAAGGTTGATCCTTTGTTAAACTGCCGAACGATGCCGACTCCTCTCAATCCTTCGGGTCCTGTACTTCGATAAAATCTGCACTCTCCCGTACTACTGCTGGAATAAGGTACATCAACACATCTAGCAAAAATTCCAGTCCAGCATTATTGTATCTTGCAACAGAATGCATCACTCCATTTTAAAAATGAAACTGCGTCATAAAAACAAATACGCAACAAAAACGGAGACACATCAACGTTCTAGCAAGAAAACTAAAAACTAAAAACTAAACTGTGTCATCTGAGGTCTTCCCTTATATACCCGTGGTGCACATGTCATCACGTGACCTCACATCGGCGGGAA
Source organism: Mobula birostris (assembly GCF_030028105.1). Classification (NCBI taxonomy): domain Eukaryota; kingdom Metazoa; phylum Chordata; class Chondrichthyes; order Myliobatiformes; family Myliobatidae; genus Mobula; species Mobula birostris. Next base: position 106,165,451 of record NC_092374.1, read on the forward strand.
AATTACATCAGGTGACCTCTAAAAGACCATTACATCATTCTCACAAAAAAAATCCCAGATCTCCTTGAGGCATGTAACAATTTAGAAAATTTTCAACCTTTTTATTTCTTCTACCAACACTGTATTGCATCTGCAACTTCTTTACCTATTCTTCTAAACTGTCTGAGTCCTTCTGTAGCCTCTCTAATTCCTCAAAACTACCTTCCCCTCTATTGATCTTTGTATTATCTGCAAATGGTCCCAACACAAATCTCTGTAGAACACCACTGGTCACTGGAATCCAACCAGAAAAAGCTTCCTTTATTCCTACTCTTTGCCTCCTCCCAGTCAGCCACTGCTTTATCCATGCTAGAATCTTCCCTGTGATACCAAGGGCTCATGTAGCCTCATGTGTAGCACCTTGTCGAAGGCCTTCTGCACATCAACCAATTCTCCTTTGTCTACCCTATTTCTTCAAAGAATTCCAACAGATTTGTGAGTCAAGATATTCCCTTGAGGAAACTACACTGACCATGGCTTATTTTATCATGTACTCAGAGTCCTCATCCTTAATAATTGATGCCAACATCTTCTCAACCACTGCGTTCAGACTAATATTTAGATTATCCATAGCCCTCTAAACCTTTCTTACCCATGTACTTAGCTTGGTGGCTTTTAACTGCTGCTACGATACCCGCCTCAGCCACTGTCCTAAATATATACCACATATAGAGCAATACAGCACAGAAATAAAGCCTATTTAGTCCTTGCCAAGCTGTTATTCTGCCTAGTGACATTGACCCATACCTGGACCATAGCCCTCCAGATCCCTTCCACCCCTGTAATTATTCAAATTGCTCGAATGTTGAAATTGAATCAGCATCCACTACATCTTCTGAAGCGCATTCCACACTCTTGCCATCCTCTGAGTGAAGAAGTTTCCCCTAAGGTTCCCCATAAACATTTCACCTTTTTTCCTTAACTTATGACCTTTAGGTCTATTTTCATCCAACCCCAGTGGAAAAAGCTTGTTTGCATGTATGCTATCTATACTCCTCATAATTCTGTATATCTTTATCAAATCTGCCCTCATTTTCCTATGCTCCTGGGAATAAAATCCTAACCTGTTCAACTCAGGTCCTTAAGTCACCTTGTAAATTTTATCTGTACTCTTTCAATCTTATTAATATGTCTCCTGTAGGTAGGTGGCCAGAATCACACCCAATATTCCAGTTTGGCCTGACTAACACCTACAACTTCAACATAATTTCCAAATTCCCGTAGTCAATATGTTGATTTATAAAGGCCAATATGCCAAAAGCTCTCTTAACTTTTCTCAACTTTTCTCAAATCCTTCAAGCAATTCTCTTGCATCTGTCTGAGATTACTTGATTACTAACTTCTCTGTTGAGAGATATAGATCCTTGTTGTTTATCTGTCTCTCACAATCTTTTATGCCTAATGAAATCTCCTCCTCAAACTTCTTTGCTTCAAAGAAAGCAAGGATAAACAGTCTCTCCTGATCACAGGGATGTTCTAGCCGTGGCAACAGAAATCATTCACTCATTTGTCACCCCCAGGCATAACTATTCCTGGCTATTCCTTTTTTGCCTTCCACATATCTCAGCACAAACAAAAAGTTGCTGCACACATCAAATCCTGACCACCAATCAATCACGTTATGTCTCATTTTCTCATCTTTGTCCCCCAGTACTTCAAAATTAAACACTGAATGTTCTCCCTTGTGTTTTTATGTACTACAGCTCTTCTCCGAAACTTAAGAGCCATAGAGTCATAGCACAATACAGCCCAGAAACAGGCTCTTTGGCCCATCTGGTCATACCACACTATTATTCTGTGTAGTTCCATTGACCTGCAACTGGTCAAAGCCCTCCATATTCCTGCCTTCCCTTTATTTATCCAAATTTCTCTTAGATATTGAAATCGAACCTGCATCATCTGCTTCCACTGGCAACTCATTCCACATTCTTGCCACCATCTTAATGAAGAAGTTCCCCCTCACGTTCTCTTAACATTTTACCTTTCACCAATAATCTATGACCTCCAGTTCTAGTATCACCCAACTTCAGTGTAAAAAGCCTGCTTGCATTTAGATTGAAAAAAGCCTATCTATACCACTCATAATGTTGTATGTTGGTTGCAAAAAGCCTATCTATACCCCTCATAATGTATGTTGGTTGTCTGCCGTTTCTGATGATGATGTAACCTGTGTGGGAGGAGCTTTATAGTGAAAGAGCTGTTGCACTGGGGCAGTTCCACTCTCTCCGCTTCAAAAATCTTGGTCCAATGATGCGAAAGATCATCATGACTGAAGACTTCCTCAGCTGCAGTGGTTAGTCATGACATCTCCTGTGCCCTGTCATACCCTTCACTCTCCACAGGGTGTTGCAGCACCACCTTCTTGGCCATTGGATCTTGTAGCTGATCTCATCTGCCCAGTCCACCAAAACTGGCTTCACACACTGGGGTTCGCATATCCCTATCTCACCAGCTTTGGAGGTTCCCAGCTACCCGCACCTGGTTTAGCCCACCTGTCAAAGTGGTGTTCCGGGGTGTGGCCACTTTCGCATGCAAACAATTACTTGGAGCTACAGGTGAGAACTGGGGTGCAGGTGGGAACCAAAGGTGGATGAGCTGCCCCTGGGCAGAGCACCACACACTCGCCACCAGAGGTGCTACCCCTCTCTCTATCAAATCTCCGCATATTCTCCAAAGCCATAGGGAATAACATCCTAACCTATTCAACCTATTGGGCAGCATGGTAGTGTAGTGGTAAGCACAACACTTTACAGTACAGGTGATCCGGGTTCAATTCCCACCACCTCCTGTAATGAGCTTGTACATTCTCCCCATGACTACGTGGGTTTCCTCCAAGTGCTCTGGTTTACTCCTGCATTCCAAAGACCTACCAGTTGGTACGTTAGTTGGTCATTGTAAGTTGTCCTATAATTAGGCTAGGGTTAAAATGGGGGGGAGGGGGGAATTGCTGGCATGGCTAGAAGACCCAGAAAGGTCTACTCCAATCAATTACTTAATTAATTAAGCAACCTTTCCCTATAACCTAGGTCTGCAAGTCCTGGCAATATTTTTGTAATTTTTTTTGACACTCTTTCTATCTTATTGATATCTTTCCCATAGGTAGGTGACCAGAACTACAGTGCTTCCGGCTTGCACCTGCTGGGTATCCATCCATTCCTTCTCTCTGGCACTGCTAAATAACACCTTTGAATATTTCAGTCCGATACTTTGTTGCTGACGTCTGTTGATTAAGGTGCACAAGATCATGAGAAGGGTTATGTGCATGGAGACAGTTTCTGTTAGTGAATGATTCAAGGCCCATAGATGTAGATCTAATATCAAGGCAAAAGGGAAAATAGGGATATGTGGAGTATCAGTTTATTTGCCAAGAGTGCTGGTGATCTGAAAATCAGGGTCAATGAAAACTGAGTCAATCAGTGTTTCTAAAGGCAGTTGGATAAGCACCTGAGTGAAATAATTAACAGGACTATAACACACACTCAGTTGTCTCCTTTTGTTTCATTATAAATCCATGATTCTATGATTATACCTTATCATGCCTCATTTCTGTTTAAAGACACTTTTCTAAATCCCTTCTGTTTGAACAAGGTATTGATCAGTACTTCTAATCTTTCTTCCTTTTGCTCAATGTCCATTATTTTAATTACACCTTTAGTGAAAACTGTGCTTTTATCTTGTTTGAACAACAACAAAATTTGCATTTATATTACACTGAGAACCATCCCAACTTTCATGTCACAGAGGTGTCAGATAAAATGGATGCCATGCAAAAAAAGTTATAGCTCCCTCTGTTCTTCTTAGGCAGGTAAAAGGAACATACTTGCTTATTTACAGTGGTTATAAAATCATAGAAACAGGGCCTTCAACCAAACATGTCCTCACTGACCATGGTTCCCATCCAAACTAGTCACGTTTGCCCATGTCTGAGCCATATCCATCTAATCTGCTCTTATCTATATATCCATATCATTAGTCAAAGTTCTTGTGGATAATGTTATTGTACCTCTGTCAGTTATCTTCTCAGGCAGCTCACTCCATATACACAACGCCCACTGAACAACGAGGTTGCCCCTCAAGTCCCATTTAAATCTTTTCCCTTAAAGCTATGCGCTCTAGATTTTAGTTCCCCTTATTTTGAAGAAATGCAGCGTGTGTTCACTGTATCTATCCACTTCATGATTTCACATACCTCTATAAAGTCATCAGTCAATCTCTTACATTCTGTAGGAACAAACTGAAAGATCATAAGGAGTTGGTGTTCAAAATAATGGTTGATTTATTCAAAATTGGCATATATCAGATCAGTCAAAGCTGATCTACCCGAGCCATGAATTCGGTACAGCTTTTACATTCTCAGTTAATGAGATTAGCAGTAAAACAACATTTTGATACAAGATTGTGGCTACAAGAAGCCTCAGTTAAATCATAGACTGATTACAGAATAGAATGATTATCCACAGGTCTACAGTAAATCCAGTTTCCAATTAGAACAATGGGTGCACATTAAAACATAATTAGTTAAGTTCCTAAGTGTTGTTCCTGCTGCATTTCATGTCTCTCCTTTTGTCTGTGGCTCCTGTGACCTCATCAGTACGATCTTACTATTAGCCCTCACTATTCCTTTGCCTGGCTCATCCTCTCCCTATATCTGAGGCCCTCAGTTCTTGGCAGCATTCTCACTAGTTGTTTCTGGACTCTTTCCAGTTTAGTTATGTCTTGCCTTTAACAGGATGTCCAAAGGAGTACACAATTCTTCAAGAGCAATCTCACTAATGTTGTACCATGTGGCAATGTGCAGTTTATGTATTCATTATAGATATGGGCATTGTTGGAAAGACCAGTATTTATAAGAACATAAAAAAGAGGGAAGCAAGGGCAAACTAGTCGCTCCTTTGAGCCTGCTCCACCACTCAAAAAGATCATGACTGATTTTTACCTCAGTGTCTCGTTTCCACACTGACCCCATATCTTTCGATTCCCTTAGTCCCTTTAGCACCCTCCACTGTTTGTCCATACAGACTCAGAATCAGGTTTATCATCACTGACTTATTTTGTCAAATTTATTGCCTTGTGGCAGCCGTATAGTGCAATATATATAAAATATACTATAGTATGTCAGAATACAGGGACATCCTTAAAACAGAGATGAGGAGGAATTTCTTTAGCCAGGGAGCAGTGAATCTGTGGAACTCATTGTGACAGACAGCTATAGAGGCCAGGTCATTGGGTATATTTAAAGCAGAGCTCTTGATTAGTAAGGGTGTTAAAGGATATGGGGAGAAGGTAGGAGAATGGGGTTGAGAGGGATATTAAATCATCCATTATGGAATGTCACACACACACACACACACACACACACACACACACACACACACACATACACACACACACACACGAGAGTAAAAATAGAGAGTTAGTGTTAATGGGTTCATGGACCATTCAGAAATCTGATGGTGAAGGGGAACAAGCTGTTCCTATAACATGGAGCGTGTGTACAAGCTACTTTATCTCCTCCCTGATGATAGTAATGAGAAGACTCATTGTCCTGGCTGTTGAATGTCCTTAAAGATGAATGCTGCATTTTTGAGGCATCACCTTTTGAAGCTGACCTCCATGTTTGAGAAGCTAGTGTCTATGCTTGAGCTGATTGAGCGTACAGCCCTCTGCAGCCTTTTCTGATCCTATGGACTGTTCCCTCCATACCAGATGATGACGTGACCAGTTAGAATACTCTTTGCAATACATCTGTAGACATTTGCAAATTGTGAAATTTGCAATTGTGAGTTTGGTGATTGTGGTCTTCAGCATCTTTTTGAACCTATTCTGTTGCATCTCTGAAGTAAGTCCATCCGAATCGCTGTGCAGGGAGTTCCAGGATTTAGAATGAGCAATGATGGAGCCAACAAAGGAAAAGTACCTCAGAAAAATTTGTAGTGTGAAATGATTAGCTTTCACATCAAGAAAATGATTTGTATCTCACAGTATTAACTTTGTGTCATTTGTGTACATTAAATGTATTGTAGCCAAATTAACTGCAGGTTTTGAACATCAGAAATCAAGACTGACAATGCTAGAAGAAGTCAGGAAATCAGTTGTCAACTCTGAGCAGAGATGAGACACATTTGAGTTCCAGGACCCTTCATCAGAAATGGAACAATGAGAAAACATAGCTGGTTGTGTTGTGGATACTGTAGAAGCTTGCCGTAGGACATTGATAGGTTGCAGAGCCTGACTGAGAAGTGCTAGATGCAGCTGAATCCGGAAAACTGTGAAATGATTCATTTTGAAAGGTCGAACAAGAAGGTCGAATTCAGAGTAAATGGCAAGATTCTTAGTGTGGAAAACAGAGGGAATTTGGGGTTCAAATCATAGATTCCTCAAAGTTGTTGCTCAAGTTGATAGAGTGGTTAACAAGGTCTATGTTGTGTTGGCCTTCATTAGTTATGGAGTTGAGTTCAAAAGCCACAAGGGCCACAGCTCTGTAAAACTCTGATTAGTCCCACCGGGAGTATCATGCTAATTTCTGGCAGCCACATAATAGGAATGACGTGGAAGCTTTAGATGGGGTACGGAGGATGATGTCTGCATTAGAGAGCAAAGATTGAGCAAGCTAGGGATTTTCCATTTGGAGTGAAGGGAGATCAGTGGTGACTTGACTGAGGTGTACAAGATGATAAGAAGCATAAGACCATATGACCATAAGACCTATTAGAAGAATTCAACCATTCAGCCCATCGAGTCTGCTCTGCCATTTCATAATGGCCGATCCTAGATCCCACTCAACCTCATACATGTACCTTCTCATCATATCCCTTGATGCTCTGACCAATCAGGAATCTATCAACTTCTGCTTTGAACATACTCACCAATTTGGCAGAGCATTCCACAGATTCACCACTCTCTGGCTTAATAAATTCTACCTTTCCTGATCGAAAAGGTTGCCCCTCAATTTTTAGCCTGTGCCCTCCAGTTCTGGATACCCCCGGCATTCGAAACATCCTCTTCACATCCACACTATCTAGTCCTCTCAATATTTGGTAAGTTTCAATGAGATCCCCACACATTCTTCTAAATTCCAGTCAGTACAGGCCCAAAGCTGCCAAATGTTCCTCATATGTTAACCCTTCATTCCTGGAATCATCCTCGTGAACCTCCTCTGGACTCTCTCCGATGACAACACATCCTTCTTGAGATATGGAGCCCAAAATTGTTGATGGTACTCCAAGTGTTGTTGGAGCAGGGTGAAGAGGTTGGGTATCTGGGCGTGGGCCAGGACCTCATTGTTGGTGACTCGGTCAGTCCACGTGATGTCCAGGATGTGTCTCAGGCTGTGAAGGTGGAAGGCGTTGAGACGCCGCTCTTGTCTGTAGTAGAGGCTCCAGGTCTCACTGCCGTAAAGCATTGTGCTGAGGACGCAGGCCCTGTAGACTGCAACTTTGGTGTGCATCGTCAGCTTTCTGTTCTCCCAGACTCTCCTTGTCAGCCTGACGAATGTTGAGGCTGCTCATCCGATCCGTCTGTTGATCTCGGGGTCCAGGGAGAGGCTGTCCGTGATGGTGGTGCCAAGGTATGTAAACTCGTGAACTATCTCCAGCTCATAGTTGTTGATGGTAATAGCAGGGGGGTGCTCAAGGCATTGTCTCAACACGTTGGTTTTCTTCAGGCTGATGGTCAAGCTGAAGTCCAGGCAGGCTTTTGAGAAGCTGTCAATGAGGCGTCTTCTCATGGTCCAACAACGCCGTCTCCGCTGGCTGGGCCACGTACACCGCATGTCAGATGGGAGGATCCCGAAAGACCTGCTGAATGGGGAACTGGCCTCCGGCAAGAGAGCACAAGGGCGGCCCCATCTTTGTTTCAAAGACGTTTGCAAGAGAGAAATGAACTCACTGAAAATGAATGTCAAGAGTTGGGAGGACATTGCAAGCGATCATTCTCACTGGAGGCTGGAACTATGCAGAGGTCTAAAAAGAGGAGAAGAGAAGCTGAGACTTGCTGCTGAAGAAAAGTGCACTCATTGGAAAAACGGCACCAAGACAACACTGGAGGACAGAACCTTCAAGTGCAGTCACTGCAGCCGAGACTGTCATTCCTGTGTGGGCCTCTACAGCCACAACAAACACTGCTCTAACACAGACTGAAGCAAGACCTTCCAGGCGCATATCCATGGTCTCGCGGGACTAAAGGATGCCACCACCACTCCAAGTGTGGCCTGACCAGTGTCTTATAAGGCTTCAGCAATATCTCTTGGCTTTTATATTCTATTCCTCTTGAACTCAAAAGCCAACATTGCATTTGCCTTCTTTACCACAGACTCAACCTGTGAATCAACCTTCTGGGAGTCTTGCATGAGGACTCGCAAATCCCTTTGCATCTCTGATGTTTGAATTTTCTCCCCATTTAGATAACAGTCTGCACCATTGTTTCTTCTACCAACATGCAATATCATACATTTTCCAACACTGTATTCCATCTTCACTTTTTTGTCCATTGTTCCAATTTGTCTAAGTCCTACTGCAATGGCATTGCTTCCTCAGAACTATCCACCGCTCCAACTATCTTCGTATCAACCACAAACTTTGCCATAAAGCCATCAATTCCATTATTGAAATCATTGGCAAACAATGTGAAAAGTAGCAGTCCCAAAACTGACCCTTGAGGAAAACCACTAGTCACCACAGCCAACCGGAGAGGCCCCCTTTATTCCCACTCGCTGCCTCCTGCCTGTCAGCCATTCCTCTATCCATGCCAGTATATTTTCTGTAACAGCATAAGATTTTATCTTGTTAAGCAGCCTCATGTACGGCACCTTATCAGATGCCTTCTGAAAATCTAAGTAAATGACATCAACTGCCTCTCTTTTGTCCACCTTGCTTGTTACTTCCTCAAAGAATTCTAACCGATTTGTCATGCAAAATTTCCCTTTACAGAAACCATGCTGACTTTGACTTATTTTATCATTAGTCTCCAAGTATCCCAAAACTTCATTGTTAATAATAAACTCGAACACATTCCCAACCATCAAGGTTAGGTTAACTGGCCTATAATTTCCTCTGTTTTGTCTTCCTCCCTTCTGAAAGAGTGGAGTGACATTTGAAATTTTCCAATCCTCTGGAACCTTGCCAGAGTCAAATGATTCATGAAAGATCATGACCAATGCATCTATTATCTCTTCAGCAACCTCTCTCAGGACACTGGGATGTAATCCACATGGTTCAGATCACTTATCCACCTTAAGACCTATGAGCTTGCCTTGCACTTATTCCTTTGTAATGACAATGACACTCACTCTTGCTCCCTGACACTCACCAACCTCTGGCACACTGCTATTATCTTCCACAGTAAAGACTGAATCAAAGTACTTATTAAGTTCATCTGCCATTTTGTTTATTCCCCCATTACTACCTCAGCAGCACTTTTTTCCAGTGGTCCAATATCAACTCTCACCCCCCCTCTTTTATTCTTTATATAACTGAAAAAAATATAGTTAGAGTGAACAGCCGGCACCCTTTTCCCATTGTGGAAACGGCTAATACAAGAGGGCATAATATTAAATTTAATTGAGGAAAATATAGTGCGGTTGTCAGAGCTTGTTTTCTCACATAGAGTTGTGGATGCATGGTATCCCCTGCCAGGAGTGATGGTAGAGGCAGATAGATTAGAGACACTTAAGAGACTCTTAGATAGGCACAGGGATGAAAGCAAAATGGTGATCTATTTGGAAGGTGAATGTTAGATTGATCTTGAAGTAGTTTAAAAAGTCGACACAACCTCATATCAGACCAAGGTTGACCAAGTAATGTTGTTTAATTCTGGTCTCTTCCTACACTTCATAAAAGAACTTCTATTCATCTCGTATCCTTTCATGCTCTCGTACCTTCTGATTTTAATATTCCATCTTCCCTGGACTAATCTCAGCAAACATTTGCATCAAAAATAATCAATTATCTTCGCCTTCTCATTCATTCTTTCACAACACTTATTTATCAGCTCAGTGATCAGAGTAAACAAATTTATTATTTTTATTGTCTGCATGAAGAATTGGCTGAATAGTCTCTCAGAGCAATCTGTAATTTATTTTATTCTCGCCTATCATAGTTATCAACATGTGGGTCAGGTCCACTATCTGTATTCTCTTTTCTCATACTTGATATGACAGATTAGTGAAGGTTCTGAGTAAAATACCATCTAACTAGCAATGAAATGCCCAGGAACAGAAAAGACTGCAGAAAATGGTGGGCACAGCTCAGTACATCACAGGTGAAGCTCTCCCTTCAATAAGTACATTTACTTGGAGCATTGCCACAAGAAAGCAGCTTCAATCAGCAAAGACGTCCACCATCCAGGTCATGTTCTCTTCTCCCTACCATTGGGCACGAGGTATAGCTGCCTGAGATCCCAGGTCACCAGGTTCAGGAACGGTTATGACACGACAATCATTAGGCTCCTGAACCAATGTGGATAACTTCACTCACCTCAACTCTGAACTGGGTCTATGATATACAGACTCACTTTCAAGGTCCCTTTTACAACTAATGTTCTCATATTTTTTTTGCACACCTTTTCTTCTTTTGCACTTTGGTTGTCCGTCAACCTTAACTTATGTATAGTTTTCGAAGACTATTTTTTAAAAATCTTTCCTGTAAATGCCTGCAAGAAAATGAATCTCTCTGTGCTATAAGGTAACATATACAATAAATATTTGCTTTGAACTTTGGAATTGGTAACTACTCTTGGACTTACCTGAAATTCCAGTGCCAGCATCACATACCTATTAACTTATCTTGCTTCCAGGTGAAGGAATATTTGAATATTCCTATCTTCCTTTTCAAATCCTTCAACAGACCACTCCATGTATCATCCTAGGGTAGCACAATGGTGCAGCTATTTGAGCTGTTGCTTTAGAACTCCAAATATGCAGGTTCAATCCCGACCTCCAGTGGTGTCCGTGTGGAATTTGCACATTCTCTCTATCAGCATGTAGGTTTCCCTTCGGTTTTCCTGGTTTCCTTCCATGTCCCAAAGATGCATGAGTTGAAAGGTTAATTGTGCAACCTAAATTGACACCACTGAGTGATAAACTATGGGGTTAATGAACCAATTTTTCTGCTGTAGGCACACTCTCCCAGCTCAAAGCACCTGGATCCCTCTTCAGTGAATTGAAGCTAAGCTCCTGAGTCAATGTAGTCCAGAATCTCTAGGAAGAGATGAGACCCAGAGTCCAAACAGTCAAAGGTGTCGGTATCCATGAGAATTTAGAGGAATAGAATAGAATAGAATTAGATTAGGATTAATGTAAATGAGTGCTTGATGTTTGGGTTGAAGGGCCTTTCTCTGTGCTTTGTGACTGAAAGATTTTATGACTTTTCTCAGAACTTCTGACCTTTGTGTTTCCCCCAGTGATCTGCTGACTGTCTACCTGGACCAGGAGTTCTGGCATTGCCTTCTTCAATATGTTGGACTGATACCGAGGCTTGGTCCTACTCCTAGCTGCTCTGGGGTTTGGATCTAAGAACTCATTTTGGTTTGGAATGTTACTCACTTCTATTTGTTTGCATGATTTATGTTTTTCCCCTCTTCTCTGTGCCTCAGGTGTTGTTATTTTTTTATTGGGTTCTTTCAGGTTTTTTTGCTTTGTGGCTGCCTGTAAGCAAATAAATCTCAAGGTTGTATAATTTATACGTTCTTTGATCATAAATGTACTTTGAAATCTTTGAAATCTCGTTTCCCCCTTCAGCTTATGTAGGGACACTTCAACACTTCACGGTATGTAGCTAGCTACGAGTCTGAAATAAAGGATGTTTGCTAATTGCACAATGTTCAGCACCATTCATGATGCCTCAGATGGGGAAGCAGGACACATCCCAATATGACAAGGTCTGGACAATGTCCCAGCCTAGGCTTAGATGTGGTAAGTGACATTCATCAGGCAATGATGTTCACTACTAATAGAGATTTGGGCTATTACCGCTTGACATTCAATGGCATTTACTATCCTTGGAATCCTCCACTACCAATATTCTGGGGTTACCCTTGCTCAGAAACTAAAATTAAGTGGTTACAATCACAATGTGCCTGCTAGAGCAGGCCACATGCTGGGAACAACACACACAAAGCTGGAAGAACTCAATGGATCAGGCAGTATACATGGGAGGAAATATACTACTGAAATATTGTGTCAAGATCCTTCATCTGGACGGACTCATCTGGAGCTAAGAATTATGACCATAAGACGTAAGTCATAGGAGCAGAATTAGACCATTTTGCCCATCGAGTCTGCTCCACTATTCCATCATGACTAACGTATTATCCCTCTCAATCCCATTCTCCTGCCTTCTCTCCATTACCTTTGACACCATGACTAATCAGGAAACTATCAAGCTCTGATTTAAATATACCCCATGACTTGGCCTCCACAGCCATCTGAGGCAATGAATTCCACAGATTTACCACCATGGCTAAAGAATTTCCTCGTCATCTTTCTTCTAAATGGATGCCGCTCTACTCTGAGACTGTGCCCTCTGTTCCTAGACTCACCCACTCTTCACATCTACTCTGTCTAGGCCTTTGAATATTCAGTAAGTTTCAATGAGATGCCCCCTCAATTTTCCAAACTCCTTCTATAATTAATACTTCTTGTTGATTGGTCATAAGAATGACTGATATGTAAAAAAAAGGTGATGCTGCACTTACCATCAAACTAAACGCAGGCCCTGAGCTTTTACTGTAAAACTAATGTTGTCATAATATTATTTTGTATTCATTCTGGAAATATTTGACATTAACATCAGAACCGTTTGATAATTCTGTCACAGGTACAGTATAGCATATGTGTGACCAAAATAACAACCTGTAATTGTAGCTCGTGAACCTTCTATCAAGTTTCCATTTCCTAGTGGTAATAACTCTCATAGTGATAAATATTAAGAAAAATCATCAAAATGCTCCACAAGTGCACAATTTATTCTCAGTATCTTAAGAAAAGCATTGAAAAATCAGTTTCAATGAATTGTCTTATTACTTCTATTTATTGTCTTTCTTTATATTCTAATTCCTTTACTTCCATTTTTCTTTAATACGTTTTCATGCTTGGCTATAATTTCAAGATATAACTTGTTATATGTGCTTGTCATTGACAGTCCAAGAAAGTTGGATGCCTATCAATACTGAACCTAATCATCTCCTCGTGCACTCTACGTTTGTATGTGCACAAAAGCACAAGCTACAAGCAATGTATCCCCTCTTCATCCAGATGTGGAATGAGGCAATATGGTTCAAGTATCAATCATACTGCTTCAAAATTTAGTCCTTATTCAAGTAACATTTTCCCTTCTAAGTCAAAGTCAAGCTAAATTTATTATCAAATTACATATTTCACCATATACCGCCTTGAGATTCATTAACTTACTGGCATTTACTGGAAAATAAAGAAATACAATAGAATTCATGAAAACTATATATAAACAAACAGGACAAATAATTAACGTGCAAAAGAAGACAAATTATATAAATTAAAAATAAATAATTACATATTCCTGAGAACATCAGTTGTAGAGTCCTTGAAAGTGAGTCTTGGTTGTGGAATCGTTTCAAAGTTGAAGTGTGAAGTTATCCATACCAGTTCAGGAGCCTGACAGTTTCAGGTTTATATCTGTTCTTGAACCTGATAGTGTGGGAAAAAAGTTGAGGTGTGAAGTTATCCATACTGGTTCAGGAGCCTGACAGTTTCAGGGTTATATCCGCTCCTGAACCTGATGGTGTGGGACAAAAGTTTCCAGCACCTCCTGCCTGATAATAGAAGGGAGAAGAGTGCAAGGTCTGGATGGTGAGAGCTGTTCTCTGTTCTTCAAAATAATCCTGTGATATTTAAACCATCACCTGAGTGATCAGATGGAAAAGCAGTTTATAGCTGCAAAGTTGATTCCAAAGGAGGCTGTGTATTTTGAACTAAATCTTCCTGGTGTATTTAGTTCTTTCGAAATGAAGTGAACTCTCTGGGGAGTTGACTATTGTCATTTTTATGTGAATCTCAAAGAATAATAAGCTGTTTAAAATGTTTTTTTTTGCATTATCATTACTTTCATTACGTTGGAGTCAGTTCTAGAAAAAGTGTTTTAATATTACATAGTAATTTGAAGTTTAATTTCATGCTAGTTGATAGGATTGTTAAGATAGCATTTGGTGTGTTGGCCTTCGTTAGTCAGAGGAATGAGTTCAAGAGTCATGAGGTAATGTTACAGCTCCATTAAATCCTGGTCAGATTATGCTTGGAATACAGTTCTGGTGTGCAGAGCAGATTTACCAGGATGCTGTCTGGCACGTCTTAGGACAGTGGTTCCCAACCTCTGGGCTGCAGACCGATACATTGCTGCGAAGCATGCAGCGGTGCAGCGGTGGCCGGAACGCACCCAGCACATCGTTAAGAAAAAAGCCGAAATAAACAAGCTAATTAATTAGGTGCTGCCCAGCACGTAAATGTTGGCCCAGATCAGAGGCGACTCAATCGGAGGTTGGGGACCACTGGCTTAGGTTGAGCAAGCTAGGAGTTTATTCTTTGGAGTGAAGGAGGATGAGAAACAACTTGATAGAGGTGTACAAGATAATAAGTGGCACGGATAGAGCGGATAGCCAGAGAACTTGCCCAGGGTAGAAATGGCTAATACAAGGGAGTTAAATTTTGAGGTGTTTGGCGAAAATGTAGCGGAGGGGTCAGAGGTAAGTTTTTACACAGAAGATCATGAGTGCATGAAACACCCTGCAATGGTAGAGGAGGATACTTTTGAGATATTTTCTTTTTGATAGGCACATGGATGATGATGTAGGGGAGCAGGATTAGATTAATACTTAGAGTAGTGTCACCTGGGGAAAAGAACACATTCAGGACAGCGAAGACTTTTTCGGGTTTTAATTCTTTTATCAGTTTTCGATGTTTAAGAGCCAGTAGAGGGTCGCGAAACAAAACGAACAAATTTACAACCAGTTCTTGCTGTTACAATCTCAGTTTAACTTCCGATTCACACCCTTGTGTATGGACAGAATTGTGTATGCAGTATAAAGAACACCAGAACTAATACGGTACAAATATGGTAGTGGCAATCCTACTTGGGTCGTGAAGAACATTGCCCAAGCCACGCGATCCAGCGTTGAGTCATTTACTCGAGAAAATCATTCCTCACCATGCCCAGCACACTCTGGGAGAACCCAATTCCAACACCTTACCACGTCTCCAACAGAAAGCAAAATGGTCTCCCCACTATCCCACGCGTGCGTAATGACATCACCATCTCCCTTAAAAGCACAGACAACTATTCTAGCATTACCCCAATGGATGTCTAAGTACACTTTTAACGATACTGAATAAGTTCCGATAGTCACCCAGTTACAGTAGATTAAAAGGTTTTCAGAACATTGTGGACCCCGGGGCCTGCAGTGTTCTATGTTCTCTGGTCTAAATACCACACCACTAAATTCATCCCTCTCCTTTGCCCCATTGTGCAACAGAAGCAAAGCTGTCTGCTAAACCTGTGTCAAGTTAGAGCTTCCAGGTCCATCAAGCATTCATCAGTCCAACCACCCAGGTTGATTGAGGTCCCCCTAATGTCAAATTGTATTCCACACAGGGTTACTGAACAAAGCACAGGCAAGTGACTATAAATTGTTCTGATGGGTAATGCATTATTTATTTGAACAACATGAGCTTCCTTTTAATTATTCGTTATGCTTTCCTTTTCCCCTTAAGGCCATCTTGCAGCTCTGTAACTTGTACAAGTGGCCCCTTTGGCAGTGAAATGGTCCTCTAGTCAAGATGAAACTTGCACTTCTTCGCATTTATTCACACCCTGAGAATTCCCTCAAGCTCTCTGTATCAGATCAATTATTTTAACAGTATGCTCAGTGCTTGAGAGCTGGAAGCTCTTGCAATCAATTTCTAGTAACTTGTTACAGAAACATCTGTTTGATGCTAAGCTAGGGCACATCATCAGTGATGTTACCTGGGGTCGTCGGGTGTTTCGGGTCTTTCAACGTCATATACCCAGGGTTGATCAGACCCCGGTCTGTGCCCTAGCAGCAACCCACGGATCTGACCTCTTTATCCAGAGCCATCTTGACGCTTTCTCTGCTGCATCTGTGGCGGTAGAAATGGCTCTCCTTCTTCTCTGTCCCGTGATTCCAAGTGCAGTGTGTACTTCACAGAGTGACTGGCCTGCAAAGCCACGACACCTGACCTCCACGGGCCAACACTTTGCTCTCTAGCCTCTTCTTTGACAGTTGTACTTCAGATCTTCATACTTGGCTCTTTTCTGCTCGTAGGCCTCCTCCATGCGTTCTTCCCACGGCACGGTAAGCTCAAGCATAAGAATGTGCTTCAATGAGTCGGACCACAACACAATGTCGGGCCGCGATGTAGTCTCTGTGATATGGGGAGGAAACTGCAGCTATTTTCCCAGGTCTGCTTTTAGCTTCCAGTCCTGCGCAGTAAAGAGCAGCTCTGTTGTTTTCTCATGTTCCGTTGGTCTTTCCCCCTCATTGACAAAGCGGATGGTATTCTTGACCGGACTTGTTTTCCGGCAGATGTTAAGGGTGCTACAGATTGTTTCAATAATTGTCTGGAGGACCTGGTCATGCTGCCACCGATAAAGGCCATCGGCAAGAGCTCTGGGGCAGCAGCTGAGAATATGCTCCAGTGTACCGGTCTTCTCACAGAGGGGGCAAGCTGGTCGTTCTGCAAGACCCCAGCACTGCAGGTTGGATGGGCTAGGAAGGACGTTATAAACAGCCTGGATAAGGAACTTGATGCTGTGTGGATCCACCTTCCAGAGATCGTTCCACACGATCTTTTGCTCGATCACCTGCTCCCTTTTGGTCCAGGCTCCATGCTGTTCATTACCACTGCCCTGCTGGTCCCCTCCTCCTCCACAGCTGCCCTTACTTCATTCTGGACCAGCTCTCGTCGCTCTTTCCCTTGTACTTTGTCAAAATGGGGGAGTTCAAGGCTTCCAAGTCCAACTCTCCCCTTGGCAACTGCCCCCACCAGCACTTTGTGGCACAGTCGTGCCTCAGCATCTTCCACTGCAGCTTCTGCCCTCCACTTTCTTCCAGTTCTCGCTGCCACCCTTGCTCCGGCAACCTTTGAATCTGAAGATTCCTGGAACTGCAGCATCTCTCTTGCTCGCAAAAACTTGAACTCCTCCTCGATGGATTTCAGGGGGAGCCTCAGTTTTCAGTTATTCCCGTACAGAGTGATGCTGCTGATGTTCCTTGGTAAACCCAGCCATCTTTGCAGGAACCGGAAGACTACCCTCTCTAAATTCAGCAACAGTGGAAATTGGAAACTATGAAAAATTAGTCAATTATTCTAACAGAATATAGAAGACAGAACAGCACAGCACAATAGCAGGTCTTTCCGCCCACAATGTCTGCACCAAATGCAAAGCCAAGTTCAACTAAATCTCTTCTGCCTATACATGACTGGTATGCCTCCATCTCCTACATATTGATGTGCCAATTCCATATCGGTAGTTCAAACCTTGGCTGAGGCAGCATGTGTGTCCTTGTTGAAGAGCACACATTGCTCTGCAACAACACCGGTGCCAAGCTGTATGGGTCCTAATGCCCTTCCCTTGGACAACATCAGTGTCGTGGAGAGGGGAGACTTGCAGCATGGGCAACTGCTGGTCTTCCAAACAACTTTGCCCAGGCCTGCGCCTTGGAAACTTTGCAAGGTGCAAATCCATGGTCTCATGAGACTAATGGATGCCTATACAATCATATTTGCATCCATGTCACCCATGATAGTCTATTCAAAGCACCTACCACTCCCACATATATCCTTTAAACCTTCCTTCTCTTACTTTAAATGCATGCCCTTAAATGTGAAGTGGACTGATTGCTCAATTCTGAGAAACAAGACAAAGGGCTAAGCCATTTGATCCTTTTAGTCCAGGTGTTTTCAAGCTTTTTTCATGCCATAGACCACCACCATTAACCAAGGGATCCGTGGACCCCAGTTTAGGAAAGCCTGCTCTAATCTGCCTATCAGTCAATAATTTGTCTATGAACCAACTCTGTTCACCTATTTATATCCCCTAATTTTTGGATCGTGAGAGAAAAAAAATCAGCTCTAAAGTTAACATCTACCTTAACATAAATTGCTTTTCAAGTTGAACCAGTTTCAATTCAAACTCTAGATTTCACTCCCTTCTGTTAGTCGAAATGTGTTTCTTTGAATGTTTGCCTCTAAGCTTTAGGTCGCCCTCTGTACCCTTGAACCCAATGAATGGTTTATGACTTTTCCGTTTGTTCCATTGAAAACTTAGTCAAAGCACTCCACAGCTTTCTAATCTTCTTGGATTTCAGTACTTGTTGGTACAAGTTTTCCACAAATTATCATCCTTGTGGAAAATTGTAAAAGCAAGTTTTTTCCACTGAGGTTGCGTGAGACTAGAACTAGAAGTCTAAGGGTGAAGGGTGAAAGGTGAAATATTTAAGGACAATATGGGGAGGAATATCTTCACTCAGAGGGTGGTAAGAGTGTAGAATGAGCTGCCAATGGAATTGATGGATATAGATTCAATTTCAACATTTAGGAGAAATTTGGGTAGCAATGTGGATGGTAGGTGTATGGGGGGTATGGTCTGGCTGCAGGTCGATGGGTCTTGGCAAAATGATTATTCAGCATGGACTAGATGGGCTAAAGAACCTTCTTTTATCTTGTACTGGTCTATGATTCTATGACTCCACACTTATCCAAAAATCTCTCCACACTCTCTGTGATGCAGGAACAGAATATCCCCCCTCTTTTTCAAAATAATCCTGTAGGATCTTTATCTTGCTCCTGAGTGATCAGATGCATAGACTTTTGTCAGCTGTGAAACTGATCCCAGCAGTAGCTGTAAACCATGAACAGGAGGTGTTAAAATAATCAACAGTGAGAGCTAGAGCAGAAACTACCTTAACTCAAAGGAGTTGAGTCAATTTGGACCGCAAGACCCTACAGAGGATTGTTAAAACTGCTGAGGGGGTCACTTTGGAGTCCCTTCTCCCTATTTTTGATATTTAGTAGAAGTATTGTAGATGAAGGGCACAAAGCATTTTTGGGGATCTCTAACACCCATCCCACAATCTCTTTGACCCACTATCATCAGGAAGGAGGTACAGGAGCATCAGAACTAGGACTTCCAGTCTGGGTTACAGCTTCTTCCCTCAGGCTGTGAGATATGAATATCCTGCCACCACTGGGGATTCATCACCAGGACAGCAAGCTGTTTACTGTTACGGATTACCTGTGCTGAACACTTCATGCATTTTGAATTATATTTATTATTTTATTTGTGGTAATATTTTGTTTTATTGGCCATGTGTGATATATGTTTTGTGGATGCATCATGGTCTGAAAGAACATTGTTTTGTTTGCTTGGTATATATGTACAGTCAGATGACAATTACCTGACATGACAACTTAATTGTAGCATCTGCATTGCCACTTAACAGATTGTCTTAGCCTTGAACAAAGCAGGTCTAGTTTGACCATGCTAAATGAGGAGACTCGACCAGTCCAAATCCTTAGCACTGCAGAAAGTGACAGGTCATATATTATCTTCTGGTCTGCTCACTCCTTGAAGAAGCTCATGAAGAATGCGAGAACTTACTGTCATTAATCTGCTTATCACTAGAGAGAACACATCATTATCAGAATCAGAATCAGATTTATTAGCACTGGCATACTGTCATGAATTTGTTGCTTTGTGACAGAAATACAGTGCAATATATAAAGAATTGCTATAAGTTACAATAAAAATGTAAAAAACATAACTGTTGCACAAAAAGAGCATGGAGTGAGGTTGTGTTCATAGATTCATGGTTCATTCAGAAATCTGATGGTGGAGGGGAAGGGGCTGCTCCAAAAATTTTGAGAGTATGTCTTTATGCTCCTATACCTGTAGCAAAGAGAAGATGGCATATCCTGGATGGTGAGTGGCCGATGATGGATGCTGTCACCTTGAGGCATCGCTTATTGAAGATGTGGACATTTGGGACATACATTCAATCACTTTACATAGACACAGTAAGCTAGTAAAGTTACTGCCTCATAGCTACTGTGACCCAGGTTTGACCCTGACCTCCCACATTGTCTGCATTCAGCTTCCATGTTCTTCCATGTGACCCTGTGCTCTAGTTTCCCCCCACATCCGAAAAAATATGAGGTTGGAAAGCTAATCAATTAGTGTACGTTGTTCCTAGTATGTAGGTGAATGATAGAAGGAAGGAGATAATGTCAATGTGCATAGAATAAAAACTGTGTTTGTAAATGGGTGCCTGATCGTCAGTTTGAACTCAATGTGCTGAAGAGCATGTTTCCAAGTTGTATGAAGGGAATCCTCATATTTTGCAAATAATATCTGCTCATGTGTATTGTATAAAACATAGAACATTAAAGCACATACAGGCCCTTCAGCTCATGACAATGTCCCTACCCATTAACCTACACCAAGATCAGTCTAACCCTTTCCTCCGTAGCTCCCCATTGGGTCAAGTTCAAGTTTATTGTCATCAGACTATACATATGTACAACTAAACAAATCAATGTTCCTCCAGATCACAGTGCATCCACAAAACATATATCACACACAACACCAAAAGCAAAATATCACCACAAGTAAGTTAATGAAATAGAGTGCAAAGTGCACCCAGCACCCAGGGCACAGTACAGGTAAATAACAAACGGTCCTAGAAGACCTCAGTGGCGGTTGGGTAGTTGTTAGCCTCACAGCCTGGTAGTCCCAGTCCTGATGCTTCTTTACCTCCTTCCTGATGGTACTGGATTGTGGGATGGGAGATAGGGATCCTCAGCAGTGCTTCAGACCTTCACCTGTAACACTCCCAGTGAATAGCACAAACAGGGGCAGGGAAAACATGGTGATCCTCTTGGCAGGGTACTATCTTCTCTGGGGTCTTGCAGTCTGATACCTTACATTTTCCATACTGCACAATGATGCAATCCAGCAGGGCACTCTCAATGGTGCTGTTGTAGAACCATGTTACAATGGGGATGGGGAGCCTTGCGTGCGCCTCTTAACTGTCTCTAATGTTTCTGCCTCTACCACCACCCTGGTAGCACACCCCATGCACTTTTATGCTTTCTGTTAAAAATCTGCCTGTGACGTCTCCCCTATACTTTCCTCCCAACACCTTAATGTTATGCTCCCTTGAATTAGTCACATCTGCCCTGGGAAAATGTATCTAGTTGTCCACTCAATCTATGCCTCTTATCATCTTGTACACTCTATCAAGTCATCTCTCCTCCTCCTCTCCAAGGATAAAAGCCCTAGCTTGCTCAACCTAACCTTATAAGACACTTTCTCTAATTGAGGCATCATTCTGATAAATATCCTCTGCACTCTCTCAAATTCTTCCTTTAATGAGATGACCAGAACTGAGCACAATATTCCAAGTGTGATGGAGAATAACCTTATATGATGCATTTGTTTTGGATGATCATTGGGTGAGGGAGGACCAGTTGCTGGTTCCACCCACCTACTTTGCTCTGACCTCAAAACTGAGGACCTTTTCATTTCAATCACACACTGCCCTTGCCAACTGAATCACCACCAGGACCCAGTTGCTGATGACTGTTATTCAGAATCACAGGAAGTTAGAGCTTTGTGTAAAAATAGAAAGCTGTTAACTGAGTTTTCTCTGTTTTTTTTTAACGTTGTCCAAATTATCATAATAATAGCTACAAATTTTAATGACGGAACATTCAAAACAAAGGTGGGTGAATTTAAGTGGTTGTTAAAAAAACTCAGCATGTAAATTAGAATTAGTAACTTTTGTCATGCTTTTCAGGATTGGTGTGTCATAATCCTTCGGTCTGCGGAGGATGTCCTTCTTGTATATGGTTCTATCAATTTGATTCAATATCTTGGCCAGTGATCCCAGTATCTGTTTGGCACAAAGACTCGACTGGCATGTTTATTCACTGTTGAACTGCTGACGAAACAGGTAATGTATCTCCTGCTTGGCTGGTTCAGCAGCTTTGCACTCTGGACTTAGAGCCATAGAAGCTTTTTTACTCATTTTTTAAGCTGCCCTTCCCCTTGAGGTGCAAATCTATCTTCACATATTCCTTTTGAAAGTGCACTCTCCCACACTGCATGGATAAGGCTAAACACAAAGAAGAAGAACAGTATCTCATAATCCGCTTGACTAGTCCTCACCAGATGGCATGAACATTGAATAGTCCAACTTGGGGTGAACTGCTCCCCTTCTGCTCCTTTTCTCCCTCCTGATCTTTGCAACATCTCCTACACCCCAACCCCACCCCATCACACTCTTTCTTCCTCATTCCCCACCACTGAATCTGCCCATGTTCACACTTACAGATTTCTCTGATGTTTCCTTAATAACAGTAGATAATAAAACTACTAATATAAACAATGGGCAAAATGCTGGAAAGTTATATTTATTAATAGAACCTAGAATAATGCAGCACAGTACAGTCTCTTCAGCCCACAACGTGCTGACCTTGTAACCTACTCCAACATCAATCTAACACTTCCCTCCCACATTGCCCTCCACTGTTCTTTTATCCATGTGTCTCTTCAATGTCCTTAATGTATCTGCCTCTACCATTGCACTTGGCAGAGTGTTCCATGCACTTACCACTCGCTGTGTAAAAATCTACCTTTGATATCCCCTATACTTTCCTCCAATCACTGTAAAATTATGCCCTCTTGTGTAAGTCAAAGTTGCCTTGGGAAAAAGATGCTGGCTGTCCCCTCTATCTCAACCGCTTATCATCTTAAACATCCCTCACAGGTCACTTCTCATTGTCCTTGATTCAAAGAGAAAAGCCTTAGCTTGCTCAACCTTTCCTCATACAACATGTTCTCTAATCAGGCAGGAGCCTGGTAAATCTCCTCTGCACCCACTCTAAAGCTTTACATCCAGAAAACATGGTGCCAGAGGTTTTCATAGACCAAGGCAACTATCTTCCAGTTTGTCCATGAAACAGCTTGTTCTTCTTTTCTCATGTTTTTGTTTTTAAGGTGGCTGGGGTCCTGTCAGAGTCTGTAATCCGCAGCTGCAGCTCAAACTACAGTTCTTTGCAAGCAGTGGATTTTCGGACTCGTCATGCAACCTGGCATTTCAATATCTCCAGGTGCGTCCTGGAAGGTGAGCAGCTTGGGGGTGCAGCCCCATGGACAACCCAGTTCCTTACCAATGTCACCGGCTGAAGTGTTACAGGAGACCAAAACATCGAGGTGGCAGGCATTGTGCACTGCTGTTGGAAAAAAGGCCCCTCACTCTCTCTCTTTGAGTGAGAACCTGTAGATCCTTGAGTCAGGGTCAGAGAGGAGCAATGCAGAAGATTGTAACATTGAAACACCAAGCTGCTGGTCTCTCACTCTCTGTGTTGCAGGTGTGAACTCTTTCGAGAGAGAGAGAGAGAGAGAGAGAGAGAGAGAGAGTGTCTGACCACGGAAGTGTTGGATTATGGACTATACTTTTGATGGACTATAGATCAAGTTTTGGGGGCTTTTGCTTGCATGGTAGAGAGGAGGAGGGGGTCAGTGCTTTTGCTGCTACAAGTTCAGCGGGGGAGTGGATGATGCTTCTGCTATTGCTTGTGCATGGGAGGGGGAATGGGGGCTTTGGTGTTCTGTCATTCACTCTTAGGATTTTTCTCTGTTTCGGGGATGTCTGCCAAGAGTAAAAATTTCAGGTTGTACATATTCAACTAAACCATTTGAACATCCTTCCTACAATAAGGCAACTGAAAATGAGCATAATACTCCAAGTGTAATGTAACCAGAGTTTTATACAGCTGCAACATTACCTCGTGCTCCTGAACTCAATCTCCAGACTAATAAAAGCCAACACAGTACATGTCTTCTTAACAACCCGATCAACTTGTGCAGCAGCTTTGAAGGACATGGACCCCATGATCCCTCTGTTCCTCGACACTGCTAAGAATCCTGCTTTTCACCTGGTACTCTGCCTTGAAGTTTGATTTTCCAAAGTGAATTACTTCACACTTTTCCAGATTGAACTCCATCTGTCACTTCATAGACCATCTCTGCATGCTATTTTTAAAATTACAAGATTAAGACTTTGCTGGCAAGGCTACTGCTTGTCTCTTCACCATTCCCTCAGGAGTAACAACCAAGCTTTAATGTTTGAGCATCTATACCTCCCTTTGCAACCGGACCCCTGACTTCCTTAAGGAGGCATTGCATTGCTTGTCCGAGAAAATATTACAGCGGTGCTGTGGCAGGATAGATTAGAGGATTCGTTTAGGGAGGCTATTTGGGTGGAATTGCGGAACAGGAAAGGTGTAGTAACGCTTATAGGGGTGTATTATAGACCACCTAATGGGGAGCAAGAATTGGAGGAGCAAATTTGTAAGGAGATAGCAGATATTTGTAGTTAGTACAAGGTTGTGATTATGGAAGATTTTAATTTTCCACACATAGACTGGGACACCCATTCTGTAAAAGGGCTGGATGGTTTGGAGCTTGTAAAATGTGTGCAAGATAGTTTTTTGCAGCAATACATAGAGATACCAATGAGAGAAGGGGCAGTGTTGGATCTCCTGTTAAGGAATGGGATAGGTCAGGTGACAGAGGTATATGCTGGGGAGCACTTCGGGTCCAGTGATCACAATGCCCTTAGTTTCAATATAATTATGGAGAAGGATTGGTCTGGACCCAGGGTTGAGATTTTTGATTGGAGAAATGCTAACTTTGAGGAGATGCGAAAGGATTTAGAAGGAGTGGATTGGGACAATTTGTTTTATGGGAAGGATGTAATAGAGAAATGGAGGTCATTTAAAGGTGAAATTTTGAGAGTACAGGATCTTTATGTTCTTGTTAGGTTGAAAGGAAAGGTTAAAAGTTTGAGAGAACCATGGTTTTCAAGGGATATTGGAAACTTGGTTCGGAAAAAGAGAGAGATCTACAATAAGTATAGGCAGCATGGAGTAAATGAGGTGCTCGAGGAATATAAAGAATGTAAAAACAATCTTAAGAAAGAAATTAGAAAAGCTAAAAGAAGATATAAGGTTGCTTTGGCAAGTAAGGTGAAAATAAATCCCAAGGGTTTCTACCGTTATATAAACAGCAAAAGGATAGTGAGGGATAAAATTTGTCACTTAGAGAATCAGAGTGGACAGCTATGTGTGGAGCCAAAAGAGATGGGGGAGATACTGAACAAGTTGTTTTCTTCCGTATTCACTAAGTAGAAGGATATTGAATTGTGTAAGATGAGGGAAACAGGTAGGGAAGTTATGGAAACTATGATGATTAAAGAAGAGGAAGTACCGGAGCTTTTAAGGAACATAAAAGTGGATAAGTCTCCAGGTCCTGACAGGATATTCCCGAGGACCTTGAGAGAAGTTAGTGTGGAAATAGCAGGGGCTCTGAGAAATATTTCAAATGTCATTAGAAATGGGGATGGTACTGAAGGATTGGCATATTGCTCATGTTGTTCCATTGTTTAAAAAGGGTTCTAAGAGTAAACCTAGCAATTATCGGCCTGTGAGTTTGACATCAGTGGTGGGTAAATTGATGGAAAGTATTCTTAGAGATGGTATATATAATTATCTGGATAGACAGGGTCTGATTAGGAACAGTCAATATGTTTTTGTGCGTGGAAGGTCATGTTTGACAAATCTTATTGAATTTTTTGAAGAGGTTACTAGGAAAGTTGACGAGGGTAAAGCAGTGGATGTTGTCTATATGGACTTCAGTAAGGCCTTTGACAAGGTCCCACATGGAAGGTTGGTTGGGAAGGTTCAATCGTTAGATATTGATATTGAAGTAGTAAAATGGATTCAGCAGTGGCTGGATGGGAGACGCCAGAGAGTAGTGGTGGATAACTGTTTGTCAGATTGGAGGCCGGTGACTAGTGGTGTGCTTCAAGGATCTGTACTGGGTCCAATGTTATTTGTCATATATATTAATGATCTAGATGATGGGGTGGTAAATTGGATGAGTAAGTATGCAGATGATACTAAGATAGGTGGAGTTGTGGATAATGAAGTAGGTTTTCAAAGCTTGCAGAGAGATTTAGGCCAGTTAGAAGAGTGGGCTGAAAGATGGCAGATGGAGTTTAATGCTGATAAATGTGAGGTGCTACATTTTGGTAGGACTAATCAAAACAGGACATACATGCTAAATGGTAGGGCATTGAAGAATGCAGTAGAACAGAGGGATCTAGGAATAATGGTGCATGGTTCCCTGAAGGTGGAATCTCATGTGGATAGGGTGGTGAAGAAAGCTTTTGGTATGCTGGCCTTTATAAATCAGAGCATTGAGTATGGGATGTAATGTTGAAATTGTACAAGGCATTGGTGAGGCCAAATTTGGAGTATTGTCTACAGTTTTGGTCACCGAATTATAGGAAAGATGTCAACAAAATAGAGAGACTACAGAGAAGATTTACTAGAATGTTACCTGGGTTTCATCACCTAAGTTACAGAGAAAGGTTGAACAAGTTGGGTCTTTATTCTTTGGAGCGTAGAAGGTTGAGGGGGGACTTGATAGAAGTATTTAAAATTATGAGGGGGATAGATAGAGTTGATGTGGATAGGCTTTTTCCATTGAGAGTGGGGGAGATTCAAACAAGAGGACATGATTTGAGAGTTAAAGGGCAAATGTTTAGGGGTAACATGAGGGGGAACTTCTTTACTCAGAGAGTGGTAGCTGTGTGGAACGAGCTTCCAGCAGAAGTGGTTGAGGCAGGTTTGATGCTGTCATTTAAAGTTAAATTGGATATCTATATGGACAGGAAAGGAATGGAGTGTTATGGACTGAGTGCTGGTTGGTGGGACTAGGTGAGAGTAAGAGTTCAGCACGTACTAGAAGCGCCGAGATGGCCTGTTTCCGGTGCTGTAATTGTTATATGGTTAAGAAAATTCCAATTCGACATCTGTGTACCAATCATGAATACTAATATGAGTAGAACTGGGAATGATTACCTTGAGAGACATTTAGGATAATTTACTGTATCTGGATTATCTTTAACTTTTAATACGTGTAATATGTGGTGAAACCAAAGAGGTTAAAAAGAATTTAGTATTCCCGAAGATCATGTCAGAATTAAGTAATTATCTACTCTAAAGTGTATTTGAAATCATCTTTATAATATAATTATTCAGTCACATGATGACATATTGTTAGCATTGTCAGTATTTACTCTCTGACCATAATTGCTCCTGACAGAGGAGACTGTTAAGAGTGAACTACATTTGTGGGTCTAAAGTCACATTCAAGGCAAACTCGGCAAAGATGGTGAATTTCCATTTCTACTGCATATTAGATTTACTATAGAGCAAAGAAGCAGCTGTTCAGCCCTGTAATGTGTTCATATTCTAAATTTGAGAAAAGCCAATTTTGAAGGTATCAAAAATGACCTAATAGTGTGGATTGGGACAGACTATTTTCCGGCAAAGGTGTACTTGATAGGTGGTAGGCATTCTAAAGCAAAATTTTGAGAATGCAAAGCTTGTATGTGCCTCTCAGAATAAAAGATAAATATAACTAGTAGATAAGTAAGTTTGTGGATAGTACCAAGATTGGTGAAGTTGCATGAAGACAGGCAAAGAATACAGTGAAATATAGATCAGCTGCAGATATGCGCAGAGAAGTGGCAGATGGAGCGTAACGCAGATAAATGTGAGATGTTGCTCCTTGGTAGGACAAATGTAAGGAGACAAGACCTTTAACAGTGTTGCTGAGCAGAGAGATCTTGGGGTCCAAGTTCATAGCTCCATGAAAGTTGTGACACAGGTTGATAGAGTGTTTGAGAAGGCTTACAGAATGCTTGTTTTTATTAGCTGAGACATTAAGTTCAAAAGTCAAGAGGTTATGATGCAACTTTATGGAACTCTAGTTAGGCTACATCTGGCGTATTGAATAGAGTTCTGTTTATCTGCATTAGGGAGAATATTGAGGCTTTGGAGAGACTACAGAAGAGGTTTACCAGGATGCTGCCTGGTTCAGAGAGTATGTGCTACATTGAGCGGTTGGGCAAACTTGGGTCGTTTTTGTTGGAGCGGTGGAGGCCGAAGGGAGATTTGATAGAGGTTTATAAGATTATCAGAAGCATAGTCAGAGTAGACAGGGAGAATAATTTTTACCAGGGTAGAGATGTTTAATACCAGAGAGCCTGCACTGAAGGTGAGAGAGAATAAGTTCAATGGGGAATGAGGGGTTAGTTTTTTACTCAGAGTGGTGAATACCTGGAATGCACTGCCTGGTATGGTGGTAGAGGCATCAGAGACTTTTAAGACACATTTAAATAGGCACATGAATATGAGGAAAGCCGAGGGATATGCACGTTGTGGATTAGATTTTTTAACTTTTTAGCTGATGTGGAATAACATTGTGGGCTGAAGGGCCTGTTCTGTGTTGTATTGTTCTGTGTTCTATTTTCTTTGTTGTTTCTCGGAAAGGAAATTGAAAAAGTAGTAGTTTGCAAATTAGGTGCTCAACTCAACTCATACAGGTTATGTCATTATGTACCTTCAATGGAGTGTAACAGCTGGGCCCTTCAGGCTTCAATCTATCTGTTGGCAATGGAATTATTACTTGGTTGTAAGCTTTAAAGTTTTCCACTGTTAATTCTGGAGACATTAGAACATAAGAAATAGGAGTGGAAGTCGGCCATCTGGCCCGTCGAGCCTGCTACGCCATTCAATAAGATCATGGCTGATATGGCCATGGACTCAATTCCACCCACCTGCCTTTTCGCCATAACCCTTAATTTCCCTACTATGCAAAAATCTATCCAACCTTGTCTTAAATACACTTACTGAGGTAGTCTCCACTGATTCATTGGGCAGAGAATTCCACAGATTCACCACTTTCTGGGAGAAGCAGTTCCTCCTAATCCCCGTCCTAAATCTAATCCCCCGAACCTTGAGGCTATGTCCCCTAGTTCTAGTCTCACCTACCAGTGGAAACAACTTTACTGCCTTTATCTTATCTATCCCTTTCATAATTTTGTATGTTTCAATAAGATCTCCTCTCATTCTTCTGAATTCCAGTGGGTGTAGTCCCAGGCGATTCAATCTTTCCTTATAGTCTAACCCCCTCATCTCTGGGATCAACCCAGTGAACCTCCTTTGCACTGTCTCCAAAGCCAGTAGAGTCTTCCTCAAATAAGGAGACCAGAAATGCACACAGTAGTCCAGGTGTGCAGTTGTAGCATAACCACTTTACTCTTAAATTTGATCCCTCTAGCAATGAAGGCCAACATCCCATTTGCCTTCTTGATAGCCTGCTGCACCTGCAAACCAACCTTTTGTAATTCATGCACAATCACTCTCAGGTCCCTCTGCATAGCAGTATGCTGCACTTATTTACCATTTAAATAATAATCTGCTCTTTTGTTTTTCCTTCCAAAGATGATGACCTCACATTTACCAACATTGTCCTCCATCTGCCAGACCCTTGCCCACTCAGTTAACCTATCTATATCTCTCTGCAGACTCTCCGTATCTTCTGCACAATTTGCTTTTCCACTCAATTTAATATCATCAGCAAACTTAGATACACTACACTCAGTCCCCTCTTCCAGATCGTTAATCTATATCGTGAACAGTTGTGGGCCCAGCACCGATCCCTGCGGCACACCACTCACCATTGGTTGCCAACCCTCTGCTTTTTATTAGTTAACCAATCCTCTATCCATGCTAATATATCACCCCCAACTCTATGCATCCTTATCTTACAGATCAGGCTTTTATGCGGCACCTTATCGAACGCCTTCTGGAAATCCAACTAAATAATGTCCATCTTTTCCCCTCTATCCACTGCCTTGTTATATCCTCAAAGAACACCAGTAAACGATGATCCATAAGTCAAGAATGAGCCATAAAACTTGATAATTACCATTTATTTATTCGGTGTGATAAGAACAACTAATGAACAAAGAATGAAGAAAAGCCAACAACGAAGACAAAGAAATTGTGATCCATCCTGGCCAGTAGTTCCCTACCAAAGAGGACATTTTCAAAAGCTTATGCCTCAGGAAAGTGGCATCCATCATTGGGGACCCGAGCCACCCAGGACTTTCCTTCTTATCAATACTGCTATCAGGGGAAGGTACAGGAACCTGAAGATGCACACTCGTTCCTTCTGCCATCAGATTTCTGAACAGTACATGAATCTAAGCACATTATTTTGCTTTCATTTTGCACTATTGATTTATTTTTATGTATTTTTATTGCAAATCATAGTAATTTTATGTATTGCACTATCCTGCTGCCACAAAACAGCAAATTTCATGACTGATGTCAGTGATAAATAAGACATACAAAACGCTGCAGGAACTCAGCATGTCAGGCAGCGTCTATGGAGGAGTTTATAAACAGTTAACATTTCGCGCTGAGACTCCTCACGAGGACTGGAAAGAAAAGGGGAAAGTGCCAGAATAAGAAGACGGGGTGGAGGGGGGGAGGAACTATAAGCTGGTAGATGATTGGTGAGTGATATACATTGATGAGAGGTTGCCTATAAAGTAGTTAGGATCAGTGGCATCAGTCACACAAGCTGTAGAGAAACTTCTAAAAAAATACTGAATCAGTTATACTTCAATTACTGAAAATTCACCAAAGAATTACACACATGTAAGTGACTCTATAAAAATAGTGGAGTTTAGAGTAGTTGAAAGATTAGAGGTCATAGGTTAAGGGTAAAAGGTGAAATATTTAAGAAGGAATTTAGGGGGAACTACTTCACTCAGAGGGTGGTGCAAATATGGAATGAACTGGCAGTGGAAGTGGTGGTTACGAGTTCAACTGCAACATTTAAGAGAAGTTTGTATAGGTACATGGATGGTAGGCGTACGGAGAGCTATATTCCAGGTGTAGTACAATAGGAAAAGGTGGAATGAACTTTGGCATTGACTAGATGGGCTGAAGGGCCCTTTTCTGTGCTGTGGTGTTCTATGAATCTATGAAGCAAATATTTATTTGTTCTCTAACTTTGAGTATAACTGATGAGCATTGCCAGCATTTTCTCTTTCTATATTATGAAATATACCTATATTTTACTATTATGAAACTAACCAAAGGCTAAAATACAAGAAGATTGAAATGTAGAGTTCTGATAAAGTCTATGAATTCACCAAATTGAGAATTAATATTTGAATATTTTTAAGACAGTATTGTTGGTACCACTCAGGTGCTTTCCACTGAAGTGTACAGAAGAAAGATGATTACTGATGCTAAGCTTCGCGTCAGGTCTGAGGTCTTGACTTCCAACATTCTTAGTGCAGGAGTTGAGTGGGCGAAGTGGTCCCGACCCTCCAAGCAGACCATTGCCTTTGTCAGAGCTGGGGAGCAGCCAATACCTGCCAAAAGAACATCTGCAGGCATTCTGACCTCTGCAAGGGGACTGGCAGCTGTTGGTGGACCTCAAAGGGCAGCTGACGTTCCCCAACTGTATCACAGGCACCACCCTGCAACCAGACATTGTCCTAGTGTCTGAGTCTACTAAGCAAGTGGTGCTGCTGGAGCTGACAGTCCCATGGGAAGATAGCTTGGAGGAGGCCTTTGAAAGGAAGCTCTCCAAGTACGCAGGACTGGTCAGCAACTGTCAGCAGGCTGGATGGAGAGTGAGGTGTCTCCCAGTGGAGGTTGGTTGTAGGGGATTCATAGCCCGTTCCTTGGTTAGGGCCTTCAGCATTTTGGGCATCGAGGGAGAGAGGAAGAGGAGAGCCATCCGCAGTACCACCGATGCGGCAGAGAAGACCTCAAGATGGCTGTGGCTCAAAAGAGGGGAGCCATGGAGTCATAAGTAGCTTGCCATCTGGACACAAGCTGGGGTCTGATCAGCCCCGGCTGGGTCACCTGGAGGAGGTTGTATGATGTTGAAAGACCCGAAACATCTGATGATTCCAGGAACATCACTGAAGATGTGTCCAGAAGCATCAATAGATGTATGTACACAGGTGGATCATAGCTGACCAAAAACTATGCTGCCACTGAAGATGATGAGGAATTTCACCACCAATACTTACTTTCATTGAGGGATGACTCTCAAGATATGGAAAGTGTTTCAGCAGAACTTTTGTTCAATTTGGTGATGTTATTTGGACCATTGGGCTGATTATTGGAATAAGCTTTTGAATCCATCTCTCTGTTTTAGACATGGTGAAATAAATCACCCACATCTACTCAATTGTATTGGCATTTATATACATATCAGGAAAGCGTGAGCTGGGTGTTTTTCTTTCTTTGGGATGTGATACAATACAGAACACAGAACATAAAACAATACAGCGCAGTACAGGCCCTTCGGCCCACAATGTTGTATTGACCCTTAAACCCTGCCTGCCATATAATCCCCCATCTTAACTTCATCCATATACCTGTCTAGTAGTCTCTTAAATTTCATTAGTGTATCTACCTCCACCACTGACTCAGGCAGTGCATTCCACGCACCAACCACTCGCTGAGTTAAAAACCTTCCTCTAATATCCCCCTTGAACTTCCCACCCTTTACCTTAAAGCGATGTCCTCTTGTATTGAGCAGTGGTGCCCTGGGGAAGAGGCACTGTCTATTCCTCTTACTATCTTGTATACCTCTATCATGCAGGACTTTTCAAATATGATGGCGTAGTTGTACAAAGGTTGTTGTCGAAACTGCTCCACATGCATGACAGTGCAGGAATATTTGACACAAAAAAATATTTTGACTGGTATTTCTCACCTGTACCACTGGTGCACTAATTCCCAGTTCCACTAATTACACACACCTACCTTTTATCAGTAAATGCAGTATTAAAAACCCTGTATCACAACAAGGAGCTGCCAGTTTGTTGGTCGGCTCTTGTATGAGTAACCTCATTTCATGGTTCCTTAGGACTGTCATTTCTAAGTTCCGTATCGTTTTCCTGGATTCTCTACGTGAACCGTGAACCTTGTCTCCGTGTCAAGACTCTCCTGGATACCTATTCCACGCTCATGACTGTGCTAACGCCTCTCGATCCTGCCTCTGTGCTTGTATCCAGCACTTGGGACCTCCCCCCCCAACGCGCAGGCACATCCTTGCAACAGAACGAACTGGCCAAGAATGAACCCAGAGGACACGGACCCCGTGCAATAGGCCCTCACCAGCCAGGGCTTCCTACTGGGCGCCCACGACCAACTGCTCAGGGCGGGTCACGGAAAACCTTCATACGCTGTCTACAAATGTGAGGAAGGTCAGTGAACAAGTGGACTGGGTATCTGCTTCCCTTACTCCGTCCCCTCCAAGAACCTTGACTGCCCAAACCGCAGAGCCAGGGATAGCTACGCCCCAGGGATCAACAACACAATCCCCTCAAAAGCCATACGTACCCGAGCCGGAACCCTACGCTGGGGACCTAGGGAGGTGCCGGGCCTTCTTACTACAATGCTCCTTGGTCCTTGAGCTACAGCCACGTACGTACACTTCGGATAGATCAAAGATCGCGTACATTATGGGGCTGTTACGAGGGGATGCCTTGGCATAAGACCATAAGACCATAAGACAAAGGAGCAGAAGTAGGCTATTCAGCCCATCGAGTCTGCTCCGCCATTTTATCATGAGCTGATCCATTTTATCCTATTTAGTCCCACTGCCCCGCCTTCTCACCATAACCTTTGATGCCCTGGCTACTCAGATACCTATCAATCTCTGCCTTAAAGACACCCAATGACTTGGCCTCCACTGCTACCCGTGGCAACAAATTCCATAGATTCATCACCCTCTGACTAAAAAAATTTTTCGCATTTCTGTTCTGAAAGGGCGCCCTTCAATCCTGAAGTCATGCCCTCTCGTACTAGACTCCCCCATCATGGGAAACAACTTTGCCACATCCACTCTGTCCATGCCTTTTAACATTCGAAATGTTTCTATGAGGTCTCTCCTCATTCTTCTAAACTCCAAGCAATACAGTCCAAGAGCGGACAAATGTTCCTCATTCCCTCTCATTCCCGGAATCATTCTAGTGAATCTTCTCTGTACCCTCTCCAACTTCAGCACATCCTTTCTTAAATAAGGAGACCAAAACTGCCCACAGTACTCCAAGTGAGGTCTCACCAGCGCCTTATAGAGCCTCAACATCACATCCCTGCTCCTATACTCTATTCCTCTAGAAATGAATGCCAACATTGCATTCCCCTTCTTCACTACCGACTCAACCTGGAGGTTAACTTTAAGGGAATCCTGTACGAGGACTCCCAAGTCCCGTTGCATCTCAGAACTTTGAATTCTTTCCCCATTTAAATAATAGTCTGCTCGTTTATTTTTTCTGCCAAAGTGCATAACCATACACTTTCCAACATTATACTTCATTTGCCACTTCTCTGCCCATTCTTCCAATCTATCCAAGTCTCTCTGCAGACTCTCCATTTCCTCAGCACTATCGGCCCCTCCACCTATCTTTGTATCATCAGCAAACTTAGCCACAAATCCCTCTATTCCATAATCCAAATCGTTGATGTACAATGTAAAAAGAAGCAGCCCCAACACTGATCCCTGTGGAACACCACTGGTAACCAGCAGCCAACCAGAATAGGATCCCTTTATTCCCACTCTCTGTTTCCTGCCAATCAGCCAACGTTCTATCCACGTATATAACTTTCCTATAATTCCATGGGCTCTTATCTTGTTAAGCAGCCTCATGTGTGGCACCTTGTCAAAGGCCTTCTGAAAATCCAAATATACAAAATCCACTGCATCTCCCTTGTCTAGCCTACTGATAATTTCCTCAAAAATTGTAATAGGTTTGTCAGGCAGGATTTTCCTTTAAGGAATCCATGCTGAGTTCTGCCTATCTTGTCATATGCCTCCAGGTACTCTGTAACCTCATCCTTGAAAATCAACTCCAACAACTTCCCAACCACCGACGTCAAGCTAACAGGTCTATAATTTCCTTTTTGTTTCCTTGCCCCCTTCTTAAATAGCGGAGTGACACTTGCAATCTTCCAGTCCTCCGGAACCATGCCAGAATCTATCGACTTTTGAAGGATCATCGTTAATGCCTCCTCAATCTCCACAGCTACTTCCTTCAGAACACAAGGGTGCATTCCATCTGGTCCAGGAGATTTATCGACCTTTAGCCTATTCAGCTTCCTGAGTACTTTCTCTGTCATAATTGTGACTGCGCACACTTCTCTTCCCTGCCACCCTTGAGTGTTCGGTATCCTGCTGTCTTCCTCAGTGAAGACTGATGCAAAATACTTGTTCAGTTCCTCTGCCATCTCCTCATCTCCCATTACAATTTCTCCAGTATCATTTTCTATCGGTCCTATATCTACTCTCACCTGTCTTTTACTCTTTATGTACTTGAAAAAGCTTTTAGTATCCTCTTCGATATTATTTGCTAGTTTCCTTTCATAGTTAAATTTTTCTCTCTTAATAACCTTCTTGGTTTCCTTTTGTAAGGTTTTAAAGACTTCCCAATCCTCTGTCTTCCCACTAATTTTTGCTTCCTTGTATGCCCTCTCCTTAGCTTTAACTTTGGCTTTGACTTCTCTTGTCAACCACGGTTGCATCCTTTTTCCACTCGAAAATTTCTTCTTTTTTGGAATATACCTGTCTTGCACTTCCTCACTTCTTGCATAAACTCCAGCCACTGCTGCTCTGCCGTCTTTCCCGCCAGTGTCTCTTTCCAGTCAACTTTGGTCAGTTCCTCTCTCATGCCACTGTAGTTTCCTTTACTCCACTGAAACACCGACACATCAGATTTCGGGTTCTCTTTTTCTAATTTCACAGTGAACTCAATCATGTTATGATCACTGCCTCCTAAGGGTTCTTTCACCTCAATCTCTCCAATCACCTCCGGTTCATTACACAATACCCAATCCAGTACAGCAGATCCCCTAGTGGGCTCAACAACAAGTTGTTCTAAAAAGCCATCTCGCAGACATTCTACAAATTCTCTCTCTTGAGATCCAAAGCCGACCTGATTTTTCCAATCTACTCGCATGTTAAAATCCCCCACAATTATCATAACACTGCCCTTCTGACAAGCCTTTTCTATTTCCAGTTGTAATTTGTAGTCCACATCCCTGCAGCTGTTTGGAGGCCTATAAGTAACTGCCATCAGGGTCCTTTTACCCCTGCTATTCCTTAGCTCAACCCATAAAGATTCTGCACCTTCCGATCCTATATCACCTCTTTCTAATGATTTAATATCATTTCTTACCAATAAAGCCACGCCTCCCCCTCTGCCTACCTTCCTATCCTTCTGATTCACCGTGTATCCTTGGACGTTCAGCTCCCAGAGACATGCATCCTTTAGCCAGATCTCAGTGATGGC